>NC_063217.1:26367935-26673835 GCF_020740725.1 Corvus hawaiiensis
ACTATGGACCTTCCACTGGTACACCCCCTCCATGAGAGGGTGATCATCAGGGCTCTTACCTTCCTCAGTCAGTTTTTGGTGGCCCGCTTACTATGTATCAAACCAAATAAACTGTCACAGGTCACCAGAACACCACAGGATGTAGGACAGAGAGTCATTAAGCTTTTCTCTCCTAGAGTGATCCCACAAGGTGCCTGTTGGTGTTGAAAGGAACCAGAGAACCTGAAGGGGAAAACCAAAGTCACGTAGAGCAGACCTGCCCTCACAGCCCACCAGGGCAGGTAAGTGTTATGGTTTTCCTCAAGGAATAGACAGGAAGCAGACTTTATCATCTCAGTAGTAATTCCTTCTAATACACATACATAATTGTATTATGCAATGACCCACTACTCCACTGAAGAAATCTTTAGGCAGACAAAGGGGGTTTTTTTCAGATTTTAGGTATGGTCTACATTTTAGAAATTATAATCAATAAATGAACTTGCAAATTAAATGTGTATAATAGATGTATCATCTATTAATCAGGGATTCTATACTTACTCCTTCACCATGGATCAAAATAAATTCTGATGAAGGACACTTAAAAATATTCTGCAAAGTAGTATTAATCTGTGATTGCCTCACTTAGCACAAAGAAAAAAAATTAACTGTTACTGAAAAATGGGATTGGATGCAAGGATATAGTAATTGGTGCTTGAGCAGGTATAAGGGATTCAGGAATAATTACTGCTGTGAGAAATGAAATGTTGACATACATAAAAAAATAAATGTCAGAAGTAATACTTGTATGTGGAAAGGGAATAGTCACCCTTTTTAAATCACCTTTATTAAAAAAAAATCCAGTCAATAAAACCAGGTAGAAACTCTGAGTGGGAAAGAATAAGATCTGCGATGGGAGTTAGTGAGGGGAGTGAAGCTGAGACATATTTCTTGTCATAACCCAAATACACAGCTAAAATTAACAAAACTCATAGCAGATTCTCATTTAATTGTGGTTATTCCTTTAGCATTGATGATCACTATTTCATCAACACTGAAATAATTAAAACGACATTGATATGTGCATCCTGTGCAAAGGTCTTGAAAGTTTTGCCGTTATTATAACTTGCCAACAAAGCAATTACACTTCAGACATAAATATTTAAGATATAGCAACAAGTGTGATGCGTGAGTAGTGAGAAAGGCAATAATTTCAAGTAGTCATCTCTTTATGACATCGTGAGTAGCTCACAATAAATAGAAATCATCCTCTTGCCATTAATCGTCTACAGAAATGAATGGACAATTTTGAAAGATTCATTGTGAAAATGGAGAAGGGATAACAAGCAAAACATTGATTCCGTTGCATCATCTTAGCATTAAAAGGACTATTTCATGCACTTTTAGAGTCATAAATGTAAGGTATCAAAGTATAATAAGAGATCTAGTCATTCAATACAGAAGAAACTACTAAAGTTATGAAACACATGAAAAGCCTTCTCACACACTGTTTTCTGTGATGGGCAAAAGAATTCTCCTTACCAACACCAAAATGGGGCTGCAATTCTAGTATGAGTCCTACCATGGGAAAAAGTCCTTATTAAAGGGTAGGTGTTTGTACTGTTAACATGAGTTATAGCTTTACAACT
Organism: Corvus hawaiiensis; assembly: GCF_020740725.1. Classification (NCBI taxonomy): domain Eukaryota; kingdom Metazoa; phylum Chordata; class Aves; order Passeriformes; family Corvidae; genus Corvus; species Corvus hawaiiensis. The sequence goes on from NC_063217.1 coordinate 26,369,564, forward strand.
TTAGAAGGTACTTTTAAAAATGTCCTTCCTTGCCTTGCAACCTTCAAAACTCAGTTCTTTTGGATTCATAATAGTGTAGCACTGCATAAATCTCAGTTGGCTCTTATTTTATGATTTCCTCTTTCCCATCTCCTAAGCACTTAAGTTAAAAATATGTATTTGTAGCCTAGCAGAGGAAACAAACCCTCTTCCATGCTCAAATTACTTAAATTGTCTTAATTGGAGCACCAATTAAGTGATTAACTGATTTTTTCACAACACACTAAAATGATACTTCTCAGAAGTGATCTATTGAGTCAGATTGTCTGCAGATTCAGGGAGTGCTGTATCTTTTGATCTTGAGCGTACACTTCAGAGGCTTTCTTTGTAACTGCAAGGAATAGAAACTGTTGTTTTAAGGCAAAATAAGACATCAGCACACAAGGTAAGAAAGGGGGCAATAGTGGAGGTTGCCTACTGTGTTGACTGTTGCGGGAATGCCAGAGATACAGCTAATTTTTCATAAACTCCTTAATGTAGGAAAAATATATCTGCAGAATTAGAAAAAATCCTAGCACCCCTAACAGTAATGTTATACTACATGCTGGTACTGCTAGAAAAGATGCACTCCTTGATGCCAGAATTTCACATGTAATGTCACACACGTGGAGTTCAATGGGTCTGCAGAATTTAAGATGCTTGAAAACGTCTTCCAGAACTATTTGTTTCATTACAAAGAAACCAACCAAGTAAAGATGTAAAGATGTAAAGTAAAGTAAAGTAAAGTAAAGTAAAGATGACCTGGAGGTCACCAGACCCTCCTTCCTACTCTTTGAAGGTAGGAGTAATATTTGCTTTCTTCCTGTCCTCAGACTTTTGTTTTCCCATGGCTGTCTCTAAAAACTCAGAGAGTGTCTCTATATTCCTTCCAGGTCATCTGGCTGAGCTTCCACCATTTTATATTTTAGTCAAGGCCAACTAATTCATCTATACAGGCCTCCTGCCACCTTGGCTTGACTTGTTGCTTGCTGAGTTGGACTTTTATTGAGGTTGGAGAAAAATATGTTTGAAAATCAACCAGATGCTCTGGACCTTTCTGCTCTCCAGAACCATCTACCAAGGGATCCTTTCAAGCCTATCCCTCAGCTGCCTGGCACTGAGAATGGAATTAGCACTGTGCAGAGATCAGGGCCAGTCTGCTCTCTTGCAGTCCAGGGCTGGTATCCAGTTTTTTGCCTTGTCCCCTTCTCTAAGGATTCCTTAACACCACCATCTCATGGTCACCCAAGGCTTGCACATTAACATCCTGTGCATTCCTTTTGTAAGTATGAGCTGCAGCAGAGTGCCGCCCCTTCTTTACTCCTCCATCACCTCTACCAGGAAGTTGTCATCAATGCACTTCAGAAGCCTCCTATATTTCCCTGGGTTTTTTCAACTCTTTTTGTTTGGTTTTTTTTAATACTGTATCTTAGTGTGAGGTGTGAAGTTACTCTCACCACTGGTAAATGGCAGAGTTGCCAGATGGATTTAGTCTTTGATATTTTTCAGTACCACCTCATCACTGGCTCATTACTGGACACTTTTTCTGGTGTACTAATGATTTCAGAATTCTTTTTTTAAAAATAGAAACACTGACTGTTGTACAAAACCTGCAGTAAAAACAGCTGAACTCTACCTATCGTGAAACTTGAAGCATGGTTGACTCTAAACTACCACCACTGTCATTTCTGAAAACAGTAACCTGTTTAGTGTCAGGTGGCTGTGGTAGAAAGGAGTAACAGAAAGGTGTTCTGAAGGAAAATGTGTTCCATCAGAAAGGTTTAAGAGCAATATGCCAAGCCACAGCTTGAGGGCAATTTTTACTGCCAGTTCTTACTACCTCCAATATTAACAATTGATTTTGTGGGTGGGGGAGGAGTGCAGCAGTTAAATGTGTTGCTCTACACAAAACAGTATTCTTACTAAAACTGTCACATTCTTTGTATTTGCCACTCATGTCCAGCATTAGCAAAAAGTGATGCTAATCTTTGGAAAGTTGAAAAGACATCAAATTCCTTCCTCTTTAATAATTTATACCAGGGTCTCAAAAGATCTGCAAAGAACTTGAAAGCAGAGTTGCTTTTCAATATTTAAAATGCTATGAATATTCATCTTTCACTTTTACTCTCACTCCTATCCACCACAAATGCAAAGGACAACTGTTCAAAATGTTTTCCATGCTGGATCTAGTTAAATGGTTTTCTTCTCCCATATGATTTGTCAACTCTGCAAATATTAGTCAGGTCCTTGTTTGCTTCATATCTGTACATAAAGCACACTGTTGAAACTAAATCCTTATTCATTACAGTCTGATTTTTGGATTAAGAGTTTCCTGAAAAAAATATGCTATATTTTAGACCATTTTCTGCATTGCTGTTAATCCCTCAGCACTCCATAAATTGCCATAGGCAAGGACACCTTCCATTAGACCAGGTTACTCAAAGTCCCATCCACCCTGGTTTTGAACACTTCCAGGGATGGGGCACCCACAACTTGTGCCAGTTCCTCACCACCCTCTGAGCAAAAAATTTCTTCCTAACATCTAATTTAAATCTCATGTCTTTTAGTTTGAAACCATTGCCCCTTGTCCTATCACTATCTGCCCATGTAAAAAGTCCCTCTCCCTCTTTTTAATAAGCCCCCTTTAAGTACTGGAAGATCACAACAGGATCTCCCCACAGTCTTCTCTTCTCCAGGCTGAACAACCCATTTTCTCCGCCTGTCTTCACAGGATGTGTCCCAGCCCTCTGAGCATCTTCGTGGCCTCCTCTGGACCTGCTCTAGTATGTCCATTTCTTTCCTGTGCTACGGACCCCAGATCCAGACACAGTACTTGAGGTGGGGTTTCACCAGGGCAGAGTAGAGGGGGAGAATCACCTCCCTCAAACTTCTTTTGATGTAGCCCAGGATGCCACTGGCCTTCTGGTCTGTGAGCACACACTGATGGGTCATGGCCATATTTTCATCCCTGAGAACCCCCAAGTCCATCTCGGCAGGGCTGTTTTCTATGACATCTCTCAGTCTGGGCTCATGTCAGGGACTGTCTCAACCCAGATGCAGCACCTTGCACCTGGCCTTGCTGAACCTCATGAGGTTCCCATGGGCCCACTTCTCAAGTTTGTCCAGGTCCCCCTGGATGACATCCCTTACTTCTATTGTGTCACCTGCACCATTCAGCTTTGTGTCATCTGTAAACTTGCTGAAGGTGCACTGGATCTCATTCTGTCATTGATAAAGATGTTGAAGAGCATCAATCCCAAAACAAAGCCCTGAGGGATACGTCTTGTCACCGGCCTCCACCTGGACATTGAGCCATAGACCACAGCTCTCTGTCTATGTCCATCCAGCCAATTCCTTACCCATCATACAGTCCATTCTCAAATCCACGTGTCTCCAGTTTGGACAGAAGGATGTCATGTTCTTCATCATCCAAGATGAACATTTATGTGTTGTGAGAAGATGCGACTTTACAGGAAAAGAAATGGCCATCCCAGAAAAATTTATAGCTTTTCCACTGAAAGACTTGGACTCAGAACACTCATTTTAAAACAAAAAACCAAACCCAAACCCACACCTTACTAGCAGTATAGTCATTTGTTTGTTTCTAAGTAAGCTTTGTTACCCTATATACTCCCTCTGATGAGTTAAGCTGTCTGGTAGGAGGTTTCTTATGCTCCACATCATCTGGTGGCTAGTGTATACCCAGCGGCAATATGTTTTATAACCTTCAGAAAACATGAAACATTGTCATTTGTAATATGAATACATGAGTGTATTCTCATTATATAAATAGGAAACCTGTTAAACTCTCACCAAGCTGAAGAATATTTCCTTTCCAATGTATTGTTTGTTTCCTGTGGGAAATACTGTCTTTAATAAAAAAGCACCTTCATAGAGGCTGTAATGGGTTGTCTGAAAACAAGAAAATGAAAAACCCACACACAAGTCCTAAGAGAAAAGACATGAAGGGAATTAAATATTTGTGCTGTCAAAGCATTAAAAACAAAAATACAAAATGTGCTATATTTAAATTAACTTTAATAAGAAGTACAAAAAGATAATGTTAAGCAATATTTTGCATGTGGTTAATAAATATTCTTCAACAGCAAGCAGTGACACATTCAAACATAAATCCAGTTATTTCTTTTACATTTTAGAAAAGTAACAATTTTCCCAGTTAAAACAAGGTCACAAATTACAGAATATTATCATCCTCTTTAATTATTTATAACTATGAAGCCTACTAAATAAGTAAACTGTCACCCAGCAGATTTTATTACATTGATGTTCAAGGTTAAGTATACTTACATTTATCATGCAGTTTCTTACTGTGCATATCTGATTGGTGTTTAATTTTAAAATGATTGGTTTCATTCTTCCCATTTCCTTATTTCTTTTTAATATACTGGGAGTGCATGTTTTCCAAGTCCTATACACTTTCACATCTAAGTGACTCACTAAAGTAGATTTGTCATACAATGCATAAATGTTTTCTGACTCCAGCCCAGCTGAGAAATCGCAAACCATGTATGACTCACAGCCCACTTCATTTTTACTATTTTTTTAATCAAATATAACAACATTTAGTGTAATCACTTCCATTAAAATTAAAGTGCCTTCAATTGTTTCTTAATAAAGTGACTATTTGGAGGGGAGAGGGTGAAGGGGTGCAGTTTAGGAACTGATTGTTTAACAGTTTATAGATACGGTGCATATGTATTCTAATAGATGTAAAATACTGCATTGCATTCCGTGCTATTGCTAAGCTACAGTAGCCTATAAACTGATAAAGTCAGCCAAAATGAACATCTAATAAAGAATATCAAAAGCAGTTGATCAAAGTAATATCTTGTTCCATTCACTATTTCCATCCATCCTCAATGGCATAGTTTGATGGATGAAGTATTGGAAAAAAAATACAACTCTTCAACCCGTTGAAGCTCACCTCTTTTAATATTAGATGAATGAAAGCAGTCATTGCAGTCATTAAAAACCTTGAATGCGTAAGGAAACACTCCAGAACACCTTATCAAGTGAAGTATTCACAACGTTATGTAAAGAATTAAAATTTGAAAGCAAAATAGAAGTTTTAAATTATCCAACAATAAAAATATAATCATATATATTTATGTAGACTCCAACTCCAACTAGAGGAAGAGTATACATCATCTTGCATATTTTAAAATATCCTCCAAATTCATTTTTGTTAGTGTTATCACCTCATCCTAACTTACAGCACTTTCACAATATTCTTAAAGCGCATTAATAAATACCAAGAATAAACCAGACATAAACTCCTATATTTCAGTATGGTTGACACTTCTTTTAAGGGCTTATTTTCATGGATTAAAGAACTGACAACCCATATCCAAAGGAGAGCCCACGTGTACTGTTAGGTGTACTCCTCTTCTGTAAAAGTCCTTACCTACTTCATTGATAAATATGATGAGGATGTGGACAAGTTTTATTTTAAATTCAGTGCAAATTTTTCCCTGATCTCCATCAGAGATGTCAAGCCCTCAAAGTTTGTCCTTTTTCCAGTAAGATATAATCACAGACTCCAAAAACATGAGTTAAAAGATTCACTGAGAAAGATCTGAATCTAGAAAATTAAGTGGTTTAAAGTAGAGGGAAAAAAAAACATTTTATGTGATTAACAAAAGCCGTATATTGAAACAAAGTTTTGAGCCTCTAACTTCTACTACTAAAGACCTAAAGTTCCTCACTGATACTCAGATGGCTGTAATTAATAATTGGATTTAGAAAATAATTAAAAGTTCTATTTGTTAGGGAGTTTGGGTCATCTAGAGAAATGAGGTGGAGGAAGTTTCCTTGACTAAAAAGAAAAAAGAAAAATTGAGATATTAAAGGGATATAACTTGAAGTTGTTTTGCACACTAAGAGCTTTCTAGCAGGAGCTTCACTGTTGCTGGGAGAAGATGGAAGGAATCCTATCACTGCTTTATAAAGGACAATTGCCTTTACTCAAGGCTGAAGTGTGAACTGACTTTCACATAATTTCACCTAAGTATTTAGGCATTTTAATGTGTTTAAGACAAAAACTTTATATGTGACATGAAATTATACCACACTCTATTTAGATATGTTTAGACATTTGTACAATTATCATATTCTGTGTTTTTTAAATGAAGCTATTTAAATTACTGGGTTTATTTTAAAATGTTTTCTTCCTCTACTTTTAAACTCATTGCATGGCTTTATAAATTTTAGCATTATGTGTCTACACATAATCGGGCATAGATGATGATAGCTTCGTATCCACATTCAAATAATCTTTCATGAAAATTTGTTAGAAATGGAAACGTTCAGCAGCATAGACTTCATCTATTTTGTGAAGGCCAAGGCAAAACTTGTGCACTATAAAGCTTTCACAATAGGAATGAGAGGTATGGAGGAGGAATGCTGACTCTCTGTGCTTAAGTGAAAGCCACGCTTCTTAAGAAAACAAAGTGTAGAATTAACAAAATTCTACTTAATTTCTGAAGCTTCTTTTCTCCCTCCACCCAAGATGTCCCAAACAGCAGGAGACACACAGCATTGCATGGTCTTTTCTCAAAGCTGTCAGTACTTTCAAAGGCACAACTCATGTCCCCCAAGTTCAGCAGAATTATACAAGTATTTCCAGTTTATGTGCTCTAGAAGTTACTGTCCCACAACTCAAATGTGGCAATGAAGGCTCAGAACTGAAGCTGAAACAAAAATACACATTACCTCCCTCAGTGACTTCTTCCTCAGTTATCTCACATTCCACTGCCATGGTAACAAAGCCATTTGTGTGTTCTCTTTTCTCTTTTCCTCCCCCATACACCCCTACCTCCTCCCTGCTGCTTCTGGTTGATTTCGTGCAGGCAGATTTTGGTCACTTTTGAAAAGTCTCACTACCCTGTATGTTATCTGTAATCACTGGGAAGAGAAGGTGATTCAGTAAGGCTCCTGTTTGGTGTCTAGATGCTCTTTCCTGTGACTATATGGGCAAATTGGCTCCTTAATTTAGAATAATGTTCAGTGGTATGAGTAGTCTCCCAAACTAAAGCTCATATCTCAGAACACCTACCATAATATTTTTTTAAAAGATGCTCAACAATGCAGCATTTAACAAGTTGAATTAGCCCAGATATGGCAGGTGAAGGTAATTTAATTGGCCACAGCATAACTGAGAAGTTTCAAAGCCACTCTTCTGCCACAACATCTCCAACAGACAACTCTGGCTGATAAACTGTGCTGATCTCTAGTTTTCATGCTGATTTATAAATTACTGTTAAATTAACTGACACATGCATCCAGAAGTATGTGCCCCAGTACTACACTGGAAGCCTATTTCATAAACTTAATTTAGAATTACTGTAATTCCAATCTAACTTTACCACAATGTTTTATCTTTGTATTTATTTTAATAATTTCTTAAGCCATAAAATATGACACGCTGACCCAAGAATAATGGGAGAAGTAAATTAGATTAATATGTCAACCAAAAAATTCACTGGCAGATTCCACGTGCAAGTCTTTGATAGAGAAGTGACTTGCATTTTCTCACTCATTCTCCCCACTTTTTTAAGACCTGCAAGTTTTACTCAAATTATATGAAACTTCTAGATATTTGGCACGTAAATTTGTGACATTAGCTTTAAAATCCCAGACACAGATTCTATACTAAATGAAACGACACGGATTCATTCTAAATGAAAATAAGGCCTAACTCTTGTATTCTGGTATCCTTTGCACGAGGCTCCCACTCACGTAAATATTTACATTTATATTCATTTATCCAGTTGGAAGTCCTACAAATTTGCAACTTATGTGTACTCAGTTGGGCCACTGTAAATGTTTCAGCAGTGAAACAGTAAAGCATACTCCTTCTTCCCTAGAAGGAGTTTGCTTTAATGTAGAACAACTAACTAAATTTTCTGGTGCATGCCCATTTAAAAGCCTTGCTGATGCCCACAATAACTGCATGTAAATATTTTAAATGGTTTTTTTTAAATGAGTTTATATAGTATGCCTACTTTTCTATGTAAGTGGGCAATAAATGTAACTTTAGCATGTGAGAAACACCTTTTTTTTCTACCAACTCAAGCAAGTGTAGAGAAAAGGGTCAGTGAGTGAAAAAATGGTTGTACCCAATAAAAGTGGTAGCAGCAGAGCTGACTAACAAGAGACAGCATCGGGCTTCTTGTGCAAACTGAAGATATGCTTTTTGCATGCAGCTCTGAGTTACTCAGATGTTATTTTCCAGACAAGCCTTGTTGGAGAAGACTTTATTGTTAAAAACCTTTGAGGAGGTCCATTCTTGGATAAGGATGCAAAACCCTTCCTTATCAGGTAATTTGACATGACTGAGCACACTCATATTTGGCATGGGGAGAGTTCTGACTATACAGTGTCGTGCATGGAGAAATACACAACAGTTTCAGCACTGTGAAGGGTTTGAGTACCTGGGATGTAGCCAAGGGTGAAAACAAACCTCTGTTTCTCATACCCCAGTCTGGTGAGGTTTGGAGGGTCCCTAGATCTTGCTGATGTGAACATAAGGTAAGAACTCTCACTAGGTCACAGGAAGAAGACCTCAGCCACAGAAAACATAATCGAGCTATTCAAGTTCAAGAGCATTTTAGCAGGGGCTTCCATTAAACTATACAGTCAGAGCCCTTTTCCAAAAACAGAGTTAAAAGTGAAGGGATTTTTCTACAGTCCTAATATTTACAATTATTTGTACATATGTACATATTTATATATTTATTCATACCTGGACAATGTGATGTTGAAGGGAAAATTTATAATTTACAAATGAAACATTTTAAAAATGTATGCTTGTACCATGAAAAAACCCTTTTTTTTATTGCTTGCCTTCTAGCCTTTTGTTCATAATCACACTATTGCACACATCTCCATGTTACATGGAAGATCTACATTTACATATAAATATATATGAAAATAAGGATATTTTTATTTTAATGTTCTGAGTAAAGTGCTCATTTTTAAGCTACTGTTGATGAGAAAGGTTTAGTCTGACAGTTTAATTAGAGGAAATTCAAGGGATACACACCTTGCCCATGCTTCTCCCTTTCTTTTATAACCTACTAAATGTCTTTATTTTACTGATGTCAACTCTGTCTTAACTATTAATTCTATTTATAATATGCATTTGTGACCTTGGCATCTAAACTGTCACACAAAGTACAAAACAGAATCACATCAAAAGCAAAGAAAAAGCAAGAAAATAAAACAGCAAAAGAAAGCAGTGTTTCTCTTCGTTGTTTTTAGCACATTTCCATGTCTTAAGATACTCTTTTATTTGATTTTAGAAATATTTGTACAACTTTTTTTAAACTTTGAACATATCTATTTTATGCACTATACTCAAGTTACTGTACAAAACTGCAATAAATGACACTATACGACTACATATGTCTCTACTAGAAGACATCATCATAAAGGTGTATCTTTTTTAAAGGTCAACTAATAACTGCTAATGTATGTGTGAATCAAAATATTTTTGATTGGCCAAGTATATTAAAATCTAAATACAGTACACAATTATTATTCATGTTATGATTTACCAGGCCTTTAGGGGCATAAAGAATCTTTGCAAAGGCTCAGATGAAAAACAATTTTACTGATAGTATTAAATGTTCTTATAAAATTGCCAATGGCAGATCCAATTTTGTTAGATTTGTGTATATGAAATACAGTTGATGCCTACTGATGATGCATGACCTTTTATTAAAAAAATAACATTCAAATCTTAGCAAAATCATTTCTAGTATACAAAGTTGTTGTAAAGTTATGTCAGCGAAATGTAAAGTTGCAATTTACAAAAGCAGCAGTAATTTTTATTTTATGGACAATTTCCTGAAATTAAATCATGGTTCTTGTCTCTCTTGAAAACAGTGCTTCCTGGGACAAATACAGGTAAATATTTTAATGGCAGGCTTTAGGAAAACATTAAACAAAGAAAAAAAGTATATTATATTACTGATAAACTTAACCCTGAAAGATTTCTGAGTGTTTTTATAAACCTGAAAATAATCCAATTAAGAACAAAATCAAAAATAAAAATAAAATCCTGCTTTGCTGAACCAGACAACCCAGCTTAGTAACATCAAATAAATAAAACAGTGAAAAGAACAAGTATCTCACTAGCAGAAGTTGGTTGATACTGAACTTGATTAACCCTTTTCCCTGAAATCAATTAGGTTAATTTATTAAAAACTTCAAAAAGGACAAAAGCAAGAAACTTGTGGCTTTTGCCATATAGTAGTGTTTACTACCTCTTCAATCTAACTAGTATCCAGAATGTTTGTGAAGAGCAGAACTGCACGACCTCCGTACTCTGTTATGTACATGGGTACTGCTATTGTATGGAACAATTACACCTTTTTAAAAAAATCACTTTTTTAAATGACAGTTTCTTTCACTAAAGTAGAATTAGTTCCTTTATAGAAAAATATTTTAACTTTAAATTAAAAAAATACTGTTCCTAAATAATTATGTAGGATCACATCTTCATTTCATTGTACGGAGAGAATATAATTCTGTATATTTGAATCCTAGTTTAACAGAAGTCCCCTGGGTTTAACTTTTAAAGAGCTGGCTGTATTTGCCATGGGTGCTATCTGTTTACAGACCCATGAATTAACGCTGTGTCCCTCCTTTGGAGACACACAGACAAGACATTTATATACACACTGTACATAATGGTTCACAGATTAGCAGTTATTAGTCGGACTGTACATAGCGAACAACCTATCTGATTAGAATGATGCTTGAAGTCCTCAGTGCAAGTCAGCTTTTAGGTTGATGGCGCAAAGCCAAGTAAGACAGGCTCCCTGTTTAAATATGTAGCCCAATACACTAAATTAAAAGTACCAAATAAGACTGGAAACACTATTCTAGACATTCTGTCAATTTTGCTAACACTGTTGAATGTCTTCTTTGCTTCTTGTGGCTTCGCTTCTGGTTTTGCCTTGTTGGGTTCTGCAGTTGTAGCGCTCTTGGAGATGGTTGGTAGCACTGAGTCCTTGGTAATATTTGGAGCATAGTTGGCAACAGCCACTGCATAGGCATTGTTTTTCTTAATGACAGATGCTTTTTCTTTTTTCTATTGGAAGACAGCAGGAAGTTAAATATTTCATGTATATTTGCCAGAATAGACTTAGTAAAACATAATTTCAAAAGTAAAAGAAACAAGTGAGCATATTAAAATAGTACCATACTGAAAAATTCAGATATAAAGAAAGACATTTCCAGTCTATCCAAAAAGAAGGTTGAGGTGACATAAGATTGCTCTTGCACCATCAAATGCCCAACCGAAGTTATGTGAAGAAGTCTCTGTTACTGTGATTGTAAGCATAACTGGAAAAGAGTTGGTCTTTCTGTAGTGGCTTTGCATCTATCTCCTTACAATAGAATTGCAAGGTCTTTACAATGTTTTCTGTGAAAATTATTCGTCATTGTAGTAAAATTAAAATTAGGCCACCTTTCTCACATAAAACTAACATCACTATTATTTGGACATGTCATAACATACCACTAATAAATAAATGAATTTCAGTTAAGGGTGTACACTTTTTAGAGACTCTGGAGAAATGTGTTTACACATATATATACATAGACACACATACAGAAAGATCAGGAAGAGATTGCAAGTGAATTAAGGACTCCAGACTGATAGTTGTAGAACTGAGTTGAGATTTAGCCCTAGAACTATTTCTAGGGTTATTCATAGATTATTGTTTTAAAAAATGCATAACAATGATGAAAACAGGAATAAGAACCTAAAAAACTGTAGAAGAAGAGTGGGATGGAATTAAAATAATTTAATGATGCTCAGAAAAAGGCAATTTAAGTCCTGCACCTGGGGAGGAATAAGCTATGCACCACTGCAGGTTGAGGCTAATGGGTTGGAAAGCAGCTTTGTAGAAAAAGCCTGGGGGTCTGGGTGGCCATCAAGGTTAACACAAGCCAGCAATGAGCCCTCACAGAAACAAAGGCCAACAGCCTCCTGGGCTGCATTACAGAGAGTGTTCCCAGCCAAGCAAGGGAAGGGATCATTCCCCTCAACTCAGCTCTGGTGAGGCACATCTGGAGTGCTGGATCCAGTTCTGTGCTTCCAAGTTCAAGAGAGACATGGATGTAATGAAACTAGTCTAGTGAAGGACCACAGAGATGATTTAAAGCCTGAGGCATCTGAAATATAAAAGGCCGAGAGAGCTAGGACTGTTCAGCCTGGAAAAGAGAAGGCTCAGGGGGAATCTTATCAATGTATATAAATATCTGATGGGAGAGAATAAAGAAGATATAAGACTTTTCCCAGTGAAATCTAGTGGAAGAACAAGAAGCAATGAGCACAAAATGAAATACGGAATATTCCACTTAAATATAAAAAACCTTCCAACTTTTACTGTGAGCATGACCTAGCACTGGCACAGGTAACATAGAGAGGCTGTGAAACCTTCATCTTCAAAGACATTTAAAAAAATATCTTGACAATGACCCTGAGCACCCACCCCTAGCTGACCCTGCTTGCACTAGGGGAGATAAATTTGATGATCTCCAGAGATCAAGTCCAAACTCCACCAATTCTGTGTTGTTATAGGATTGTGTACGCTTTCGAAGGGCTAAACTTTAACCAGGGGCAGTTCAATGGAGAGTCCATGTGTACACATGGACACAGGGATGTTAGGGAGTGAATTCAGGCTTGGGGTTTTAGACCTCTACATAGGTTCACAAACTAGCTCTGCAATAAAACTATAATGCTATAAATTGATCCAGTGCTTTGCAGCAATCTCAAACTGAGGAATTTCTAATAACCTACAGGAAAGAATGGAAGGCAGTTTCTCAGGAAGCAATATATATTATTTAAATAGATATAACATATATTATTTATATATAAAATACAATACAATAATAGTATGTCATTTAAAATATATGTATATAATTTAGAGACAAGCAAATAAATAATAGATTTAGTCAATCTCTTCCACGAAATACAGAATTAAGCAGATGAAGAAATAGTTAACTTCTGGATCATATAAGAAATCATCAGCTGCTGTATTGGTTTCTTATGATTTTTAATCTAATGGAAGTGACACAAGTAAGAGAATTCTTGTGACATTTCTCATACACGTGCATTTCAATTTTTTACTTCCACTGGGAGGCATCTACTCCATTTGCAATTGTGGTTTTAAATTACATCCAATTTGATATTTATCTGGGCCATCTAAAAATCTTGATAAGATCTTCATGGTTAGATGTTGTGCCCAAAATGCCTTGTCTTAGGTGCCTTGTCTTAGGAGATGGTGTCACATAAAAAGAGAATCTGGGAATCAGTTGGGAATTCAGCATTGTTCCTTATTGACTGGAGTGTGGAAAACAGTTGATCAAATATGTAGCTTGTTCCTGCACCTGCTTTCCTGTGAGACAAATTCCATGTCAACAGCACTTAGACAAGAATTTGCATATAATGTGAATACAGACGACTGTCACTGAGGAAACATATTTCATTCTAACTGGTGAAGAGTAAGCCTGGCTTTAGGTGTACAGATGCATTCAGCAAGAAAAAAGAGCAAATTACCAAATCAAATTATGCGGAACACTTTAATTCATCTATAAGTCCCTCCTTTCAGACGCAATTAGCGTTTTTAAAAGGTATCTGTAATACCATTAATGAGACCTGCATAATAAAGCTGAACCATATTTTTGTATGAGAAACTATGACTATGTTAAAAGCTTAGGGTTTTGTTAAGTCAGTTTGAAGAAAGTAGAGAACTGGACATGTGAATGGTATGTAAATCTAAGAATGTAATGGATAATATTGTCACTCCTAGGGAAGGAATACTGCCTAGCTGTTAAACAGTTGCCACTCCTAAGATCATGAGACAACACTGTTGTACAACTTTAAAGGAATAAACAAAGGATGTTTGTAAGGGAGTTTGTAAGGGCTCCCTACATTCTTACAATGCCAGGGCAAGTGTGCCAGTCTGAAAAGCTTCACTCATGACATGATGATAAACTTGCAGTAATTTGGTATCTACCTCTAGCAGGAGGTAACAGATCCTGAAGTTATGGATAGTTCATGCCATTCCAGAAGTTACAGGGAATCATGAAGAATGTACATTTCCTCTAATTCTTCTTTACTATTGACTGAACATTTTGCTTCTTTATGCATTCAAAATGATGAGAAATCAGTTAATGAATCCTGCTTCACATTTACTATAATCACTTAGGAAGCAAATAAAATTCTATCCTAATTTTAAGAAGAATCACAGAAATCTATGTATTTGTTAGAAGAAATCTGTTTTCATTGGTAAAATCAAGGACTGGGAAAGGACAAAATTATATAATATATTAAGTCAGTCAAAACAAGTGAGCTTTAATATTTTTTCTGTGTTATTCCAATTCTAAACTGCAAATACACGAATTTAGGTGTATCACCAGTTCATTCTTTTCATGAAATGGGAAATTCTATCAGGTTAAAACTTCTTCATGTTATCATGGCTACACCACTATAAAGACCAGAAAATTAAGGTGTGACTGTGTTTCTGTGTACTCAAAGCATCAATACATCATAGGTGAAGAATTTTGTACATTTGCTATCTAAATTAGTTTTAAAATTAATGTTTACCTATGATTAGGGATAGGATTCAGAACACTGGAAATGCTCAGAAGCTCTAGATTTTGTTATTCATGGTCCTTACATATATGGACATTAATTTGTTTTCCTAAACCTTATGTACCATGAAGATTAATATACATTATATATTTCTGGGGGTTTTTTTCTTATTTCCATCTCAATTGAATTTAAAAAAATTTAAAAAGTGATCAACCAATATAATCTGGATTAAATTTCATGAATAACCAGATAAACAGTTGTATCTGAGGAGTCAAAAAACAAGACAAGACAGTTCCCAAAAAAAAAAAAAAGTTCTTGATAACTAAATCTGGATTAGTGAAACCAAGTAAGATTAGCTACAAAAGGAGTAGATATATTTCTGTTCAGGACAGAAAATACATCTACATTCTTTTGATTTAAAGCATCTTTTTATTTTTTTATATATTGCAAAATATCAAAACAATATATTAGAGCTGGTTTAGGAAATTGACTAGAAATAGGACTATTTCCTTAGGACTTACCTTATCATTCACTACACTTTTTCCATCCCAGGCCCATCCTCGTTTTGTGAAATAATTTACAGTTGCAAATTCAATTAATGCAGAGAATACAAATGCATAACAAACAGCAATAAACCAATCCATAGCTGTTGCATATGCTACTTTGGGGAGTGAATTTCGAGCACTGATGCTTAGTGTTGTCATTGTCAACACAGTTGTTACTCCTGCAAGGGGACACAAAAACAGAACATCAACAATTTCACTTGGATTTTGAATGTTAGCAAAAATAAACCAAAAAATATTAAGGTATGATTTTGAAACAATTAATTTTTTTTTATCTAAGTTGGTGACAAACATTGCTACAATTATATTAAAGGTTGTATCTGGATTTTCCTTTGACGTAATTTCAGTTCAATTTCTTGTCTAAACTTCCCTTTTTTAATGAGCTGATGATCTTACAGAAAATATGTATTTATTTTAACCTATCAGGGCAGGTAAGGAACAAAATTAACAATTCTTAATGGATTCATGATATTTAGCAACATTAGAGTGATAATGATTAATATGTTAATGTTTGGTAGCTGGCTTCTTTGCAATGGCTGCAGGTCTGGCACCCATATTTACTGAAATTACCACACAAATACACTTTTGTTATGAGAATTTTTTTTTTTTTACAGTAGCTGTCTAACTAATAGTTGAAGACATAAACAGGGTAAGTTTTCATTCAGGTAACGTGGATTGTTTTCTAGAACAGCATTGATTTGAAATGACAGATTATTTTAACTGTATTATGTGTCAGAAAACAAGAGCTGGTGATCCAGGAAGACTGTTCATTCACTGTGGCAGTTACTAAAAGAAGTTTGCAGTACTTTTTACATAATGAGGACCCAGTAAAAAAAAAAAAAAAGCCTCCCAAAAGAATCCAGAAAGAATATACATGGGAGGAAAGGAAGAGAAGAACATTTTTCTGAATCAGATTTAGCAAGCAGAAACCCACAGCCATAAACACAGTCTCCATTCCTTAAGTAAATCAGTTCTCCCACCTCAGGCTGAATCACACTTAGACAAACTAAACTATTCCCTTTGTGGCACACCATTAAGTACATCTCCAGAATTAAAAGTGACACAAAGTGATATACTTAGCACAGATCAGCAAACCTACACTTCACTATGACAGGCAAAGGAGATGCCATGGCAGAAATATTAGTAACAGCACATCACAGCTTCAACAAATACACACTCATAAAATTCTTGTAGGAGGCTTCCCAAGAGAAAGTAAAGTCACTTTCCCTAAGCCAGATCTGATGTCAGCAATCTGTCACCTGGGTTCTGGGGGATTGACATAGCTCTGATTTTCCTTCTGCTACAAGAGAAGCAATTTTAACCACTGTGTGAAAGGGAAGAGAGGCAGCAATTACATCTACTGAGACCTCCTCAGGCTTCACAAATTTTCATCCCTCCAGTAAAGAATCTCCATCTCTGAAGGTGCTAAAAAGGGTGACAAAGCAAAGCTATATGGACTCAGCCTCAGTGCTTCCAAAGGTCTGTGCAGCAGGGAAAACAAGGCACGGAAGCATCCTGCTGAGTCACACAGTATCAAGACGCCTCAGCAAACATAAATCTCTAATTGCTGTTTCTCAGCCAACATAAATTAAAGAAGTGGATTTGGCCTGGAATCAGCCATGACACTGATGGAATCTACTAGACTATACAATGAAAAGGAAGCAGCTATCAACTGTACCAGATGAAAATGTGTAGACAAAATATATTTTGTAAAGAACCTAGTCTCTCCTAACACTTACACAACATACAGCTTAATTATTTTCAGCAGCTCAGAGAAAAGACAGCCTATCTTACATTTAAAATTATCACATGTAAATTTTAACACTGGTCCTGAGCTGCGGATAAATCATTATAATTATACAGAAGTATCAGTAAAGCGAATGTTTCTCAGATATAAGGTGACCTTATCCACATGTAAATATATACAGTTGCTAAGGTACCACTCTGTTTAAGTCCCACTTTATAGAATTAATTAATCTTCTAGAAACCCTAATGACTTCTTCAGAAATCTGATTAAGATTTACTGCTGACCTTTCCTAGTATCAGTTAAAACACTGTGAATTTATATCTTGCATCTTGCTACCACTTGCCAGTTTCTCTAAAAAGATCGGCAAGTTACACCACTTTGTGACCCAAATGCTAATCAAGCAGCACGCTGTCAACATGCTTCCATTTATTTATTTATTCCATTTATTCCTTCACTCTATAAATTCAGTGATGTTCAAGCCACCACAGTTATTTAAGCTGAACTGAATGGGAAAAAATTGGACAGAAAATTTAATCTGTAATACTTGTCAGTTTAGGATTCTCTAGTCCTTTTATATTGCTATTATTCTGCAGAGAAAAGACAGATGATTTTGCACATTATAGTTAATTTGAAAAAATCAGTATTATCAAGTCTTCTTTATGAAAAAGGACTGAATGGAAATAACCTGCCTCCTTGCCACTGCTAAACCTGAGAGGACTGAAAAATTATTAATGTGGAAGAACATGGTCAACTTGTAAAAAACCCCTCATTTATTTCACAAAGATTTAACTTAAAAGACCAGATCAAAAGCATTCCTCATTGCTTATCTAATTCATAGCACTAGTGAACTAAAATTGGTATAAAAAACAGTGAGTAGATTTTCACCCCTATAATGAAGTAGTCAAAAAAATATTTAAAAGTCTATGTAAAAACTGCATGATATCTCACTATGATGTAAGAAAAAACCACAGTTTACATACAGATCAAGAACCATCTTCTATAGCCCAGCACCCAGCAGATGTGGCAACTGAATTGATGCCAGAAGAGATGGTCAGGTATTATTTTGAAAGGGACCATGAGCATCAATTTGTCTTTGAAAAAGATCCAAAAAATAAACCGTTGACATTTCCTTTCTCCAAAGCAGACGAAGCATTTTTTACTTGACAGTAAACATCCTTACAAGGTTTGTACTCAGCAGTGCATGGCTAAAAAGCTAAATATCTTCTGTCACTACAGGTTTATCCATTCAAGCCAAGACTGGAGCTATTTGATTGCCTGGGAATTTTTTTTTTATGGTGCTGCTTTTGAAATGGCATTTGCTTACTAGAGAGAGAAAATCCATCTCCAGAGCTGCAAATTCAACACTTTTCACTGGCACTAAACTCACCTCTCTGGAAAACACCAGCTCTGTTATGCTTATAACAGTGGAAGAGGTAACCTGAAAAACTAGAAATGTCTAACTAAAAGCATAGGGTGGAAATTGGAGGAGCTAGCACATATATATTAAAGTTAAAATCTGTTATGATGACTACTTTATGCCCACATTTGTGTGCAAAAGTCAGGCAACTCCTTGACAGGGACAAATTTTTGGACCCTAATTTCACCTTTTGTGTATTGTCTGATTTTTCTAATTTGAAGAGATGTTAGTCAACTAAACATATCCTAGCCTTTTTGTGCTAGAATGTAGATACCTTCTTTGAAAGTGAAAGGCCTAATTAATGAGTTACCAAAGGACATTTCTGTAATAAAGAGGCACTGCATCCTAGCAAATAATTTGTACAAAAGGTTTAAAATGTGCTCTATTTCTTATAATTTCAGGCTACTCGTCCCACTATTTTATCATTTTATCACAGAAGTTTGCAAAGTTACACATAATGGTTGAAGAACATATCACAAAAGGATTGATAAATTACTTTATTTTTAATTTAGGAAAGTAATTTCATTGTTCTACTTTTTTTTAACAGCAAGTGCAAATTTGTTTTGGTAATTAGATATCCCAACCTGATCCAAAACCCAAATAGATTCATAAATACAAATAACGGCAGAAAGAAAAGACTTTTGACCATTTCAAAGATACAGATTACTACTTCATTTTATCACTCCAAGAGCAACTGGTTAAAGCTGTAAACAAAAGCTTGAAAATTCTGGATGCAGCATGATATTAAAGTATTGCACCATAACATTTGGCTACCCACTATGTTGTTTGCTTTTATTTACTCAATGTGTATGTGCTACTAGAAAATGCAATACAAAAGGAGTGTACCATGATTTTGCTCGAACACCAGGAGGTGCGTCTGAACAACGATTGAAAGAAAGATTACAGAAAATAGCTCAAGCACTTTGTCTACCCTTTTTACTAAAAGAACAACAAACCACCCTTTTTAAATAGCTTGGGAGGCAAGAACCATAACATCATCTGTTTCTAGAAGAGTTGAATTCAATCAGTTGCGTAAGCTACATATCCATATGGTGAGGTTGCTACCATGCTGCTTCACTGTATCAATACTGAGCAGTGGAACACAATTTCCCATTGAGCAACAGACAAGCTTATTCCCAAAGCCGAATGGCAAGCGCTATTTACCCCAACTCCAGTAAAAGTTGCATGCAATTATGCCGCCACTGCAATATGAGCTAGTGTCTTCACACATCAGTGAGCTGAGGAGACATACTAGTTTGTTTGCAGCCAGCTCAGTCTCTTTACTCAGGGCTAGTTTTTCACTGTCCACCATTATATTATTATATCTACATTTAGCAGAAATCCCCAATTAAGAAATTATATACAGAAATATGTGAGTAGTAGGATATGTCTAAAGGCACAAAAGATAATCTGCAGCATGTGAAAGGAGAGAAGAATAAAGACAGTTGAGATTTTTTTCAATGAAGTGGGAAAAGGTTCTTTGTATATATAGAACTGTTGAAAAGGACGGGTCTCTATTATTCAATTCCCTTGTAAAAATAACCAGAGAACAAATCTGAACTTTTCTTGGGTTCCTCTTTCTGTAGTGTCACAATTATAAAGTTGCTTTGGGTTTGTATGGCAAGGTTTTGGCAGTGAGGAGCTACAGCAATGGCTTCTGTGAGAACCTTCCAGGAGTTTCCCGCATGTCTCAGAGATCCAGTTCCAGAGAGATCCACCACTGCTGACCAAGGCCAAGGCCAACAACAACACTGGCAGTGCCTCCAGGATGACATATTTAAGAAGGAGAAAAAAAGATATTAAGCAGAAGCAACTGCAGCCAGAGAAGACAAGTGAGAATATGTGACAGAAACAGCTCTGCAGACACCCAGGTCAGTGGAGAAGGAGAGGGAGGAGCTGCTCCAGGTACCAGAGGAGAGATCCCCCTGCAGCCTGTGGTAAAAACCATGGTGAAGCAGCCGTGCCCCTGCAGCTCACAGAGAGGTCCAAGGTGGAGCAGAGATCAACCTCCAGCCCACGGAGGACCCCATAAAAGAAGAGGTGAATGCCTGAAGGAGGCTTTGACACTATGCAAAACCTGCGCTGGAGCTGGCTTCCGGCAGGACCAGTCACTCCACAGGGGACCATGCTGGATCAGTCTGTTGCTGGAGCACTGCACCCCATGGAAAGGACCCACATCAAGAACAAGTGAAAACAGACACAGCAACTCAGAGTAACAATAAAATTATCACAGTGAACTGACAAAAGAACATAACTATGTGAATCTAAAATTCTGCATTTTGGACAATATACTAAATAATAAGACTAATTTTTGTTCTTTCCTGCTTCACTTAGAAAAGAACATATACCTAACTACATTTGTTTTGTCATTTTCATTGACACT
This sequence comes from Corvus hawaiiensis, assembly GCF_020740725.1. Lineage (NCBI taxonomy): Eukaryota > Metazoa > Chordata > Aves > Passeriformes > Corvidae > Corvus > Corvus hawaiiensis. The sequence continues at coordinate 26,390,324 of NC_063217.1, forward strand.
CCAGGTGAGTTAAAACATAGATAACTATAGCACTAAGAAAACTAATTTCTGACTTACTGTCACCTGCATCTAATGCTGCTATTCAAATACATGTGATGCTTCCAAATGCTATGACCCATTAAAAATGAAGCAAGAATCCAATAAGCTGTACAAGATTAGTTTTGCTAATATTGTTGACACTAAATGCATAACAATAAACACATTACTAAATGAAACAGATTGTAATCTTGCACTAAACGAAGGCATTATGAACCAGGCTTATCCTCTTTCACTAAGAATGCAATCAGATTTATCTGCTAGAGAAAACAGATTCAAGACTCATTTAATCAACGATGACAAAACTTCCATCTTCTGATAATTTAAAGCAAAGTTGAAGCAATATAGCATTAGGCCATAATTCATTTGGGATAGGGTAGGTCAACAGTATTAAATAGATACCATAAAGTAAAGGGATTAAAGAGCTCAACTATAAAATAAGCCTCATTATATCAATCCCTTAATGTTAGCCTAGAACTTGAAACTACATTGCAAGTGAACAGAAAGGGAAAAGTAACTTCTTTCACCCTTGAAATAATACATGCTCAATGGTGCTTTGAATAACTAGAAGTTATGTTTCTTTGAAAGGAACACTATTCCAGTAGTTAGTCCTTAGCTCTCAAGAAGGTCATTGAAATAAATTTCTCATTCATTTTCATTAATTTTCAAAAACACTTTGTCAAAAATGAGTAACTTCTGTTTAACTATATTTTAATATGGATATATTTAATATACAATGCAAAGATGGGTATCTAGCAAGCGACTATTCTATATAAAAACTAAAAATTAAGTATAATCAGTAAGAGTGTAAAGGAATACCCCCTACAATTTTTATATTCCCTGCTGAATGTAGGTTGTTTTATTAACTGTAGTATGGACTTCTTGTGTCACTGGATGGAGTCTACCTGAAAGTATCACCCAGATGAAACTTGAGTGTACCTGCCCAGCTCTAACTGACAAGAATAATTCAGTACAGCCAAAAACCATTAAAGAGCAATAGATGAACTTTGTTTTGAAACTCTGGCTAACTGCACATTTTTGTAACACATTTGGCAAGAGGCCAGAGCATATCAGAAATCCCAGTGACAGCTGCTGCCAGTAGGTATGGAGAAAGACTGGGAGATCCACCTGAGGCGGTGGATTTAGAGAGCCCACTGGCAGCTTATGCTGACAATCGCATCTAGAGTGTAGAAGAATGTTAAGAAATAGCTCCTCAGGGAAAATCCAGCCCAACGAAATGAAAAAGGCTAAGTCTGAGGAGCAAATGCCACATGCTGGGGCTAAGGCTTCTCCATAAGGCAGAGACTGGATGTGTCTTGTTTCCCCAGGTTCAGTGTGCCAGGCTAAGATAGCCTGGAGGGGACAGAGCCCTGAGTGGCACACAGGGTGCATGTCTGTGTGGCAGGAATAAAATACTAGCACAGAACTGCTATGCCTGCAATAAACCCATCGTTCTTAGTAAACAGATTTCAGGATTCATGTCACTGAGTGGTGTGATTCTGTTCTTGCAGCCCTCCTACGCACTTCCCTCAAGACATCCTGAAGCAGGACACTTCATTATCCACATTAGACTAAACCCCAGGAGAACTAAGCATCAGGCTGCCGTGAAGATACTACTTATTTCCAAAAAAAGTAAACAAAAAATAAATCAAGAACAAGAAAGAATTTTGCAGGAAAGGACACATTTCAGGAAAATTATCCCAGGGCCTTGTTATGGGTGTAGTAGCTTGTTAACAGTGACACAGTAACAGAAACTGCATTTTAGGAAGAGCAGATGTGAGACTTTTTTTGGACAAACCAGTCACACTGTCCTAAATGTATTGGAGTGGGTACAGAAAAGGGCAAAGACACAGGTTTAGAAGGATTTGACAGTGTACTTGCAAAGCTGGAAAACAGGAATGTACATTTTCATAAGCAAAAATGGATAAATTCACAGAAGATTTTGAAGAGAGACAAAAAAAAAAAAGTGTTCCTGATAGCTGCCTGGAAAACCATGATAGAATTCTGGTCCCACTGTAACCACTGACCTATTTCATCTGACTTCAATAAGGCTCATATTCAAACCTGCAATTTTCACAATGCTTTGTGGCATTTTCTCTACCAGGAGCAACAGTAAATGCTTTGTTGTGCATCATACTTAATATGCATTTGAGTTTGGCCTATTTTTTGAAGCGTACATGGTGTTTACTGATGACTAATAATACAATTTTATGCAACATTTCTGATGGCTGATTCCACACAGACATTAATTTTATTGTGCTCTCTTTTCCTTCAAAAGCAAACAAACAAAATGAACTTTGTTTTGCAAATAAGAAAGACATTTGTTACTTTGCTTAAATAGAGAGCCAAACCTCACTGTAAGAGAAACACCACTATATTGCTCTGCTGAATCTGTTTGCTGCCTCATAGTAATCTCGAGTTTGAAGTGTTGCCCAAAATCCCAGAACAGGGTTTCTTTAAAAGAACTGCAGTTTGAAAACTTTAACACAAATAATTCAGCAAATTCAAATTCAATTTGCCTAGTTTACAGATAAATTTAGAAATTTGTTTATCTACCAAGTACAAGAATACTTGGATAATATCAATGAAAGTAAGATATTTCAGAAAATCATCTAGGTTTACTAAATTTACTTTTAAAATAGAAACATTGTCATCTTTTTCTATTCTGTGAATTTTTTTTCCTCTTAAAAAAGTCAAGGATATATGAGGACATTTTGCTTGTATGTACTAATTTCCAAAATCTTTGGGATTCTCAGGAGATGTGTAAAATGCAGTTGAAAGCTGTTTGGACTAGAAATTGTATCACATTCTACAAACACTTTAACTTGAATGAAAAGCCCTTCACTTCAGAAGTACTTCCTAGCATCTTCAGCTGTTGCAAACAGACAATGCTACTCAGTATACTCACCAAAGACTGTCCTGGCAGGTACAGATTCTCTGTTCAGCCAGAATGACACTTGAGAGAGAATGACAGTCATGATGCAGGGGAGGTAAGTCTGAATGACAAAATAACCAATTTTTCTCTTCAAGTGAAAATGAGCCGTCATTACCGTATATTCACCTAGGTGCCACAAACAAACAAAATACAATGAAACAAAACGTTATCATCTTAAGAATGTCCATTTCTTTGATAAGAGAAAGTTTGCTGCATTTATGTGAAACAAATGTTCTGGGGTTATATTGTAGCACAGATATTTTGTAATAGGAAGCATCCTACAGAATATAAGAAAGATTTTGAGTACAGCTATATCTTATTCCCACTGCGTTCCATGAAAGGTGAGTGTTAAGGAACTTCCAGGAACTCTTGTATGCACTGAGAAGAACTCCAGCCCTGAAGGCTTCTGCTCATAAGCAGCACTCTGTGTTCACACAACAGCTCCCTGAGAGCTTAATCACGACTAGAAAGCACGACTAGATGGGGGTCCATCACAGCCCGGCACATGCAGGAAAACAGTCCAGAGTCTAGTAGAATACTCCAGTGTTTAATGTCAAAACTATGATGGAAGGGAAACACGGTTGAAATCTGTCTGCTTTAGACAAAATCTATGTCATTTACAATATGAAATTTAACAAATATCCCAATCCCGGGTTACAAATATTAGGATTCAACATGGAGCTCCAGATAGCATTTAAAAAACCAGTTACTGAGGACAAGTTCACGTCTGTTATCACCAGCTAATTATAATTTGAAAGAATCAGTAAAGTGCTGTTTTGTGTTACTTGTACAGTACATTGACTATGACTTGTACAGTACATGCCTAATAGATCATATTTTGCAACATTCTTTTTCAGTAGCTTTTAACACCACCTAAAATACAGTCTTCACAGTCAGTAACTGCCTTTTTCTCCAAAATATCTTTTACTAACCTGTACTTGACTTAACTGTCTCTTTTCCAATTGTTTGGCCTAGAAGATCATACTGATTCAGTCTTGAGCCATCTGGTGCCACTTGCACTGAATCTGAAGCATTATAAGTCCAAATGTATGTCACTTCTGAAGTTGTATATGCATCTGTGAGAAACAAGGTAAAATACTTCGTCAGTAATTCAAATTAAACAGTTACCATCAAAACTCACAGAATTACAAGAGATACTTATTTTTCAAATAAAAACTCACCCCGAAGAATTTTAAAAGATATGGTAAAAAATATATTTGGCTGTTTAAAATAGCTTTACTGTAAAGTAAGTGCCTATTGTAGCACAGGAACAGGGCTTATTAATCACAATTTATTAAACTACAAACAACATCTCTTCTACACTGTTAAAAGACTTGTCAGAGGTTAGATATTATACGTATCCTATAATTCGTGATAAGGCAGATGAAAAGAATGACAATTTGTAAGATTTAGACAAGCAGTTTGAAAATTCATTGCTGTGTAGTTCTGACCTTCCATTGTCTCCACTCTCAAATTCAGGGACATATCACAAGCATTTTATTATTAGTTGAAATTCAGACTTAAACATGGGAAGCCAGCAGTGACAACACCCTGGTACCTTGCCCTGCCTACCCTCTTAAATCTCGTTAGTTGCCATTGTATTGGTGGACACACTGACATTAAACAGGCTGCTCTCTCAGTACATTCTTGCTCAAACATACATTTAGCCTGGGGTCTGTCAAGATAAACTAGTATGAAAGCAAATCAACCCTGTATTTTAAAAAGCGTTAATGCCTCTCCACTAAGAAAAAAAAAAAGTATGAAAGTTTTTCCAGTCTAATATCCTATTAACAAATGGAGTTTGAAAGGAAAAGAGTAAACCACTGATGGAAGAAGTTGTGTGTTCATTTTGATTGACTGAGACAAGTGCATTTTAAATCTTACACAATAATTGCAGTGCAATTAAAAAGTAAAGCATCATTACTGTTGGTCTGCAAACATTTTCACTTAAGAAATCTCTGGAGGCTCAGAAAGTAGCTTCTTCATGCAACTAGCCATAAATTGCATGACTAACAAAATCTAGCAGGTGGGTAGCAAGTAGAGATTTTTAACACTTCCCTCTATCCTTCCAGCTTTCCACAAAAATATCTCTGCTTTAATGCAAACCAGCAGTATGGCAAATTGTTGATTTGTCCCCATTCTCTTCACTGTCAGCTAAACTTTTTGAAAAGAATAAAGAAAACCAATCTATTAAGCTACAGTTTCTCCCATACATTCAGTTTGGCTTTTCTCTTATGTATAAAAAGAGACATTCGTACATGCTGATGATCCTCCTAGCAATGTAAGATTAGCAGTGTATATCACAGGCAAACTTGCCTTAGTTAAACCAAAATCCTCAGGATTCCTGCTTATTTTCACCACTATTCATCATTCAGATTCTATCCCAGAATAAAAGCTGAAAAATGCACAGTTCTCTAGAAATAACTCCTAGATAAAGAAATAAAATGTGTGTGAAGCCATTTAAAATGAACAGAAATAAGAGTCCCCTGGATGTGCCAACAGGCTGGAGCACAGTGACTTTGAGGGAAATGAAAGACAGGCTTTTTTTAAAATCACATTGCTCACATTTAAAATTCCTCTGATTATTAGAAAACCATAGGCAGGGAATAAAGGACAAGCTGGTAAGAAAAGCAAACAATCAAGCCTGAAAAAAAAGACAAAAAAGGAAGCGGTTCACACAAAGTCCAATATACCTAGTCATAAGGGTTTCCAATCTAAAAATGCACATGCAGAAAGTAGCCTTTTGGCCTGAGTATGAGTTTCATTATCACAGGAGTTTTCAAGTTGTTTTCAGGCTACATAAGAGTCTTCTTTTCCTGCAACACCTTATAAATCAAACATGCCTTGCTGGGCACGTATATGTAAATATTATCAGTCAGTAGCCAATTTTGGCTAACATCTCTGGTGTTAGTTATTCAGGCTGCATTATGTATTATAAATATAATATTGAGGGGGCAAGAAAAGGCTCCATGATGCACATTATATTCATTTCAATGATCTTTTATCTCCATAGCTAAGATTTCCCTCAAGTGTGGAAACATCATCAGAAGAGCAGGCTTGGTTTAATTTGCTACAAACTCCAAGGAAAAGGGATATGAGCACAGTGGAGAGAATGCACAGTGCTATGACAAGCATCATCTGGTTAATGATGTCCTTAGCGGCAGCATATCCCATTTTGTATTCTGGGGTTGCTACAATTATTGTAAAATCAGCCAGAACTTATATGTTTTAACTTGTTGCCTCAAAAAGACCCCATTTCCTTTCCTGGGCCCAGAAGAGAATGTAGGCTGCAGCCAAAGGGAAAAAAAGAGAAAACTTTTGTGTAAAAGATCCAGAAAATATATATAATAAAGAAGAAGAAGAAGAATGGCTGTAATCTAAGAAAGTGAAATAATGCTGCTGTTAACATAATACATAGTGAGGTCAAATTCCACCTGTCTATAACATGCCGATGCACTAAGGAAAAAATTTTTTTATCACATAATGCCATTCATTATTGCCTTCATTGACTAAGAACATAAAAAATATCATTAACAATAAGGAGAAACTAAGCTGTTGTGATAAATGAGAAAACCCACTCATTGAAGACTTTGATCTGCTCTTTGTCAATACTGCACGGGCTACGTGCATCCAGCTCTGTGTTCATCTGTATGGTTTGCACACTGCAATCAAAGTACACCAGTGCAGAGTTGATCAGGTGCAGGGTGTTTATTGATAACTGGAGTCATGAAATCTTTAAAATACACTAGAAGACACAACTCTGGACAGGCAAAAGAGATTTTGATGTGTCAGGTTACAACTTTTTTAAAAAGTCCCATCTTGCGGTTTACATTTCTCATGTAACAATTTACTGAAACAAAATTATGCTGAGAAATGTTAGATATGCACTAATCAAAGGCTGTACTTCACATTACATACTTACAGCTGCCAAATTTCAGTGGACATGAGTGAGCATCCATGGGGAAGTCTTCCAGGTGCATTGGACATTCGGCTTGGACTGTAAGCCTAAAAGGCAAAAGACTGCTCTGCATTTAAGTCATTTAGCAGGACAAGAAAATCAGTTCCACAGAAGTGAACAGAGTTCATGCCGATCTAGTAGATTAAATTGAAATTTTGTATTAAACTAACAAGAATTTAAATCAGCTTTTACCTCTCCCATTTTATGTGTTCCTTTGAAAGGCATTTACTTATCATATCAAGAACCTGTAAAAGCTGACCTCAAAATTATGAGCCAAGGGCATTTAAAGAAAAATACAAATTAAGTATTTTCAGGTTGTTAAGAACAGTAATTTTCTTCTCATAATATTCTGAGGTACATGTGGGCTAAAATGGCTCTAAAAAGGCTCATTATAAAAGCATCTAGAATACAATTAACTTGCCAAGGAGCTGTATTCCAGTCTTCTGAATTTCATTTTTTTACAGTTTGAATGGAAGATACAGAGAAAAAGTATTTGGGTTCTTTCAAAAGATTGCTGCTTCTCATTCTCCATGTTACTTGTGATTATTCTTTATATTTATGTAAAGTGTGGCCACATATTAACAAAGCATCCACTTTTGCTCATTCTGTGAAAAAACCCCAGCAATATCCCAGTTTCATATATGGGGATCAGTACAATAAAAAATAATTTAAAACAGTTTGAAGAAAGCTTTTCATGGACTACCCCACTATTGTTAATTTAAGAAAAAAAAACCAAAAACACCCCTATGTTTCTCCTTCCTATCCTGTAAGTCTCCTCTGGGTAGAGATTTCTTCTCTCATTTTGTATGCCTCTCTTCACTCAGCCTCAAACATCAGTTACATCCTTCTGTACTCCCAGTGGTTCCTAGTCATTGTACTCTCTGCTATTTTCTCCCAGCCTTCCACCAAAAGATATTTCATGTTTCTATTCCTCCACTCCCCAGGAATGTTTTTCTAAATTCAAGGGGCACTGAGAGATAAGAATCAGCAAACAGCTGAAGGCAAAGGAAAGAACTGCATGAGCCTCTGATATAAATCACACAATCATTTTATGTAGACACGATAAAAATAGCTGTTTAAAGTCTAGACAAAACAGTTAGAACAGTGCACACATTAACCCCATACCCTGACAACCAACAGACTTACAAGTAATGAAAATGGTTAGTTAATTATAATTAATCTGACCCAGCTTATACTTCACAATGGCTTCAAACAGTATTTCCTGTATTTATAGTATATGATTATTATACCTTCTGGAAGAAGAGAATGACAATAGCTCAAATATTGATTTGAGCCCCAGCAAAAATACAACACATGAGGTCTCAATTTACACCAAGCAAACTTTTCTGAATCTCTCTGACCACTACATTACCCAGCATCATTAGCAGCCTACCCATCAACAATACTGTAAGGGTTTCAGAGCTGTGTAGTGAAACTGGGCTTCAAGGATGCTGGCATGGCTGCACGGAGAAAGTACCACGGTACACATTCACTTTAGAGCTCACATTTTCTATCTTACTTAGGCTGGGGTTTTTAAGTCTACATTCACCTTCAATTTATTAAGTACTGTCCAAAAAAAAAGAAAGAAAATAAGTCATGGGCTTCTGGCAATTTGGTTAAAAATTTCAAAAAAATTCACATAGGTAACATTATTGCAAAAAGAGTTACCAAAGAAGAAATCAGTCTTATAAAAATGCTGCTTTATATCTATGTATACATGGTTTTTTATAATTTTGCATATTCTATACTCTATTTTCTAAGCAAATTTTAACATTTTATCAGCTAAATATTTATCTAGCTACTAATGATGCACAGGATGAAAAAAAATTCTAAGTAAAATATTATAATTAGACATAAAGAAACAGTAATTACAGAGTAAGACATATATTCCTTGTAGCTCTTGCTGGAAAGTGTTTGAGACCTTATTACTTCTTTATTCTTTCTCTGTTTTTTAACTGCTCCTGACCTTAATAATAAATTTACTAAGGGGCTCACATATTCAGTACCATGGCTGCAGTAACAGGAAAAACTCTCATACTATTTTAATGATTCTAAGACAGAGTTGGTAAACACTATCTGAAGGTCTCAGATAACTTTATTCAGGTGTTCAGTATCTTTAATATATTACAAAAATATGAAAACTGAGGCATGGGTAGGAAAACTGATCTAATTCATTATCAGCCAAGAGACTTTTAACAGAACTGGAAACTAAACACACATTTTCCTAGCTTTCTTTCTCCTTAGAGAGAAATAAAACACGGGAGAGTTCTCCTGAAACCTGATTTAACTGTTCGATGGAAAAATCACATCAAGAAGTAGCTTGAGTGGAGAAGAGATGAACAGATGAACAGACATACCTCATGGTGTACAAGAGTGTCCCATCGTCTTGGATTCGTAGAAGCTTGTTTGGCATCGTCATGTTATGTGCCACTGACTTTTTCCCATTGTGAAAAAATGTATCTGGGGTCCAGATTTTGCTGGCCATTAGGTTGTTCAATCGAAGAATGTTCATTGGGCCCTTAAACTTTAATCTCTCATCCTTCCATCTCTGACGGAAGAAAACATCTATCGTGTACTCCTGTAATGGAAAAAATACATGATTTTTTTGAAACAATGAAACACTAATCTGCTTTCTGAGAACAAAGAATAGAAAACCTCTGTTTGCAAAATTCCCCTGGTAAAATTGTCAAGGGAGAACAATCATCACAAGAAATTGTGTAATACTGAGAATAATAAACAGGAAGTCAATGCATTAAGGGTATGACATTCTTCTTCATGATTGGTTTGTTGTTCATGTTGTTTTTATATTGAACTCTTTCAATATTTATATTTCTGTATATCTGATACACAAAGTATCTGTGACATGGGTATCTTCATTAAACACAGTAAGGAAGGAAAGTAAGGAAAAAATACACAGGAAGACATTAAATAGTTCTTTCAGCATCTTCTCCTGTAGAGTAACCCAGCATTTCAAGAGCATGGAGAATGGCTGAGACTGGAAGTAAGGAAACAAGGCAACCCCTAAAGGGTAGAGTATATACAAGCAGAATGATGTAAGATTTCTCCAAAGAGGAATGTAAGGCTCTGTAGTGGCGTGGATTTTATGAACAAAAGTACGTGGGTAGGAAACAATAGCTGATGATTAACAGGTGACACTCACTGCCTGGTGAGCATTACTCTGATGCCTAGTCTTGGGAAGGCAGTATAATCTGCAAAAAAAGGATGCAAGCAAAAATAGATGACCTAGACCAGATGCCTGTGTCAACCAGTGCTGGGTATCCCATCTGGTGGGGTTTGCTGCTGTTTAGCTGGTTGCTGGCTGGGGTTAAACCACAACACAAGTAAACAACTGACTAAACATTGATAATGTAAATTCATCAACTATCTTCAAAATGGAACTGTAAATGGATTTATGTTTTGCTACTGTCAGCACAGCACATAAATTGGATATGGGAGAGCTTAAAAACTATGTTGGAAGCAAACTGTATTCAGCATATTGGCAAATGCTACCTTGGTGCAATTTTGTTTTGTTGGACAGGTACAAAATGGTCTCATGATTTCAAAGTATTAGTATGCTGCAGCAGTCTGTACTACTGCAACTGCTCTGCACAAACCATTTTCAAGTAAACGGTCTTTGAATGGAAAAGGCCTGATAAAATTTAACCAATATAAAATTTTCAAGGGATTTCAATATAAAAGTGACTTCAAAGAACTCATCAGCCTCTATCATTTTCTGCTGGCTCCCTCGTGTGCTGCTTAACAAGCATTAAGGTTCTTCTCCATCAATCATACAGCAACACAAAAGGAGTGCTGACTAGACAGCGACAAGTGACAGCTCTCTTCAGCTCCTTTGGTCTGTGAGCCAAAGAGCTGTGAGGACCTTTTCCAGGTCAGGGCCAGAGGCTAAGGAGAGCATGTGGAATAAAGGAAAGAGAAGTTTTTTATGTGAAGGAGCATGACAGGGGCAGGAGAGAAAGCAGTTCTCATTACGAACTGTGACAAGTGGGAAGAGATATTCTGGAAATTATGGATACTTATAAACTAATCTGACAAGAAACAGAAGCTCAATTTTTAACTATACCAGAAGGTCGTACGTTAATGTGATAAAATTTTGTGAATTTTCTAATTAAGATTTTAAATATTTAAAATAATATTAAATAAAACTAATGTGACAATACACTGAAAATTAATTTGGTTCTCTTTAACTCCATTTTCTATTATCTCTAATAATATTTCAGTAAATATATCTGTTTAATACAAAATTACGAACCTCTAAAACATCTTACTTTGATATTATACTCGATTTTGTACAGTCCCTCATCACTGCCAGAGACACTGCCTCATAACAAGTGGTTTGCTCATTTGTCTATGACAGACCACATTCAATTGTCCTCTTTTATTTGCTGATTTATATGTTGTTTTAGTTGTTAAACATCATGTGACTTAAAATCCCATTTACAAATAGCAGTTGCAGACAAGGGAAAGTGACAAAATGCATAGTATCATGGAGGATCAGGAGCAGCAGGGGAGTATATGAAATCTGGATAGAAATACCAGGTAATTAAAGGAAAACAATTGCCCTAAGAGCTTCCTCATGGTTTTTGTCTGAGGGGCTTACCAATAAATCATTTTTGTGGTAAGATTGATGTTTGAGGTATAAAGAATTGGGAATAAGAGCCTGAGGGAGTAAGACTTTGAAATTCCACTGAAATTCAACAGGAGTGAGTGATATGTCCTGCAGGTTCTTTTGACAAACACCCCTGCACATAAATGATTAGAATATAAATCTGGACTTTTTTGCAATGTTTCCATCAATAAAGAACTTCAAAGATCCTGCTTCTTAACTGTCTTCCAACATACATAAAAAGAATTACAAGAGAAATAAAACAGGAAAAAAAGCAGACATGAAACACCAATAAATCAAAACAGCAACATTTCACAAAAGCTCGCATCTGCTGCAAGTCAACAGCTAAGGAAGTAGAATGAGCAGGAAAGAATCTGAACTGCAGCCTTGAGAGATCCTGCTGATAAATCTCTGACTGGTCCACAGGTAATGGTTAATGGCTCAAACACTCTTAAGGTAACCACCAAAGGACTTTGCCCACTATGGCAAACTGCATGAAGAAGCAACTGCTCATCTGAGACCACAGAACTCCCCTCTCTCCCTCTCCCCGGTATGCCTCTGTGAATTCCTGGAAATCTGGACAGTAAGTTAAGCCTCCTGATGGGAACTTGAGATTAGATAAAGGTGCTGCTTTTGTCCAATTATCTCAGGTCTAAGGAGAAGTAAACAAGGCTGAGAAGAATGTATCCACAAGAAAACCCAACTCAGCAGATGTGCTGAAAATAAGCCCTGGCTTGGTCAGTCAGGGAGAGACCATAGCCACCAGACTCATTTCTGGGGTCTTCCACCAGAGGACTGTACACGATCCACAGCTGCAACAGATCCATGGTGTTGCAAAAGACAGTATAAAACTCCCTTCCCCAGGAGAGGTGTCTGGGCATTCCCATGTAAATCTGAACTATATTAACCCACTGAACTCTATGTTTCATGGGCTTCCTCCACCCTGGCAGATCAAAACTGAGACCATCACTTTGACCAGCAAACACTGAAATTACAACAACCAAGTCTTGTCATTGAATCCACGAGTGATGATATCTTTCTGCTCTTCTCCTTTCTTTCTATTTCTTTCTTTTCCTTGTAAATTTTCTTCAGTGTTATTTTTATGCTTTTGTATTGCTATATTGCTATAGATATTAATAACCAAAATGGCTACATACCTCCTTTCCCCTGCAACCAAAATTTTCCAAAATTAACTTTTTTATATAGAACCTGAGTTACCCTCACCTTTGGGGTGGTCTGTAACACCATCCAGCCTGTGCTGGAGACCTTTATTTCAGAACATCTCATTTAGAAGATGGAAACACAGAATAAACCAAGGTTTGGTGTGAATGATGATGAACACCTTCTGCTTCTGTTTACCACAATAGTAGTAAAATCTCACATAGTTCTTAAATAACTTAACTTTCTACAGACCTCTTTGCATTTTTTCAGTGGAAGTACTGGGATCTCAATTTTGTATGAAGGGAAACTAAGGCACAGAGGTGAAATTAATTTGTCAAGATCCATTTAAAATGATTATGAAAAGCAAAATACAACTTCTGCCTCTGCAGTGCTGTATTCAGTGATCCCATGTTCCATTCCGTGCCAAATCTATTCTACTTATGATCATGGATATCTCTATTGATGTTACCATATAAAATAAATGAAAAAATAGGAAGGTATTGAAGTACTTTGAACATAATCAACATGATAAAAAGCCAGCATTTATCAAAAGATGCTACGTAAAGATTTTGAAAATAATTCCTATTTGATGTATATGCCACTTTGTGGTAAATCCTGTGTAATGTTTTTTTTTCAATCAAGACTAATATTCTGTGAGAAATGCAAATCTGGACTCTAGGAAAAAATACTCCGATTAATACCTGATACTAATTTCATTCATTCTGCAGATGTTAAAAAAAAAAAAAAAACTATGTAAAAAACCCTGTGCTCTTTCTGGACATGACCTAACCACTCTCCGGTATATAGTGCAGTATCTCCACAAAATCACAGGAGCATAATTCCAGGTCTTCAAAGGACTCCTGCGATCATTTCTAGACAAGAATGTGTTTCCTACCGTGTGGTGTCTAAAATGGTGCTTACACAGCTAGACTCTAACACAGTACAATTAAACATAATCTTTCAAATATGTATTATAGCACCTTCCATGAAATTTAGGTACAGATGATGAGATTCTTACTGCAGTTTTAAGAAGCACTTGACCCTCTTCAATGGTCAGAAGAACAAAATGGTGAGGAAATTTCATTCCTCTTTTAATATGGGGTTGTTGTGCATAACAGTATGCACCATAAAAAAGACATTAGTATCTCTGGGAGAAGATTTAACTGACCTGAGTATAAGCAATCTCCACTACATGGTAGTCTTCTTTTTTTTTTTTTTTTGCTAAGGCCAGACTTGTATGGGAAAAGTTCAAAAAACAAAAACCATACTCCTATCCTTTCCGATAATGGTTGGCAGATTTTGGCAGTTTTAGCATCTGGAGTAAAGATGGACATGTTCCAAATATCTCAAAAATTGTAAGTGTCCATTAGCAAGCAATATTGTCCTGAAGCAGATTGAACATTTTTTTTTATTACCTTCTAAAACACAGCATTTTGTTTAATGAAGAGTTCAAGCCAGAGTTCCTCATTCCCTACTTGTAAAAATTTTTAATAGTCATTTCTCTAAAGTATGTTTGTCTTTTTCCTGACCACTCTTAAAGCCATTAACTGATATATATATATAACCACAAAACAAATTTTAAATACTATAAGATATAAGACTTTTAAAAGGCAAATAAAAAAAAATTAAAAACAAGCGAAGGGGAAATGGCATATACAGCTTTTCACTGAGTCCTTAAAACAGTTAGAAATACTGTGGTTGACACACTATGAGATAAACAGTTCAGATTCATGGACCTAAATCTCACCTAGATAATATAGGAACTGCATATTAGTATTTGTTTTTACATCGGTATAATTTCTTAATTTTAATTCTTAAAATGTACACTCTAGTTTTCATATCTGCCTTAAGGAAATGTGTAATTTTACTTTCAGATTTGTTTAAAAATGTTAACAATATTAGTATGTAACTGGTGCTGTAGAATACTAGCATGATTGGTATGCATCTGAGCATCAAAATCACTTTCAAGAAAACCAAGAAGGAGTTTAGACAGAAGACTCAAAAAATGTAATTACTCAAAGCAAAATGATCTGCCCGGTATATGCACACTGATGATATTCGTCAGTGTGGTGAGTGTAAGTTTGTGATGCAACTTCTGCAATTCAATTTATTAAACCTGCACACTAGACATTTTCAGTGAATGCTGAAATTAGCTTTACAGTAGGAGGATCACATCATTAGTTGGTTGTCTTAGTGGTTGTCTCTGTGGGCAGATCTATGCAGGGTGCAGATGGCACACTGAAGGAATAACACACTACAGCAGTCTGCATAAACTAGTTCATCATGGTACGGCTTGGCTTCACCTAGGCCCACCCACCAGATTGGACAAACAATCTATCTCACTTGCTACTTATCTCTTCTCTAAAAGCAAGCAATTGTCTAACAATATGAGGACTGAAAGAGTTCTCCTCCGATCCTCCTCAAAGCTCCAATCACAAGCATTGACTACTCAGGCTCTGCACAAGCACTTGTGTATCAACATCAAACCCCATTGCAGAGATAAGTAAACTGAGTCCATTTCCTCTCTCCAAAACTTACTTTCTGATGTGTGCGCAGCACAGAACATAGAAGGAAATAGCAGACAGCCAGAAGTTCCCTTCAGGTCTTTCGGAGTGTAGACCTTACATACTAGTGAATAGAATCCTTGAAAATATTCTGATGAAGGAGGACTGTGGTTTGAAACTGCCTCGTTGGTTATTTTTTACCAAAACCCTTAACAGCCCTGTTAAAAACTGAAACACTACCCCATGAATGCATTTCAAAGGAACACGTATTCATTTTTAAATACATAAAGTAATGTCTGCCAGATACATATGACCTTTAATACTATCAAGAAAATGTGGAATATTTCTAGGGAATTGCAGCATGATTTTTCTCTATTTGAGTAACTCATTTCAAGCCTTTTATTTCTGCCTAATCTGTCAACTTCAGTCATTTTTGTCTAAGCATTTAATCGCAACATGAAGTATTTTTTAAAAATTTGTAAAAAAATGTGTTTAACCAGTTTGAATGATAGTGTCTAGGGAAGAGAATGTCTTTCTATTCATATTAATGTAAGAAAAGGACCTTCTCTGAATAAATTTCTGTCTCTTTCTTTCCAAATAGCTGATGTACAGTGAACTCTGAGTCTAAAAGAAGCACCAAGGAGAGATAAGAGGGGCATGTAAGAGATATGAATAGGGATTACTTAGAAGAGAGACTATGGGACATTTTTCCCACTACTGTCACTAAAAATAAAAACACTTCTCATTATCCTTTTTTTATTCAGACCTGGAGAAAGAGCAACCCTGAAACACAGTGGATGCCTGGTGACAGGAACAGGAAGCCAAACAAAGGTACAGAGAGAGCTAACGGCAGTGACAGGCTTGGACACAGCCTCTGACAAATCAATCTCCAATACTGATCCACTTGGCAGGATGTTGCACACCCTGAGGAAAAAGACTTCCCAACAGAATAAAAGGACAGAAACTCTGCAAGAGATCATGTGAGATATTCTCATCAAAATTTCAGCGTATGGATTTAACTTGCAAAGGTAATTACCTGAGCCAGTACTAAAAGGGAATAAAGCAACAAGTTCATTGACTTTTCAGAAACATATCAATTATAAAAACACAACCTAGATGCTCCCCAATGCTCCCCAATACCCAAAAAATCCAAGTGTATTTACCATTTCTTTTACTCTTTAGTCTTCTCTTACTGAGTTCAAATAATAACTACATAAAAGTAATTGCAGTACTTTTCTTAATCTTTTTGAAAAAAAAAAATCTTGATGCATTCCCTTATTCTGTCCAGAATTATATATCCTACCACTCCTGTAAAACTTCTCTTAAGTTAAGGAATCCTAGCTAATAATTAGACTTTGAAAGAGCTAAAAATAAGTTGCATAGGAAAAATAACCAAAGCAAAATCTGAAATGCAAACTGGAATGAGGAAATCTGAAAAACAGACAGAAAAAAAGAAATAGGGTTCCAAGTTCAGTCACTATCTCTAAAGAACCATCCTCAGTTGTAGTGAGGAATGCTGTAACCCTTCTGATCATTTCTGTATTTGACTTTCAGTCTTCATTGAAAATTTCTATTCTGGCTATAATTTGAAAAATCAGAAACATTTATTGACATTTCAGTTGAAAACTTGACGAGATGGAAGTATGTGTAGTGATGAACTAGCTGTGTATGACAATCTCTACAGAGAAATGTTCCTGTTCCTTGACTTCAAAGTGAAAAACTGCAGGTCTATCATCAAGAAACTAGGAAAAACTTGTTTACAAACAACTTGGGAACAAAGGTGTAACCACAGTAAACAAAACTCCCCAATAACAATGAAAATCTAAGACTGAAAGTTGGAGTACAAAAGTCTCAGAAAGCTTCTTAGTTTTTAATATTCAAGCTAAACTGATTCAAGTCCTGCCACCTACTAACCGTGTGTTGTAGGAAAGCTGGGAAGATGTTCCCGTGATAATCAGAACGACTGTTCTGAGGCAAAATTTGCTAAATCTTGGCAAAGCTTTTTCCACAGCAGACCTTATATAAAGGGTCTCAGTACCTACATAATCTGTCTTACATAAAATAACTATTGCTTGAGGAGTAAATAGGTCTCATTTATTGTAGATATATTTTTTTCAGTTATGGACATCAGCACTTACTATGTCTATGGCTATGGGGGAAATTTCAGAGCCAAAGTGTCAGAAGAGCCTGTAAACCACCAAGTCTGAGAAAAAGAGGTCAAAGTACAATGCTTTCAGTGCCGAAATTCAAGCTAGCAGCATATAGAGTTTTAATGATGGTAGAGTTTACCAGACTTCAAGTAATTAATTTTTAAAAACAGAAAAAATAATTAGGTTTAATGTTCAATCCCTTTTACCCTACAAATTACAATTCAACCAAGTTTATCCTTTACCTGTGAATTTTCAAATATTAAATATTTTAATTTCACAATAAATGCTTTAATTAGCATCTGCAATAATAATTTAATCCTATAACTCTTTAGAAAATTCAGAGGTGCTTTGCTTTTCAGTTGTTCTGTCCAATTTTTCATTTGTTTGTTTTTCTAAACAATGCAGCTTTTCTTCTCTCAGGCTAATGTCAAAATAAATTTGTATCACTGATTGGGTTAGAAGCCTACAAGGCATAGCACCACAATACTGAACTTAAACATTTCTGAGAAATAACAGCTCAAAAAGACAGAAGAGTGAAAGTAAAATCTGTTTGATCCCATGTTTTGCTTTGCCTTCCTTGATTCTCACTAGTTTGCAAAAGGAAGTTGAAAATTCTTATATATTGGCATTGTATATTTGACATTAAATAGAGTGGTTGACATAAAACAGCATTTCTTTGACACAAATGATACAGATACCCAAATATTTTTGTTCATTTGAAGCACAGTTTGCAACATTCTCCTGGCCAAGAGTGAACAGATTTGGTAGCTGACTATTTTGGTCAGAACAAAGAGTAGCATCTTTTTAACTTTGTCAAAATGTTAATCCACAACAAGGACCAAATGTTTTTGACTCTGAACACATTTGGAGAAAAACCTCAGCCTCATCTTCTACCTCCTGAATTTATCAATGGCAACTTCAGCTAACTTAAAATCAGTCAAAGACCAAACTCTCCTGGACTTAATTATTTTTTGGCAAAATTGTGATACTGGAAAAATACAGTGAATGTGAATAAAAACCTACATTCTAGCAACCATACCAAGTCACAGATTGTACACAATACTATATTATCATTAATGGTAATATGCTTGTGAGGAAAACAGAAACCTCACAAAGTCATAGCAATTCAACAACAAAGGTTAGACTTACATTTTATCAGCTTCGTGAATCATCGCTGCGTGAGAACAGTGTCCTTAGCTCCAATCCAACCCATCACTGCCTGTGTGCCACTTCCTTCTTCCATATTCTAAACACATATTAATCATCTCCCGTGTATGTGAGTCCCCTTCCTATTTTCAAAAGCACCCCTTTTCTTCTAAGCACCATTATTCTTCACAAGATACTAACCAAGGAGGAAAAAACAAACTGGAAAATAGATCATGCAAAGCGGTGCAGTCACACACACAATGCTTTTTCTTACTATAAGAAACCCCAGCTGAAGGAATCCTAGGGGCAGCAATAATCATCAGAGTTTTGGGCAACAGCAATGTTCAGCCTAAAAACCTCATGTGACTGAGGGCCTCATCATTCACATTGTGACAGCAGAGGACCTCAGGGGGAATGGGACCCAACCTTCCTGAAAAATCTGTTTGGGATGCTCTGAAAATTCTGGAGGACATGGGCAAGGGTCAAACTATTCTTCCAATGAAGCCTTTTAAAGAGGAAATTTAAAAAATTATAATATCCCAGGGTTTCCAACATTTACAGAAGAAAATATCAATGAATGGTCTGTACAATAGTTTACATTATCAATTCAGTCATGCAGGTCCTAAATGAAAAAGTCCTCATGGTTAATACTCTAATGTCACCTTCATGTTCAACAGAATACGTGATGGTTTGGAAGCTATTATTTCAAAACTCACATGTTGAAATTTTCTAATTGACTGCTCATACGTTTCAAAATTATTTTATAATTATCAACAGAACAAGCTAAATTAACCCTGAAGCTTGTAGTAATAAGAATTAAACTGCTCTTACTTATCTATCTACTTATCTGCAAATAAACCTACCCATTACAGCAACAGCTGCCGTTCTGATGCACTGCACTCTTTGATTAACACCTCTGCATAGATCTCTTAGAGCTGTAGCATCAAAGGACCTGACCCCTTACTGCACTGTCTATATGTCTATGCAAATAGACACCCAGAGTTCTCCACACATTTATCCACTGATATCAAAAGTGTGTTGGGAGCAAGGGAATAGGCTCAGGCAGCTTTTCATTACATTTCCATTTAAGCACAGATGACTTGCACAGCCTTGGGTAAGTCTCCTCGTGTCTCAGTACTCATTTTTAAAAGTGGATTAGTATCATGTCCCTGTTACACAGGACTACAATAAATGCAAGACTTTACCCCTGTAAAGTCATGAGATACTAGACCAACAAGGTCAAGATGTTCATATCATCTTTGTAAATAGCTGTGGATACCTTTTTTACAAAATTATTAATAAAATAAAAATTTCAAAAACCTAAAATCATTAGGAAAAAACACCTCAAGAGAATCAGCAACATGTAATAAAAATAACAAAAAAGTGTATTTCTCCTACGAAATGGCCTTTCATGTGAAACATCACTAATGTATTCATAAATATCAAAACATAACTTGAAAATTGAAACTATCCCACACAAAAAAACAAACACAACAACCCACCAGAATATATTCTCCAAAGCTATGATTACCTGCTAGTTAGTAAGCAAATAACTTTTAAAATATACAATGTACCATGAAAAATTTAGTTTCATAAATTTGTTCATAACATCACAATGTTCCCTGTTTTGTATGATGCATAACCTG
Source organism: Corvus hawaiiensis (assembly GCF_020740725.1). Taxonomy (NCBI): domain Eukaryota; kingdom Metazoa; phylum Chordata; class Aves; order Passeriformes; family Corvidae; genus Corvus; species Corvus hawaiiensis. The sequence continues at coordinate 26,410,484 of NC_063217.1, forward strand.
ACTTTTTTCATAGAAAAAGAAATGTTGCCTGATTTAAAAAAAATTCATTTTTAATACCTATGGATACATCTAGGTACTGTTTTATATGTCTCATATATAATAATGAATGTTCAAAACACTTAAAAAATAATTTCGTGCAGGATTGGCAAGGGTAGTGTGGGAGACTGAGATGTTAATGGTTAATGGCTCAAACAATCAGCCATTTGAAAAAGCAGCCAGGGCTTTGCTGAGGATGAGCCCAGGTACAGAGGGTTCAAGCCCCAGGAGATGACCACAACAATGCAACTTTTGTTTAGCAAGAAGCTGGGGTTTGAGACATATAAGGGAAGAGGCCAAAAAGAAGCAGATCCTGTGAGGTGGATTAATACTTTTTATCATGCTGATGTCCTTCCTTACACAAGTGGCTCAGTTGTAAAACTCCCCCCCACCTGGGACATTCACACACAGGCCTGATGTTCATCCCTTCTGATGGGGCACAACTGGCTCAACTACGCTGACTGAGAGGCAGCTGTCATGTCTTAGAAGGTGTCATAAACCAAAGACCCCTGAAATGCCCCAGATTCATTTCTGGGGCCTTCCACCAGAGGACTGCGCATGATCTACAGTGCTGCAACAGATCCACCGTGTGGCAAAAGACAGTTTAAAACTCCCCCACCCCGGGAAAGGTGCCTGGGCATTCCACCTAAAGCTAAGCACATGTTAACCCACTGAACTTTGTGTTTTGTGGGCTTCCGCCATCCCTGATGGGTCAAGATTGCGACCACTACTTGGACCAATGGACATTAAAATTGCAACAATCAAGTCTTGCCGCTAAATCCACAGATGGTGATATCATTCTACTCTTATCTTTTTTTCTCTTTCTCCCTTTTTTCTCCTAACTTCTCAAAATACATTGTAAGCCAGACTAAAAAATTCCTGTCAATGCCTTAATAAGTGCCTTGTGTCTGGATTTGTTAAGGCTGGCTAAGTTTAAGTTTGCTAAATTAAAATTTATGAAGTACTTACTTTGCCTGGATATTGTTTTAAAATGTGTCAAGTACCTTACTCTACCTTAATGTTCTAAATTTTGCAAGTAAATGTTTGTTGCTGAATCTGCAGAGAATTTTTTTCTCTCCTACACATTGCCCAGAGTAAATTAAACAACCTTGCCCTAAACCTGTCAAGTGGACAGGGGCATAAGAGGTAGTTAAAGTAAGTTTGAGATTGTCCTTCCCTTCCCTTTTAGAGAAGCTATATCCATCAGGTCTTCCTACCCAGTGTGAAACATTCTCCCTCATCTCTGTATTACTTGCAGTGAGCCTACAAACAATTCTTTATAATCCAGAGCAATAATCTGAAACTTTCTTTCTTTTTTAATGTCACTGACTTCCTTAGATGCTTACTAAACAATTATGAATTGAAATGAAATTACAAAGGACAGATCTGCAAAACACCACAACCATGTTGATGACCCAGCTTCCAAGCTATGTCTTTCAAGAAGTTTAATTTAGATTTGACTCCCATCAGGTCCTTCAGTCTATTGCCAACATTAAGAGTGCTCCTTTCATTCCAGGTTTTCATCCAAGAGGAATCCAGTTCATCCATCTCAAGATTGCTCCAGAATACAAACCAAAATACAGTCAGTGGGACAGTCTGAAGATTTACAGGTCTAAACTAAACAGCTAATACAAGCACACTTATCATAAAGTCTATAAACCAGTTTCCAAATTTAGAACTACATGGGGTTAGGCACTTTCTGATTTCAGTGAAACTTTTAAATTCATCCACAATAAGTAAAAGAAGAATACAAGTTTAAAGGAAGTTCATATATATCTTACACCATTTACCCACATATGCAAAAGATTCAGGAACTCACCATATCAGTATCTGACACAGGTCCAAAACTGGTCACATAGATGTTAGTGAAGACTTCAGTAATACTATCTGATATAAAAAGAAAAAAAAAAAAAAAACAAGCAAACATTTTAAATTGATAGTATTTTTTCTAACTCTCTATGCAAGATTATGGGACATTTTGAACAGATTTCTCTCCTTGTTTACTACCCCTAGCCAGTATCCTGTTGTAAATACTGGGAGGTTAACACACAGTTTGTCCCACAGAGTAGTTTGTTTCAGTTAAAGAACTATACAATCATCAGCAACTACACACGTATATCCCATTTCTCTACCAACAAGAATAACCACAGCATCTTGGACTTAACATGGAAGTACAGTTCTAAACACAAAACGCCTTTGTTGCAGAGGTGTTATCTCTGCTGTCACAGATCTCTCCTATTAAAGCTTTTCTAGTTGAAGGCTGCTTTCTACATCCACAACAGCTTTTCAAAAAAAAAAAAGACAAGAAAAAGCAATTATTGACTGCACCAAATGTAACAGAACAGCATCCTGCTTTTTAATTGGGTGTGTTTTTAAGTGGCACGTATTTTAACATAATAGTTCCTTTCCTTGATACACAATGCTCCTGATACATTGCTGTGGTACTGTGAACACTTTGAGAAAATGTCCTTCCTAATCACTGTAGCCAGACAGCCATGAAATCAGAATATTAGACATTGTACTGCAAGGAAAAATAATTGCTTAGTTTCCTATCTTCAGTTTTCAATTAGGCTCAAAATAGAACGATATTCACTAAGAGGGGTAGTACACACAGGAAATTTCTTACAGCAGTTGCCAATTAAAGTCTGCATTCTAGACAGTCAACACAAGGAATTCTCTGCCTTAAAGCCAGCTGCTGATTGGAAAAGAAAAATTTGAATATAACTAGGTGCAATTTGACTCATCACAAACTTTCCCATTCCTGAAAGTAATACAACTGCCTGTTACATGAGTGATCCTGCTGTTACATTATGATAGTATGTTATATTGTGATTCTATTTCCATATTTAATCACCATTAAATGCAGGTAATTAATAGCTTCTACTTTCCTAAAAGCTACCTTTTAACAAATATGTGATGTAAGCAAATTTTACTTCTAATTATATTGAGGCCAACAGTATAATCCCTGCTCTTTACCAGGAGAACCCAATGGTGCTCACTCACGACAGCAGAGTCTCTATCAGCCACCAGGAAAAGGCCAGGACTGATCCATGAGCAGCTGCATGGGGAGCAGTGCATTTTCAAAGGGATGTAGCTGCAAAGATACAGTGCTTTCAGACACCCTCCAGAGCATGGGCGAGGAATATTCATCCATTCTCATCTATAAGGAAACTTCCTTCTTCATCCAAACTCTAGAATACAGGACTTCATAATCCCTTCCTAGCAAAAAGAATCTTTTTTCCCAGGATCATGTCTGCTTTTCAAGCGAATAAATAAAGACTGACTCCTACAATTCCTCTGCATGTCCTGAGATATGTTTATTTGTGTGATAGAGACTTCTGGAATCCCTTATGAAGCATCCTTACGCAAGCTGAGTTGATTTCTACTCCAAACATCCTACAAACAAATTTTAAATCAGTGGACAGAAAAGTTGCTGAGTCTGCACTGCTCTTGGTATTCAACAAGGATAAAGTATGGGTCTGGCTGAAGTATTCATGCTGCCCGTGGGAGACTCTCCAGGAAAAAAAAAAAAATTATTATCTCCAAATGGTTACCTGGCACAGACTGGAATGAAATGGAAGAGTGACAAGAGAGCTACTGTTCAGGAGGTAAAATGGTGCTGCAGGGACTAACTGGGAAATTTGGCCTGTACTGCGATGACTGTACAGAATCTTAATTATAATTCCATGAAAAACACTGGTGTTACTAAAATATGACTGGCAATCAAGTATCCCAACAGCAGAGTATCAAGACTAATTTCAAATATACTTGTATAATTTGAAGGGACCCTACTATAGGTAACAAGGTCACTTGGCAAATCTTTACCTGCACACGCCCCACCTCCCAAATGCTTGGAAGCATGGTCCTCTTGTAACCTCGCTCTATTGCTATCAGTTATTTGCATCTGATTTATTATTTGACACAGAGGAATAATTTTAATATTTGTATATAACAAACTACAGGGCATGGAATCTTCAAGCTTGCCTTGCATTCAAAGTTTTAATTAAAAAAAAAATCACATATTCTATTATATGATTTCTACACTATTCTGGATCCATCCTTCCATCAGAAATGAGCAAAGACAGAGAGGAGAACAAACATATTGACCACAACCTATGCTATTAAAACAGTCTGTAGATTCCCCCTGTTGGTGTGTGTTAGGAAAGAGAAAAGTACACTACAGAAGAAATGGCAGATTTTTATTTCTGCCTCCTATTTTCCAAATTCTGCATAGTTAAGAACTTTCTATTCCTAGTCTACCTTCAAGAAAACAAGTCCTTAAGGACAAAAGAAGCTGAAATGTAGTAAATCTTGAATTACTCATGTTACCATCCACTGGTGTTAGCAGCCTGAGTGTTGCATTTGTTTCTTCCTTGTTACTTTACATATTGTTACAACAAAGGTTCCTCTGAATTAAAAAATTGAACTTGGGGGTTCAGAATCAATGTCTACAAAAAGAAAAAATACATCCTCCTTTTCTTAGAACAAATATTGTAGCTATTGCTTTGAAGGAGTATATGCTTGTCAAATAAACAATTCAAAAGCACAAAGCACAGTTTCAAATGGACTCTCTAATCAAAATTCATCCAGCAGGCGTCACAGTTACAGGCTTTTTATAACTCATATTCTGTCAAGAACAGCACAAGTCATCATACTTAGCCCACTAGAGATTCAAAGTGTTCTGGATAATCAGTTCTTCTGGAAAAGCCAAGGAATATACTCAGCTAAAAGATGTTCAATGCAACATGTGTTTGTGAAATCTAGCTTATTTTTTCGAGAAAAGTTAAGGACAAGCTTTTTACACTTGGATTATAAAATCTGTTTCCTCAAGTGACATGCAAGCACGTAACTAAAAGGCCTGATTTTCAAAAGTGCTTAAATCAACGGAAGCCCATATTGAAAAACAGTCTAGATTTTAAAGGATCCTCATTTATATTTGTGGGCTCTTTAGTTATTCTGAATCACTGCTTTTGAAGGTTATACAAAGAAATGGGAACAGGAAAGGGTAAGGATTTAATTTCTATTTATGATGCTTCTTTTAGGGGAACAAATCTTAGGCAAAGAATATAACATATAGCTGCCACCATCACATGAAGTCCTCTAAAATTCTGCAAATGCTATTACAGCACCATTTCTAACTTGCTTTGGTCAGAAATGTTACAAGAGAAGCTCTATCTGACTTAGATCAAGCCAAAGGTAAACTGACAAAATATAGTCAATAAAGTTAGTAATAAAGGCAGGAATAAAAGCACTTTCCATGGAAGTAATTATTAAGATCATATTGCACATGGTTCTCAAGCACTGGTTTCTTCTGATTCCCTTTTCTTACTTGAACTGACATGGTATCATTACTGGAAAAAATAACAAACAGAAAGTAAGAAAAAGCAACACATATACCAAACTGCAGAAGATTTATACATCCTTATCTGTCCTTAGCTGGAAGGTTTGCTGTGCACTTTAATTACATATAGGACTTTAAAAATGTTAATTATAACAACTCCTCTATGAAGATAATAATTTTATTATCCTCAATTTTCCATACTTGGGAAACTGAGGCAGAAGGATTAAATTCATTGTAAGTAAGGTGAAGTACAAGTGCTTGCCAAGTCTGGTTACAGCTGTCCAGCACTAAATAATCACACTGGAAAATGTCAACATCATTGTCTTGTCAAAATTAGAAGAGTGGTTCAGAGCTCAGCTAGAGTTGATATCAGTGGTATTGTCAATTCCTTTATGCCAACTCTCCTGCTGTCAGGATACCCTTTCTGATGGTCCAAAATCCTGCTGTCTTGCTCCTCAGTAGAAGAGCTGGCTCAGCTGAAGTAGGCTGCTTGGCAGAGAATTTGCAGCAGCTGAAGTCTAAACCAGCTCAAGCTGAGTAATGGAGATGATCAGAAAAGTCAGATGAAAAGGTTCCTCATGAGCATTTACCAATTTGTCAAAATCGGAAGATTCCACAGAGGCATATAAATTTTCAATGAGTTTTTTTGGTCTGCTTTCTGACAGTAGTTTTTAAATTTTTTTCGCATTCTTTCGTATGTCCCTTCTCAGCTGCCTGCACCCCTGACAGGGAACACAGAGTTCCAGTGTCTGTGATGTGAGGTAGCTAGACGTGCAGGATTCTGCATACCTGAGAGCTCTCCCTTTTCTGGAGAAGGCTGAGACATCACTATCTTTCTTGAAATAAATTTCTGAGTATTTCTCATATTTGAGAATGACCTGGATATTACTCATTCCCTCTTGCGCCAAAATAATCTACAGTCCTTTCTTCACAGAGAGTAGGGACAAAACATTAATGGCTCATTCTATGTATGTTTAAAAGAAGAGAAGAAAGGAGTGTGATCATTGCAAAATCTTCAGAAAGAACCATCAGAAAGGTTCCAGATGTTTGTTTGCATGAAGCTGGCTATATTATTGATTAATGTGTCAAGGCTGTTTTCACAAGAAAACAGGCTAGTAGGTTGGGTTGGACTTTTTATTCTTTTTAATTTGAATTTTCAGTCAATAAAGCTGTAAATACAGGTTTTGGGCAGCTAAAATAGAAGACAATCTCTTTGAGGTAATCCAAAACCATTAAAAGTGTTATTGGTGGGACAGAGCTTTTAAAATATATATAGGCAGTTCTAATGTATACTACAAAAAAATTCAGACAAACACTATTTTAAACATAGAATTAATAGTGCCTGGGAGAACACTGCAAGGCTGTAACTGAAAGACTGCTACAGCATGCCAAAAATAAAGTGAAAATAAAATACTGCTCTTTAATAGTCAACAACAACAACAACAAAAAAGGTCAAGTTGCAGTGCTATGGGAGCCTTAACTGAGGATTTCTGAGTTTTTGTGGAAATGCTGTCAAAAGCTTGATGTTAATTTAATTGTTTTTCTAAAAAAATTATTTAACTGGAATTGACATTGTTCTGACATTGTAATATGGTCTCCAGGGGCATGCTTGGCAATGTTGCCCAAAGGCCTTGAAAATGTCATTCATAATACGAGTCAGAAATTGCACAGGTGAAACAGCCAGGGTCTTAATCCATCAAACACTGTTCCAACTCAACATGCTGCCCTTATCTGACAAGCTCCTTAGTGTGTCTGTTGGCAGCTCAAGACACTGACTGGCTGGCAGGGAATGGGGGTCAGAGGAGGTCATGCAACATGGAGATGTAAAAGCAGCAAAATCCATGAGAACACAGATATTTCAAAATCGTGTTCTGACAGTTCTTTATTTTTGGTTTTGGTGGTATATGCGACAATTTTATTTATCCGACTTCAGCATCTTCATTCATTATCCACTATTAAATTACAACAGTCTCAAAGCCACATATGCCCTACATAAAACCACCTCCAATTTTTAAACTGAAGTCAGCTGTGAGAAGAATTCATTTCTCTCACTTCCAATGGCCTCACTCTATCCATGAACTACAAGCAAGAAAATATCTTAATATGAGCCATGATTCTCTTTCAATCTCCATCTTTAACAAAGTATATGTAGAATAAGCTTACCAGTAAGAGCAGTAATACCTCTAAGTATTACTATTAACAGTTTCATTCTTGATTCACATTGGTGTAAAGAAGACCAGAATCAGACACTGTACTTAATTTCTCATGGTGTTGACTGGAACAAGAATATATTCTGGAGAAAATGTCTGGAGGAAGAGACAGGAATTGAAAGCCAGTAGACACAGAGACCCCAACCGACTTCCCTCTGAAGAGCTCATATCTATTAACAGACATTATATCACTTATTAAACTGACAACTCTACGTAAAGTCTATCGGGGCCCTCCAAAGGCCTATTCAGAACTTAGGAAATTCGGCAGTCCTGTAAAGCAATACCATAAATACCATTATGTCATTTACACTAACAGAATACTTGGGCAGCCCACATTGCCCAAGCCCACACTTATATTTCAGCAAAGTAGTATCCATTATTCTGAAATTAATAAAACTGGTCCAAAATAGCAGGAAAAATTACTTGGGAAAACATTCTCAGATATGTTTTTAGCTAAACTAACAGCTTTTTTTAGGTGTAGGTTACCCACAAAATGTGCACAGAATGATATGCAGGCACATCTGTAACACAAATAATGTTTTATTATCATAGTATTTACTCTTTGTCCTGTATGTAAAAGACACTGGTGCAAACTGCCTTAACACCATTACCAGATACCAAATGAAAAAATTAAAAATTCCCTCTGTGCTTAGAGAACACTTACACATTACCAAGATAATTTTCACATATTAAAAATTTGGGGTTTAACTCTCAGTCAAAAAGAAGTGTGCAGATCACACATACAAACATTGTATTTACTACTTTTTCTTCTCTCTCTCCCAAGAGACCTTTAATTTGCAAACCTTATTACTTCAGGTCACAAAGTTAAACACATACCCATAGAGTCCTTTGAATGAAGAACCTTGGACACAAGTGACATCTGAGGCACAGTTTTTATTATATGCTTTCTCCACAAATTTGAGAAAGTCACTCAAGGATAGAGCTAAAAGACTGATTTTGGCGCCCAATTATCTCTTAAAGTATATTGGACAAGCTCCACAAAGTTATTTAAGCTCCAAGTTTCCATTTAAATCAATAAAAGTTAATCTGAATGTCTCTGTGGTCCAGATCATAATGACTAAATTTTGCACTTACATTTGTCTGAATCCCCTTTATTCCTAAATTGCTGTCTAACATTGTCAGTACCTAAAATTCCCTGGCTGCTTATATTTCTACCTTAAGGCAAAAATAACCCAGTGCTGCCAAGCAGCCTAAAGAACTGGCTCTCAACCAAGACCCAACGAGTTCCTCAAACTATAAATAATTACAAATTTACTGAGCCAGAAAGATTTTGAGAGAGAAAGCAAGAAAACAAGCAAGAGACTGATTCCACAGCCTAGCAGCACTCGTGGGATAGAGAAGACATAAACTGAAGCCTCTGCTCAACATCTAATTATTTACACAAAACAGAACTCCTTCCAAAGACTGAGGAAGCATGCTCTACCTCAGAAAATTCACCTTTGTGGTCAAGACAGAACCTGACACACAATAACTGAGTTCATGTCTCTGCTCTAAATTAGAGCATGCACTTGACAAGAGCTGCTCTCTATTTTAAAAGTTTCCATTAAACCCGACTATCAGCTTTCCCTATAGCCCTTTGCAGGAAAGGACGAATGGCATGGGCTCTAGAGGGGGAACATCCCTCTGAATTAGATGAAGAGGAGACTGGTAATGTTTTCAAACACAAAGTTGGTTGTTTCACGTGTGTTGGTAAGAAAAAGGCTTCAGCTGCATGCCTCTCTTCAGCATTTTTAATTACTTAGCTTGACAGATTCCTACTCAGTTTATCCACTGTACGAACCACATTTGTAGACAGTTAAGGCTATGCCCACACCATTTCTGAGCTGTGCCAACATGCTCAGCTTTACCCATGTTCCACACAGGATGCCCACCCGTTTGAAGCAATGAATTCCACTGTATGTGGGGTCCAGAATACGTGGGAACTGACAAACCTAAGCCCTCAGTCTGGGGGGCCAACTGGCCAAAGACCATGAATGCCTCTAGAGGCCAGTGGGAAAAAGAGATCTCAGTCCATATTCTGACACATATGCAGCTATTTTATACAAATAAATAAGTAAAACATCTCCAGTGGAAGAAGCCACTTTCTCAGAATGAACAAAAGCCCTGTCTCTACATAAAAGGTTTGGAAAGTGAGAAACATGAATTCAGATTCCTTTCCAAATCAGACAGGGATTAACTAAGACATTTAAGGTAGAATGTACTTTATCTCTGATGAGAAGGTTATTGTACTGACTGGTGCAGCTCATATCACATTGGGCCAATCAATCAACCAGTGTCTAGCCTGAATAATGCCAGTACTTCAACATGAGAGAGATTTCAAAGCAACCCAAAAGTGCATAGCTTAATTGGTTCTTTGCACTGGGAAAAGACCATATTTAGACACTCTCACTCATTACTGTTGGACTTCATAGGCTTTTGTCACCTGCGGCAATATTTTGACAATCTCAGAGGTATTGACTGCCAAGCGATTAAGAAAGCAATTAACTATCTAGACAGCTTTTTGGATTTTTTTCCTTATCATTTAAACAGAGCAGTCCTCCAATTTACAGGTTCATTGTAAAGATATTAATACAATATGGATGCTTTGGTTGTATAAATACTTGCGATAACTGGGTAATTATGAACAGTAGTGTAGACTATGGTACAATTAAAAGGAGAGAAAATGTTGCAAAGAAATAAATCAGATCATTGGGAAGGACAGTCTAAACTCATGGGCAATATGAAACTTGTTCCCATAAGACTGCCATGAAATCTGCCAAATCTCCATTTCTTCCCTTTTCATTACATCCTCACATACCATTAAAAAAAAAAAAAAGAAAAATAATTTTAAAGTATTCAGCTCTAAAATAAACTACCAATGTGAGTAATTTTTAGTTAAAGTTGCACAAAATATTCAATGGAAATGTGAAATTGAAAACATAGTTGAGTTTGGCTGGAAGAAACTTGATCTTCCTGAAATGGGTTACTTAAAAGGTTAAAGGTAAAAGCTAACACACAACGTATTTGGCAGCAAACCAAAACTACACATTACTCAAACAAAAAATAAAACATCAGCACTAAACCTTGTCCTTTAGACACTACAGCTTCCATCAGGATGCAGAGAGAGTGTTTATAAATACCAGGCCAAGTAACAAATATGACTACTGCATTGTTCAGATCAACTGGATGAGCATGACAGAGCTAAAATGAACAGACTGCCCCAACACTCTCTAAAGAATGAGACAGAAGAAGACAAAAAGAGCACTCAAACAAGTCTGGAAGTCTGGAAGGGAGCAGACTTTGATAAAGTAAAGCAGTAATTATTTGAACTGACCTGAATCGGTCTCATCACACAAGTAGGGAGGGCAAAGTTATTATTCGCATGAGACCATATTTCTGTCTACTCTGCTTAGAGGTTTGTGCTATTAGGAAAAAAAACCATAACATGTAGGTAAGGCAGAAAAACCCCCCAATTTATTTCAGATTGTAGAAACTTAGAAGTCTTTATCTCTTTTCCCTTTTTTAAATGTTTGAATTTTATGACCTCAGTACTTAAAGTCATGGAACACCTTGGCAAACTCTGCTGCATTACACTTCTAGGCTAATTTCAGGTTTAATCTCTGTGCTTCATTCCAAGTCACTTATAAATCATCCCATTTGATACACTCACTCTGACAGTCCCTCCTGTATTTCAAACCACATCTACCCTTAACAGCAGTATCATTTTTAAAAAGAGCAGCTTCCAGTTTCTCTTTGCAGTCATAACACAGCCAAATCTGGGCTTCCTAAGCAATGCTTTTGTTGAATAGTAGCTATTGACTCACTTGATTTTTATTGCTAGCTTATTTGCTTGCACATCTCTTACACAGGCCCAGCTGCTTTTCTAACCAAGATCACTCATCCTAGATTTTATCCAAGTTAGATTTCAGAAGGCACTTTGGTTCATATATATTAAATATGTAACATGTCAACTTGCCAGTGAAAGTACAGGTTATGAAAGGAGGCTGTCCTTCAGGACCTTCCCACATTCTAAACATTAGAAAAACACAAATTCTCATCATTTCCTGGAAGAACATTCGAAGTCAAAGTCCTTCTTCATCAAGCACCTGTGAAATGGCCACAGAATCCAGTGGGATGGCCAAGAAACTGTGATAATACATAGATACACACAGAACATTTCATTCTTTGGCTACACACTACTTTGTCTAATCGAAAACAGACACTGTCACAGTGCTTATTAGCCTCGTTAATTATTTAATGAAGAGCATGCCAGAGCCCACCGAAGTCAGTGAAAAAGTCTTCCCCTAGTGATTATCAGCTTCAGCAGAAGCGTTTGGAGTGTGTCTGTCTCTGTGGTCAGCCATGGCAAGAAAGTTGTCATCCTAGAGCTGACAGAAACTGTGACGAAGCTCTGGGAAGGACTGTCTTGCTTGTTCTGTGGCAAGCACTCATGTCACCAGAAGCTGGCATCTTCCCAAGGCTTGCTGCTATCAGAACAAAGCATGAAACTCACATATTCCAAAGTCCCAAAGGCTGATGGAGGTCGTCTAGAGATCAACAGACATGAGATTAATTTTACTGTCTGTTCTTAGTGCCTGGATACTACAGTCCTGGATTGTATAGTCATTAAAAATGGAGCTGCAGTTCTTTTATCTTTTGCTAGCCTTGTACTTTGCATTCAAGCATGACAGGAACCAACGGCAGAAAGAGGTAGTGCCTTTATTTAATAGAGTTGCGTATTAGTGGGTACTTTTAATGCATTTTTTTTTGCAGCAGGGTCCTCAAATATATTTTTAATAGGTAATGCTGTATGAAATTCTATAATAGCATTTCAGAAGACTGTGACACACTATCAAAAAAAACCCAAAAATTAGACAGCATTTTAGTCCTTCTATTAACCAGGCAGCAGTTCCTATTTTAAGCCAGGTAAAATAACTATGAAGTACAGGAAATTAATATTTATTCAGACTACTCTATATTCTCAAAAAAGCTAGCATGGAATTACTAAAATCACAGAGGCTGTGTGCATGTTAACACCCTAAATACGTAGTGTGCTTAAGACCATGTAGACACACACTTTCCTTACACGTTCCTGAGCCCTACAGTTGCTAAAATGCAGGGAAAGAAGGAATAGAGAGGGAAGAATAGAAGAGAATTATATAGAAATAATAGAAATTACGTTTCAAGACACAGGACAAATCAGACCAGTTGCCAAGCTTTTATTTTTTATTCTTAGCATTTTTTGCTTGGCAGGATAACTCTTGGGATGGTCTTGGGTAATAAGCTTCTTGCTAAACAGGAGACCTGACAAACGAGTTCATGGCTTGATCCAACAGAGAATCATTTCAATTAAACAAGCATCCTCCAAATAAGCAAAAAATACTGAAATGGACAGCAATGGAGACATTTTTGAGTCCCATTTTAACACGTTACAGAGTTGTCAGTTACTCTTCTGTTATCCAGTTAATACCAGAAAAGGTCTTCCTCTAAGGCTGTGCAGTTGTCTACAAGAAGTGTACTGTAGCACTAAAAAAATCCCACAGCTGAGTCACTTGAATGTCTCCAAGCTACTTTGCAGATAACAGTGTTTCCCAGCATCTCCTCTAAAACATAGTCCCAGCATACTCCCAGAGCTCGGATTAAGCAGCCTCAAATCTGTCTTTTATTTTTGCCTGTGACAAGAGAATTTGCCTCTGGCTGTCCATGGGACTTTCAGAATCTACCAGGCTTCTTCTATATGTGGAAAGACTTTATATTTGGGACTGGAATCTGCTTTTAATATTAACAGATTGGACTTTTTACAGGAATAAATTTAAAAACAGGGTCTCTTCTTTCAATTTGAAACAATGCCTGGTATGAGTTTAATTAGAATCCAGTTTCTTAAAGTAAATATTCTCCTAAGCAGAAACTATGGCTTTGTGAAAATGCGGACAACATCTCCACAGATATTATTTTAAAACAATTGGTTATTTTAAAAACAGCATATTATGCAGTAGCAAACCAGATTATCTCTTCTTTTTTTTTTTTTTTTATGGTCATTAAAGACAAAATGTCTAGTAAAACATAAGGAATTCTCTGACAGGTTTTAGCACCCAGGAGATGGAAAGGGATTATTAAAAATGTGACCATTTCCTTATCTCAAAAAACAGGCATTTATATTTCTCCCTTCTCATCTTTATTTATTTATTTATTTATTTATTTTCCCAGGTGGAAGTCTCTTCCCTTTTCTTCAGAAACTGCATGAGACAATGCAGTACCAAATTCACATTTAAAGATCTGTTAAAAAGAAGTTCACTGTTAGAAGCTCAGTTGAAACTATTGACACGAACAAGTCCATGAAATGCTATGGAATGCCTTCAGGATGGCAGAGGGGTTATACAAACACAGCACTGCATCTACACCTAAAACATTTGGTTTTCTCACTTATATACACCACAATACAACTCTCTCTTCAACTGCTTCTCATTCAGTGAGCCTTTAAATTATTATTTCAAATAATGAGAATAAAAAGGCATCTACAGTAGCCTTTAGATTGTCACTCAGAAGGAAATACCTAGAACATTATGCTGGTGTATTAGTTCCTTCAACCCACCTCTAAACTCTTGAATTTAAACACAGACTTTCTTACCTGCTCCACTCTTTTTCTGCTGTCTGATGTTGTGCTGAGAGGCTTACATACTTGAAAGAATGGCAACAAGAACAAGTTCTAATAACTCCCAATTTCCTGATAGAAGTGGTCTGAGGAACCTATTGTCTTAGAACAACTGAGAATGGATAAAAGAAAGAAAAAGGAAGGAATGTGTTGGAAGACCATTACCTCTCTTGAGTGAGAGAATCAGCAGCAAGCAACTGAGACCAACAAAGAAGAACTAACAACATTCAGGGCAATCACTCAGTCAGAAGATACATTGCTTTCATGCCATCTAGGTATTTAAGGGGTGGAGAGTATGCAATTTTTTTAATTAAAGCAGAAGAAGGTGCTAAATGAAGATAGGTAACTCCAGGAAAGTACTTTCCCATCCAAGACCATAAATGCAAGTAGTCTATAAAACAATCATGTCATTTTACAGCACACACCAGTTTTTAACTGATTTCTATTGAACCATATGTGAAGGTCAGTGGTGCGTGGCACTGAATTTGCACTTCAATCAACTCTATCAGTCATAACACTACAAGATCATAAAATACTTAATTTACAGTCTGCAAAAAAACACAGATTAAGCAGATGGAACATGGGACACCCAGGTTTTCCCAAACAAATTGCAGATAAGGACATGTGATCTCTACTGGTTCAACAACAGCAAAAAAATGCATGGGGAGGACCAAGTATGTACGTATACACATTAAAAGTTAATGCAATTTGTTCAGACTAGATCCAATCTCTGCAGCTGCACAACTTCACTAAAGTGTTTCATATCCTCTGATGTGCACAATAATAGCAGGTAAGAGGGAAATTGATTTACATTGCTTTCACAACGTTAAATGCTCTAATTATTAAATAGCCCTCAACATATGGCAAGGAATTAAGAAATGTAAATCAGGAGCCATGTGCTACATAGTAATCACATAAATGGTTCCCAAATAGCAACACCACTTCTGGAAGGCTAGCAGAATCATACTTTTCTGATTTACACAACATTTCTGCAAACTTGTGGTGAAATACTCTGCACTATAAAGCAAACTACTAATAGAATGGCAATGGTAAACAAAATTTCCTTTAGCTTGTGATTAATTTCATTAGAGCATTAACATGGAAAAAAACAGATACAAAAATGTGTTTAAAGATTAATCTTGGCATATTAAAGGGCTTTGATTCTTAAAATTTATTAGACTTTTGACAGTATTAATTCAAAATCTTCTGCTGATGCTTTAATTTAGCAGTTTGGTGAATAGTACAGCAACACATCCTCTATAGCTGTTTCTTGAGATAGATGACTCATTGTTGAACAACACTAATATCAGAAATTTAAATGCATGCATATACCATAATGATAAAACTGCTTATCTATTCTACTTTCAAGTTTCCAAAGGATGTTTGAAAAAAACAGCACACAGCTATTTAAACCTGCCAGTTGTTTAAAAGTGCTCAATGTTTAGTATGACAATTTTATCTCCTTCCTTCACTCTTCATCTCTTTTGTTCTGCCCTCCTTCCCTTTCCCATGTTTCTTGCTCATAGTGGTTTTTCACCTTGGCTTGTATAACCCTAATGCTAGGTTGTTGAAAAACAGCTTTTTTTTCTTACTTGTTATTTGGAGTCTTTAGAAGCTACTGTTAGATATTAATTGTAGCCACTAATACTGACAATTAATACAGACCAAAATACTGTTAAAAAAAACCCCATGTGCTGTTTTAATATATGGACAATTACAATGTCCTTCTGCATGATCCTTTCTGATGAAATACCCCTCTCTCTCTCCACACTATTAATTCTAAAAATTGGATGCACTAGATTGTGCATTGAAAAGGTTATTCTTAAAGACAGTCATGAAATGGTAGCACTGATAGAAAACAGAAACAGGAATATGTAGTCAGGAGTACTGCCAGAAGCAACAGATCTATCTCAGACCAGTCAACAACACCAGAAAACTCTTCTGGCACAAAAGGAAGGCCACGCAATCTGTGGGTAAAGGATAACCTTTGCTTTCTACCTACCCAGGAGTCTGCCTTTGCATCATTTCAACCTCCTCCATCCAGTTCCATTAGATAAGAAATCTTTCACGCAGCTGGATGTTAGTGGCTGTACCTGGGAGAAGGGTAAGGCAAGGCTGGGTTTCATGCTGCAAAAAAAAAAGTAGATAGCTGCCACCTACATGGCATGTCTCACCTGGATTTGGGTAAGACCATACTTAGGTGGAATTAAATAAATTCATCAAATTTTGGTCAAAAAAGACAGCTGGAGTTTTCCATAAGAATGGACAAAATAGGTGTTTAGAAAAGAAAAAGGCTATATAAGAACAGAAGAAAAACACAGGGGGAACTCTGGAAGGTGTCTCAGGGTACTTCAGAAGGTAGTGATTAGAGGTTCCTGGGTGCTTTCTGAGGAGGAGTTGATCTCTAGGATACACTGTGCTGTGCAGCATTTCAGTTCCCTGTACACTGCCAAAGCAAACTGAGAAGGAATCAATTAAATACAGGGTCTGTCATTTAAAACACTGTCTTTTCATATATTTAACCCTTTTCAGGACTTCACCTTAAGGTGATAATAGGAAAAATGTGGCAAAGACCATAAACAAGGATATTTCCTCTTCATTTTTGAAGATCCTTCCTGTCTACCCAAAATCTTATATTTATCAGTGGAGTGTTTACGAATAATAAGCCCAAGAGTCATAGAAGACTGTGCATCCCGCAATTCAGAAGCAGTTTAAACCTTTCATTTACAGAGATGTTTTCCTTCAGCTATGTCTTCAAGATCTAACACACTAAATTTAATTTTTTTCACCTTTTCCAAGTAAGATGGAAAGCTGCAGCCATTAGTTCAATGTCCGGCTGGCCGTCAGTAAAAAAATCTTAGAATAACTGAGTTTAAAAAGAACCTCTGGAAGGTCCAAAGCAGAGCAATCTCTGAAGACAGATCAAGTTGCCTAGGTCATATTCTGTCAAACTGTGAGGGTTTCCACAAAGGTGGAAACTCCACCACAACTCTGAGCAGCCATTATCTCTGCACCTGTTGAAAACTGCCATCATTGGCCTAATAGTTATGAGTTTGCCTAGTAAAGCTAAGGAGGAGAAGAAAATAATTGTTCTTCATTTTTTTGGTCCTATTAGATTATGTCTCATAAAGAAAGACAGTATTGTTACACTGTTTTTTCCACAATCAGCCCTTGAATGTAGTAGAAGCCTGTTGCGCTGTGCAGAATTAATGTCTTGTGGCAGCTTTTTCTTTATGGGTGCTAAAATACAGAAAATGTACTTAACTGTATATTTGCCATTACAGGGTTCAAGAACAAAGGTTAAAAAACCCCAGCCTTTTCTACACGAAGAAGCTGAAGGAGTTCTCCATTTCCATTTAATCCCAGGTTTTTAGTTTTCATTTAAAATAAAATGTCAAAACTTGCCAATGAATTGTCTTGAGAGTTATGCATGACTATTTGCTTAAATATTGGTTGTTGTCACATACACAGAAATCGACATCACTAAAATAGTGATGCCTAACCATATCACAGTACAATAACATATTCTTAAGGTACATTTTTTCACCTTTGTGAAGGGCAGTGTATTCCAAATATTGTCTGCATCCTATACAGCTAAACACAAAATATCAAAGACCATCAATGCTTTATTATAACTGGTTTAATAGTTCTTCACCAAAATGTTCATTACATCTTTAGGTGATTATGTAACTGAATGAGACCTCTATAGCTTCCTTCTTACATTCTTAATTAGCACTTTTTTTTGGGGATATCTTATTAAAAAAAATATTTGAAATGTAATTTTCTGTGTGTCTCCTATAAAAAGAATATACAAAACTGAGTACTCCATGGATGCATCGTAGCAGCAAATATTAAAGATTTCCCTGACATTCTTTATACCTTTTAGCATAACCCATAATACTATTTTTTCTGTATTACAAAATCTCTTTGTTCCTATAGATTAACAGTATTTTTCACTGTAAGCAACATATACATTGATTACTACATTTTAAATTCACTTTTTTCTTGGTTAAAATCCACTGCTAAAAATCGATGAAATCCATTAAAATCCCCAGAGTTATCCTGGATGAATTTCTAATGCACTTAAATATTTCTGAAAATGTTTCAGAGTCAGATTATTTAAATAATAATTATTTCCAATTCAGGTAGCATTATGTAAATTGTATCATTACACAAGGGTAATGAAAACTTTGGAACTACGATATTGCATTCCTTTGGTACTTAGCTATTTAAACTAGTCAGCCTGAATGAGAAGTAGTTGTATATTTCAGATAGAAAAAAAAATCATTGCAAGATTTATGTAACATGATAAAAGGCCTTAATGCAAAGCAGTCAACAGTAGAATACCTTGGATATCAGCAAGACCACTGCTTCTCAAGCATTTCCTAAATAACCCAGAATAATTGCAGCACAGAGAAAAGGTGATGGTTTTGATGTCTTTGTCCATCAAATCTGGCTGAAAAATTTAACCACCCCATCAGTCTGCTTTACAATAAGCACCAACGAGCTACACAGAAATCTGCAGCATCTGCTCTCACATCTTCCTTGTAGATGAGAAAAAAGTAAGCAAAGCTCTAATTCACCCTTCGTGTCGTCAGCAGTAATTCTAGCATTAGAAGCAAACGCTGATGCTTTGCCAGGAGAGGAAAAAAAGTACTGAATATACATGTTCCGTGAACTGGGAGAGCCTCCCAGACTAGCTCCTCAATAGGCATATATAACGCTACTGTAAAGTACCTACATTTTTGTTAACTCTTCTGATGCAAAGCATTTGACTCTTGGGGATGGTGCTGTGCAGGGCCAGGAGTTGGGCTCCTTGGGACCCTTGTGGGTCCCTTCCAACTCAGCCTATTCTGTGTTTCTGTGATTTTTTTCACTTTACATTGTGCAACACTTTCCCCAGTTGTAGTACTCTGCACAGTTGTAGCATTAATTTTAATTTTACACCTTCACTGTTGATTTATTCACAGACTTTCAATAAATAAATAGATAAATAAATAAATAACCAAACAACCTCTGCCAGCTACTCAGTCCTTATCCTGTACTACACCATTTTTCTGGTTTTTTCTTTAGTATCAAAGAGGTTTCTGTGGGTTTTTTATCCTTCCACTTTCCTAATGAATCATTCCCTGGAATGCTTATAGCTACTGAGTTAGTTCTGTTCTTGGATTTAAGCACCGTCTGCATGCCCTGGATAAGTTATTAATGAGATTTTCATATCCTCCTCTCTATTGCTTTTCCATTTTTTACAAGGAATGCTTTTTGCCAATATACATTATCCACAGCTCTAACATAATTAACCTGAGTTTCTTGCTGACTCCTCTGAAAGCACTATTATGGCCAGATTCCATGTGGCCCTTCCAGGTATGCCCAAAAAAGGAGCATACAGTAGTTTACTCCTTTGTGTCCCAGAATTTACAAAGATAGTGGGCTTTTAGAAGATGCAAGTGCTGCTCTGAATAGCTCTGCACCAGCACTGGCAGAGAGATATTACCATTTCCAAAAGATGAAACTGGAGCAAAGAAAGGCTAGGGAAGCAACCAGAACTGAGCAGGGGAACTGCACTTTTTTCCTTTAAAAGCAGAAGTGAAAGCTTTCCAGTAGTATTCTGCAGAAAAAAATAGTCAAAGAACCTTCTTTTATGATACTCTGAATTTGCATTAAGCATGTTTGGGGCTGACAAACACTGCTAGGTTTGGCTAGGGCACTAGCCAAGCTAGGGTCCCCCAGCTAGGGACTGCTACAGCTAGAAACTCTTCTCAAGCTCATTAAAAACTCTGAATCATAGAGATGTATAAATACAGTGCCCTAAATTTAACATATTCCAGATCATCAGCATATGATCATGGCCGTGTTTCCTGGCAACTGAAAACATCCAACTATTTCATAAACACACACACACACATATGCATATAGCTCTCCTGATCTGAGCAGGGGACAAGGGTAATCTGTGAAAAAATGGATTTCCCTTGTGCTCATATTGGTGAGCACATCGCACAGCTTTTAACCACCAAGTCTGATATTCTACACCATTACACTGATTCTATGCAATAATATATCCAGTGCTCCAAAGATGAAAGATCACACCTGCAAGTGCTCATGGCTGACCATCTCTCTGACTTGCAATAGTCAGCAAGAATTCCCCTCCATTCTCTTCAGTCCTGTTCAATTGATTTACAAAATGTGGGGAAAAAAGAGGTTTTGGTCAGTCTGTAAGAGAAATGCAATGCAGATGCTTGCATAAAGCAACCAGAACCTTAGAAAGCAGAGATGGTTCCTTCAAAATGGAATCACAGTGCATTTAATTTCCATCTGCCTACTGACTTATCTTCCTCTTTTTTTAAACAACCAGCATTCACCTCTTTGGTTACAATAAGAATGCCATTCCTGAAGCTGGTGAGACTGACCAGAGTTTGCAGAAGGGTCCTCAATTTGTACACATTTCCATAGATCTTTTCAATGTCAATATGGAACTTGAAACTTTAGGCTATGGAGTCCAGTCCTCTGTCCTTGTAACTTCCCTTTGATTTTGTTTTTGGTTTTTTTTCTCCAATATTTAAGTTTTCTATTCAATTATGTTTTATAAATTTCAGAGAGTAGAAAAGACAAAAGTTCTATAGCTGTTGGAAAGACCAATATCAAATATGAGAAAGAAGCCTAAAAAGCTTATGGAGATAATCAGAATACTGAAGTATCCAGCATGATCATGTTCAAAGGGCAGAGGAGAGCAGACAGGTAATTCAATCACTTCCAGTTTTTTGGTCCCTTGCTTAGTTTTAGTGCCCATTATTTTGTGGATTTCCTTTTCTACATGCTAATAAAAAGCAAAGTATTTATGAAAAAGTGCTACCCTAAGTGTCTTGCAAATATTACAGCAAATAAAAAGACAAAAATACCTTCATGATTTGTAGAAAGCCAAAAACAATAAAGGTCTGTATGACTTGCCATTTGCATGGCTGTATTTAATACAAATTAATGCTAATGACATAGGGAATTTGTTTTGAAGTCAAACTTGTAATTTATTTTGATGACTAAACAGAAATAGCATGGAATGTTTGGGTAAAATAGTTCATTTCAGAGCTGAAAGTGCAGTCAAGAGTGTTCCAGCTGCAATCCTGTGCTTAGCATAAAATGAGTACAGAGAAAAAAATTATCTCCCCTTGAATAAACCCATGCCTATCCATATCAGTACAGTAGGCTGGGGAATATATCTAAGTCATATGAGATGTCTCTGGCCTCAGGGGACGGTGCAGTGTCGTCTTCTACCTGCCCGCACCCATTTTGCAGGTTATGGCATCATTGTAGTGTTCATACATCATTCAAGGATCCCAGCTGCTAGGACAGCCAATAGCCAACAGCCAAAACTTGTTTATCTGACAGAGGTGTATCACCAGTAAAAGTTAAACCTTCCTCAGCAGTCTATAGAATATAGCACTCAGTTTTGAAGTGCATCAGTGAAGCATCAAGTTACAAACTGTCAGTACTCACACCAAGTCTGCCAGTAAAATGAATAACAAATCTATCCCTGAATTCAAGAACTACCTCCCAACCAGACATTTACTTAGCTGAATTTAATATACAGTCCTTCAAGAAGCCTATACACTTCCCTTTTGTTGGTCAATAACTAGATAAAATGCCAGTATTAACCTAAAACTTTTCATTACTAAATGAGCCATTTTTTACAATGAGCTAAATTCTTGCTGTAAGACATCTCTGAGAATGTCTTTCACAGGAAGTGAAAGCGGGCTGATGAACAGCTCTTGCTTTCAGATGACTTTAGAAGAATTCATCTCAGACCCTGAACTATTCCTGTTGTAGCACGTTAGGCCAGATTGTGATCCCAGTCATAGTAGTGATATGTGCACAATAATGCAAACTGCTATGCCAAAGTAAACATTCTACTGGTTTAAAATGAGTTATTTCAGATTCATATGAATGGAAGTGAAACATAACTGAGACTAAGTATCTTAGATTAATGATGTGTGGCATGGTCAGAATGCAGTAATCTCTCACAAAAACACTTTCAGAAATTCCCAGGTCTTACTAGGCACGTAGTGTTAAAAAAAATGTTAATTATTTCTACATCTCTTTTCAGACTACAGGTCAATATAGAAAAAGGAATAAACTGCTAGAAAATTCCAGAAATATGAAACTACATAATTACTATGCACTATGTACAAAAGCATTGTTTGGTATGTTTTGTGTCGTGAATTATCACAATGGCCATTTACAAGTGTTCTTTTAAACTGTAAGAATCCATCCACCCACAACTGAAGTATTCTTGACGATTAAGATTAATGTGTCATGAATCACCATGGTTTAATATGCATGACACAGTTTCATTTCACACATATTCTGCATGGGTTGATTGCCACATATACCAATATCAAACAGATGTTAATTCTTTAATTTTTTTGCTCTCAGAGTATGTTTTAATTACCTATGAGGCTTCATAAAGAAAAAGAGGGAGGTTATTTTGAAGCAAATTTAATGAAAAATATAAAAGAAAAATCCATTCAATTTTTTTCTTTACTTCATGTTCTCAACAATATAATTTCAATATTAACAAAAATACTTGATATGTAAAGGAACTGCAGACTACTCTCATTAAATGGCTCATTCATTGTAAGCAAGAAAAATTTGATTATTTTTCTAATAAAATATATTATTTTAAAAGCCCTGCCAATTGAACATGGGCTTGGTGATATGAAATGTTTGTGCAAGTCATTGTATATTTATACCATGCCTAAATTCTTAAATTTGAGTATTTTGCAAAGAAATCAAAACTCCATGTAAAACATCACTATATAAATTCTCACATCAACAGTGCTCATATGTCAGCTAAATTAAAAATTCTCTGAATGTAAAATATTTTACAAGCCTCCTCTGTACAGAGGCCAGAAATGGAAATGAAAAGACATCCTAGGTTAAAAGTAATGTATAATGAGAAAGCTGTTTCAGTCAGCGTCAGCTCCCACTTTCTGCTGTGTCAGATGCAAGCCACCGTTCTCCAGGACCAGAACAGCAACAGAGCCACAGGTCAGCATGGAATATTGTGGGATAAAACCTCTGAGCTTTAACTAATTCCTAATTTGATCATTCTAATTGTAATCGTTATTGTAATTTCCATGGAAGTTGTAGCATCAGCTTTGGGCCTGACCTTCCTGAAATCAACAGGAACAGGAATGGGTCCCAAGGATTTTGCACTAGAATTAGTTTCACCAAGCTGAAACAGTCTCCAGGTTGAAAATTACAATTACCAAAACTGTTACAAATAAAAATATTAATAGCAGTAGGAGTGTATATTTGAATCATACATGTCAATGTTAGACAGTATAAATACAGATAAACAATAATAGTAGATAAAATATTGTCAAAACTAAGATATTCAGCCCCTCCCCATGCCATAGAGATTTTTCTGTACACAGTAATATTTTCAAAACTATAAAAATTATTTCAATTTCTTGCCTATATAACACATATTGACATAAGATGGCATACAGCTTTAAAATCAAAATGTGAACTGACATTTTGAAAAATAACTGACAGTCATGGCACAAGAGTGCAGTGACCTCTGTCCTCCAATATTCTCTTTTCCTGTATTTTTTTTCCAAATGCCCAAATAAGTGCAAGATGCCCAGAAACAAAATGCATGCTACCAGTGAAACCCTAATTTCAAAGAAGACAAAATACAACATTTTCACTGAATTTACTGGGCCCAGGAATGAATCTAAAATGTGGAATTTATAAACATCATACAAAACACTTGTGCAGATTTCTGAAAACATACACCTATCGCATTGCAGGGAATTAAGCCTGCATTCCTTGTTCAACCAAAATTCCCTGACTGGAATAACAGCTTTAGATGTTATTTTTGTTCAAATTCTGTTCTACTATGTTAAAACACCAGATATTTTTTCTTTTTACTTAAGATAAATGTGTGAAAGTGCCTTCTTTCCATTCATAGATGTTATCTTTCTCCAACTTCAAATGATTCATCTGGGTGAATGTAGTTATAAATAATTTATCAAGATACATACCAGTTGTTAGGGGAAAAAAAACCCTGAAGGAAGAATATCACTGCATAAAATCTGAACATTCAAATTGATTTTTTAAATCAATCTTTAATTGGTTTTATTACCTCCTAATCCAGGTCTGAGGCGATTATCATAACCATCCAGAAGTCTGTCTAGAATTCTTGTAAAGATGGTGATGTTATTCTTAGCTTCATCTTCCAGGGAGTCAGCCAGCACTGATCTAAATGGATATTTTACATTTTAGAAGGTGCTAAGTATGCTTTAACATACACTCAACATGCATTTTTTTTTTCAGGCTGGCCTTTAACTTGCTGCATTCTAACAGGAAGGGTGTATTTAACAGTATACAAATACACAATTTATATATAACAAGTTCAGACATGTAAGAGTCAACAACACACTATTTAAAATACCCAGGCAATCATTTTCCAGTAGCCTCTACTTGTAGTCATCATTGCATTACTGTGAGTGCTACTTCAAGCTCCACTAACACTGTTAGTGGGGGCTGTGCTGGTGCAAAACCCAGGAAGAGCTTCCCAGGCTTTGGTGGCATGTTACCCCTGGACTGATAGCCCGGGATCGCACGCACAAACCCATCTCCTTCCAGCTCTATCTTATCTGTCCTCACCTAGCTATACTCTATCTCTGGATAAATCCTGTGGATTTGCTTCCACCCAATGGTCATGTAATGTACATGACCAGAAGAACTAACATGAGGGAAAACTCCAGCGATCATGCTCAGGGAGTCCTCTGACGCCAGCAGTTGGTGGGAGGGAACACCAGTGCTGACTAGCAAGCTGCAGGATAGCTGTGGACAGCCTTCATCTTTCTAAAACGTTATTTTGTCATAAATAGCACTGTCTGATCTCCCAATAGATGCAGACAAACCTTATAAAAGTTGGATGGAAAAAGGAATCATAAATGACATATCAAGAAGAATCTAGAGATCACTGATTGTTTCAAACTTCCCCAATAAAGAAAGAGACATTACAGGCTTTATGGATCAAATCTCTGTGGAACATGCTACGGGCTGAATATGAACCTGCTGCCCAGGCAGCTGGGGTGTTCCACAGTCCTCCGGGACCTGGGCACCCAGACCAAAAGGGTTTGTTCCAAGGAAACCCTGACATGCAGAAAGCCTTACACATGCAAATGTTACTGTGCCAACAATTTTAAGCACTATGCATGTGAAGTACATGAGCTCATCAGTCTTATCTACTTAATACCAGCATATTAGTATCAAGGAAGTAAAGCATCATATGCTACACACATTACCATTTAGACCTTTTTCAGCCACCTAAATTTTTAACCTTAAATGTTTGAGTATTAATCATTTCAGGATGAAGGCATTCTGAATGCCATAACAGCAAGCATGTTTTCCTCCTCTTCCAAACCAAAAGTAGGTTTGGGTGATCTTTTCTCTAAAGCAAGCTACAAAATTATTAAAGACAAGGTTGTCTGTTGGTCCCCAGTTCAGGAGCATGAAGGAAGTATTTAAATGTAAATCATTGCAGTCTGTGCTTTCCATCATATAAACTACAGAATCGACCCAAATCAGATAACTTATAAAGAACCCATGAAAACATCATGTGTGATTTTACTCATGTGTCAGTTTTTTATTAATTGCAATTACTGCATGGTTCCTTTTTGATTTGTAAAATGTATCACTGTACTCATGGTAGTGTACATCTCTGCCATTTTTAAGCTTCTTTTTGAGATACAGCAGTTTTTGAATTCAAGATTCCACTGAAAAAAAATTAGATCAATACAATTACATCAAATTAGGGTCGAATCCCGCAAACTTTACTCGGGCATAAAGTCCTTAATAACGCATGTAGTCTCTTTGACGTCAGTAAGATTACTCACTTGAGTAGGGTTTGCAGGATCTGGCCCACTGTGACTCAACTAATACTGCACCATAGTTAGGTATAAAGTGAAAGAGAAAACATAGTTTCAGGAAATATTTTGATCACTGGGAAACAAACAAACATATTGGAGACTTGTTTAATCATAGGAAACTTGCATTATTTAGCATACAATTCTTACTATATCAGGACAAGACCTACTGTAACCAGAACTAAAGCAAGTAAATCAAAGTTACAAACTACGATTAATTACATATTTCGGGACTTTCAAAAGTATAATGTGATAAAAATTACTTCCTCTTATACTGTCACTTTAGAAATGGAGAACTTTAAGCAACATAAGAAAAGTTGATTAATAAATGATGCTATTGTTTTATTATATGTGATTGTGAAGTTGTATGCTATCTCCACCTAGAGGTTTAAAGCTTAAGCATCATTTTGGATTCTATTATGTTTGACCAAAAAAAAAAAAACAAGAAAAAAAAAAGGCATGCCCGTATTACTAAATATGTGAGCATTATTTTAAAGACTGTGATTTGCAGCGTGACTTCATGATAATCTATCTCTCCATTTTGTATGGTACAGAATCACAGTGATATAGTAACTCAATAATTATTTAGGATTCAATAAGGCATTTAAAGAAATTGTTATTTTAATGGTGAAATAAAGCATCAATTCAAAAACCGTTTAAGGACAAGAGATCAGGCTTTTTTGGTCCCTAAACTACATTCTACTGCATTTGCTCAAGAAACTATGTAATACTGCATTCAAACAGCTAAGAAAGGTATTTTATTACGTTACTACATACTGTACTTTTATAACCACTCACACAAGCTTACCCTTAGTAGATTGTAACATACATGTTTGCAGTGAACAACAAAACTAAATATCCTCTCACCTTGTTGGTAGCCACACCAATAAAACGAGAACCAACTGCATCTCGGAGAGTGCCAGCTTCCTCTTCATCGCTGCTCTTTGCAAAACCTAACGGTGTAAGAAAAACACAAACCCACTCTCAGCCACAGTCAGTCTCCGCCAAGCAGTGCTTTCAACTTAACCCGAGGAAAAATATGCCACTTCACAGGAGAAAGGAAACCACTGGATTTCCGCAGCACTTTTCAGTACTAGCAACTTATTGTATCTCCATCTTTCCCAACGATCCTGCTCTGTGCAAAGAGGCAACGTATGATCAGAAGTGGCATGTGAGCCGGCGCATCAGATGCTTTCCTGTTCCGTGATGTGAAAGCCCCGAGACGAAAAGGAACAAAAAATAAAAAACGTATGTATGGGAGGATGGGGGCTTAACCACCCCTCGCCTCACTACGGCACACCGCAGCCGGGGGGCGGGGGGGCGGGCGGGAGGCAGAGTCATGCCATTCGCCGGGGCTCGGTGCGGGGACCGCGGGCGAGCCGCCCCCCGTCGCCGCCGAGCGCCCAGCACGTTTGACAGCTGCTCGGCAAAGCACCGGTGGCCGCCGCCGGAGGGGGCGGAGGGGGGCAGCCCCCGCAGGGCGACAAGTTGCGGAGCGCAGCAGAGCCCCCGACACGGGCAGGCGCTGCCCGCGCCCGCGGGGGACCCCCGGGGACCCTACCTGGGAGCGGGCGGGCGGCCGGGGCGGGGAGGGAGGGGGAGAGGAGGGAGGGGAGGCGGGTGCCGCCGGCGAGCGGGGCAGGCGGCGGCGGGGGAACGCGGGGCGGCGGCGGCGGCGAGCGCGGCCGGCACCGAGCGCCTCCCGAGCGGCGGGCGCGCGCGCGCGTGCCTGCGCGTGCCGGGGCGCGGGCGCGGGGCTGCCCCGCGGGGCACGGAGGGCGCGGGGTCCCCGCCCGCGGCGGCACCGGCACCGGCCCGGGGCGGCTGCCGCGGCCTGGCAGCCCGGAGCGGGCGGGCGCGGCAGCGTCGCCGGTGCGCGAAGGGGAAACGGAGCGAAAAGCGCTCCCCAGAACGGTACAACACATTTCCCGTGGGCCTCCCTCCTCAGCCTCTCAATCGCCTCTGGTCAAGTGCGCGTTTGCCTGGCTACAGCCCTGGCAGCCGCGCCGAGCTCCCCCGGACTGCGGCGGGAGCGGGGAGCCGCCACCCCGGCTCCCACCCCGCTTCACGGCTGCCTCATTAACATTCCCTTCCCCACTTGCCCATTGGCACAGTCTAATTGGAATGCAGAGAGAAGAAAAGTCTATCATTTAAAGTGAGCTCAGGATGCAGGCAGACAAGGAAACAAACCTCGCTTTCCCCCCCCTCCTTCCCCCCCCCCCCCCCCCCCCCCCCCCCGCCTCAAATTGCATTACTTTCTGTTGTATTGTCTTTTCAAGCACGTTGCCCTCCTTTCGTCTCCTTTCGTATATGTAGTCCTGCTCTGGTAGTAACTGGATCGCTGCTAGGATTCATTCCCATTGATTTCAGGTTTTCCAGTACAAGTAGAACAGGACAGGCTTGATAATTAAAGATAAGGATTTATATTTAGTGTACCCTCATTTTGCGTTGTTAACTCGGAAATAATTAAGTAACGCTGGCAATAACATTTCAGCTTTTTTTTTTCCTTTTTAAACCAATCCTCGTCTATCTCCTTTCCTTTCAATCTCTTAACTGCCCAAAGCACCGTCTCAATTATCCTCTCTTAATGTCACTGGCCTGCTTATTGTGTTTAACTGAAATTATTCTGATGCAGTTTGGTTCTGAACCAATATTAGTTCCAAAATTAACATGTGAAATAGGATGCACAGACATGGGGGGGGGGGGGGGGGGGGGGGATGAGGAGGGGGGGGCGGCTGAGGGGGAGGGAAAAGGGGGGGAAGGAGAAAGAAGTGGGGGAAAAAAAGATGAAAAAATTTCTTATGTTGCCTGTAGAAATGGGGTGTTCCTGCTTCCTAATTGTTGCAGCTTGCAATTGGAGGTGTCCTTGTTTTCCTTCTCCTTTAGAGGTTTAATGACTCCACAATAGAGGATGAGAAGCAAAAGAAGGAAGAAAAACACTTGGGCTATCAAGACAATTTGTTCCTTCCAACTTTGAAATATTTCATGACTTGGAGTAAGACTGGGAAGAGAGAGGGAATAAGCTGAATGGCTTTGTTTTCAAATAACCAGTAAAATGACAGCCCGAACTGTGGAAAATGACAAAGATAAGGACACAGGAGCAAAAACTGAAATCTGAAAAACACGCATTCAGCAGCCATCTAACCCTGGCTGTGTCTAAGGTACAAAGCCCTCATCTTTCCCTGTCCAGATGTGAAAATGTGCTCTTTTCATTGTCAGTTAGGTATCTATGGTCAATCTAAAGTCTTCTTTGGATCTGCCTGTATGTCCCATGTATTAGGAGTTAATGACTGACACTACATGCAGAATCAACCCTCACAGTAAAGAAAACTAGTTTTAACTACTTGTCCTAAGAACAAGTGACTTCACAAATATCAAAATGGAGGACAAAAAAGAATCACTGAAAGTGAAGAATCTTCATGATTTATTCTTAAATGAAACACGTTATATAATCAAAGCAGAATGGTTTTTTTCCACAGGTATTCATGGCATTCCTTCTCAAAACACACTTCCAGTAATCATAACACTGAAACTATAATCTAATTTTCATATGCGAGTTGCATCAAAAAATAGAAAACCACATTCA
Organism: Corvus hawaiiensis; assembly: GCF_020740725.1. Taxonomy (NCBI): domain Eukaryota; kingdom Metazoa; phylum Chordata; class Aves; order Passeriformes; family Corvidae; genus Corvus; species Corvus hawaiiensis. The sequence goes on from NC_063217.1 coordinate 26,440,242, forward strand.
TTAAGGAAAGCAGTCTCAGTGGCTCCTTGTTGCTGTGATAGGATATTGTCATTCTTCAAAGGCCACATGGGGTAGGTATGTATTTATAATGAGCTTGTGCTCATACATTTTTCCAAGAAAAATGTGCTGGGTTTTAGGCTCTAACCACAATTATTACCCATGATGTTCTTTGAGATTTACCATAGCTTCATGCACTGAAGTCATGCCTCAGATTTGAAATTTTAAAATAACCCCTCATTCCCATTTTAAACAAGCTGGGCAGCCCTATGGGGTATCCCATATCACAGGAAAGCTCAGTACAGGGACAAACTCCTGTGGCAATGTGAAAAATCAGAGGCAGTATAATTACTAGCAGAGAGAAAGGTTTTTCTGCTAGTCCCACACACTTATAACCTGTGCTGCTGGTGAGCTAGAAAGCATTTGGGGAGAAAACTATGGTATTGCTGGGGTGTTACTGGGTCTTTTGGGTTACATGCAAGCATAGCTAACAAATGCTAGACGTGTTTGCTCTAGTTGGTTAGAAAAAGTGTGCTTGAGCCCCCTCAGGTGCACAGTCAGCAGGGAACCCTTCTCCCTTTCTGTGTTATAATTTCTGGTATGGTATTGAATGCTGTCATTCATTATTGAATTTCAATTAACTCTAAGTGATATGCGGCACCTAACACGTCACCTGGGTTTGTGAGACTCTCCTGAGTCCTGATGCAAGCACCCTGGAAGGTGGGGAGTCGTGCCCTTGGTTTGAATAGGGCTTGAAATAGTCCATAGAAAGGCAGCAGGTCTACAAATGGTTTCTTTCAAACTATAAATAAAATATTTTACTTAAGAGGTTTTATTTCTTTTGTGCTATATTTGCTGCAATATATAAATAGAACTCAATCCCTGTTTTGATATTTTAAAAATCTTAAAAACAAACAAAGGACCTTACAATCCTATTATTCCCCCTTGCCAAGGATCTCAAAACTCTGCACAGGCTGATAAATGATGTTTCAGAATTCTTTTGTGAGATTGGAATGACTTCCTCTGTGAGCACAAATTGAATAGCAGGGTAGGTATGTGACATTTCATAAGCACTTCTTACAGTTGAGAGGTAATAGAAACACAGGAGAGGTTAAGCCAAGGCTAGTCATTATCCAGACTGCAAAACACTAGATTGAATGCTTCCTTTAAAATTGTGCTTAAAAGAATCATTTATATGACAAAGTTACACCATCCTTCAGGCAAAATAAATTCCTCAGAAACAATACCTCTGATTTGTAGCCACTAGGGAGGTGGCAGTAATCATTTTCTGTCATGGACGTAATCAAGTAATGCAAAACAGAACTTAACACATAATTCTGATCTGGGGTACATTCTGCAGTATAACATTTCCAGAAAAAATGTGGCAGATTGAGGTAATCAGCATTTACTTTGTACTACTTGAGAATAATCCCCACCCTTATATCTAGGCCAGCAGCACTCTGAGCTGTAAGGATATAAACAATAATCATTGCAGTTCAATGAAGTGATGCATATGTGTGAAAATTGAAGTGATATATCAGAAATTTTTGTATGTGATATGCAGTGGATTTTTTTAGTATAAATTATGCTTTTTAAAAATGCTTTTATCTCTAAAAAGGCATGAAACATTTCAATATTATTTTAATTTTTATAGACTGTTTTATCCTTCTTAAACTTCTCTTTATATTAATTAAATAGTTAAATATATGCTCAAGTGTTTGAGATATGTATCCAAGACATAATTTCTACGTAATTTTAAACATGTATGTTGTTTTCTTTTTGTAAATAATGATGAAAAAAAAAATTGAAGGGGCAATTAGTTTTTGACCTAGTCAGTCCCTAAACTGGCTCATTATGCAGGTACATGACTGCTGATCTGAGAGAAAGGAAGGAAGAAGCTGGCTTTTCTCAGGAACCCCATAGAATGATGATGGAAATCAGATTTCTGTAAGAAGAGACGATTCAGGTGTCCAAAACTCCTCCTCCTTATGCAAAATTGCAGCCCAAATTTCTCAGAGAGTTGAAATTATTTTGAGATGCACAACCCAACAGTAGATGCTAGTGTAACAAGAAAGCAAGAAAAATCTTACAACTTTATGCAGTACCCACTTTTGTAAGGGTCTGAGCAAATCTTAGAGTTTTCAATCTGTGACACTTACGGGTTGGGAAGAGTTGCTGTGCTCATTCAAAAGCTCTAGCTACCATACAGTCTTCCTGATGGAAGAACAAAAGCAAAGTGCCAGTGCCAGCTTCATTTCAGCTGTGTGTAATCAGCTTTAAGTTACTTTCCAATGTGCACTGAGAAGTTCAGCAGAACAGGAAATTGAAATGAGCTTTCCCACCTTGAACATTGATGAATGTTTCTTCTTTCCCAGGATTATACTTCTCCCAGATCTGAACCTTAAATACCTCACGAGGCTTTTTAGCTTTCTCCAAGCACACAGATATCTACAGAAAGAGTTAGCAGAGAGTCTTTGCTGTCTATCAGGAGTAGTGAAACTTTCATCATCCTTTTAGAGTAGCTCTTCCTTGGCGGGAGAAATGTAAGACAAGAGACAGAGGGCGATACAACACGTTCACCAGCTGGGACAGGAAAGCTCACGTAAATAGAACTGGCTAATCGCTCTTGGTCTGAGTTGAGAGGAAGGGGAGATCTGCTTTTATAAAAGTAACAGTTTTCTTCATCTGCAAATCCCTGTTTTCTGTTTTATAGCTATGGCTAAAATGAGTTTACAGCAAAATGAGACCTTTGCTGGAGTAGACAAGACAGAATGCTGAAAATGAAAATATATGTTAAATTGTTCTATAAATATAATTACTTTTGTGTTATTTATATAAATACAGTTTATCTTTCAGCTGTTCACTCAAGTATTCCTTGGACTCTGAAGATGTTTTTAGTGTAAAGCAACACAGATCTGTGATGTTTCATGTTTCAAGTGTCCAGTTTGGGGCAAGTAGAGCTTGTTTATTAGAAAGTTAGAAATATACTTAATTTCTAAAAATCAGAGTTACAACACAGAACCACTTTGAGTTTCATTTTGTTTGAATATATTTTGAAGCTCAAAATCAAATCCATTTCTACTTCTGCAATGAAACTGATATTCAGAGAAAATTGTACAGAGGTAGGGCCAGTTCAGATCAACCCTTTCTCTAGGAGTACAAAGAAAGGAAAGACACTAGACTTCTGCCACTTTGTGTGGCCTACAAAATTGCCATGTGCTGACTTTGCAGCCTGGTAATATGATAAATCATTTGTCAATGGTTATCTTTGTTTCTGCAAAGGCCTCATCTCCCCTTGTCACTTGCAGATACTGGCCACCCTAAATAATGTTCAATGCACACGAATTTATCAATGGCCACAGGATTTACCAAAGCCTCAGGGCCTCAGAAAACCTCTTAGAGAATGTGCTTCTGCACACCTCTTTCCCCCACCATAATGCAGGCTGCAGGCAGATGAAACAACTGAGGAGTGAGATTTCTATGTTTAAAATATTTATTTAATTACTTAAATTCTGCTTCTGGAGATTCAGTAATATGAAAGATCAGTAAAAAGAAGCAGAAAGCTAAATGGAGTGTCGTATGACAAAGTGATTAAGGAGGGATGAACTTTTCAGACAAACTGGTTCAAAAAGTACTGTCTTTTGTAAACAAGCACAAGTCTCTCTAGAACAAGAAGCACAAAACAAACCTTCAGATTGCCTGAAAATTGCTGAAATTGGCTGTTCTGGCAGTACCAGTTTTTGAGTGGAAAATAATCATGGGGTGTTTATTCCTACTAAGAGTGCATTCAAATTTTAAATTTAAAAAAATTGATGCTTTTCTAAATTCCTTATATAAAATAAATTCCGTCCTTTGGCCTAATTTCAGTGCTGCTCAAGAAAATGGCCAGAATTCAGTTAGCAGTCTGTTCAGTAACTTCTCCTAGTCAGAAAAGCTTTTGTTGCTGATCCAAGACTACATTATCTTGGGTGGCAAAAAGCGTGCATTTTAAAAATCATTCTGCCTCCCAGGACTTCAAAGAATTTCCTCCTGTCTTTGACTAATGTTAGCTAAAACACACACAAAGGTGTTCTTCTATCACTAACAACAAATAATCGAAAGACAGTTCTAACATGAAATGTCTAGCCTAGCTTCAACAACAACAACAACAACTGTTGGGGAAGATGAAACAGGAAAGCCTTGGAAATATGATTGCCTGACAAAAGATTTTTTAGCTCGTGTTTAGGCAACTGACTTGGACCAGAGCTTATAAGTAAATGCTTAAGTTGCTTATAGAGATCTCTGTCATGGGCAGAGTGGGTTTGTCCCATTTTTTAGACCAGTATGATACTCACTTAGGTGATGTCGCAGGAGCAGCGTCCTTACTCAGATGTCTGTCGTGGGGGGCTGGCCAGGCACTCCACTCAGCACTCAGGACGCCGCTTTTCGGTCCTTTCCCCGAGCTCCGGTTTCAGGCGTCGCTTGGCAACGGCTTTCCGTGCTCAGGACCTCACGGGTAGGTCCGCACTGAGCTCCAGTGCGGGCGGTGCTCAGCACTACTCGCCTGTGCTCGGGGCGTGCGGCAGATTTCCCTCCGCAGAGCTCCGGTCAGTACTGCTTAGCAGCGTGTCCGTGCTCGAGGGGTGATACGGCAGACCTCCTCAAAGAGCTCCAGGGGGCCGCTGCGCAGCAGTGGCGGCCCGTGCTCGAGGGCTGCCAGGCAATTGCCTCCAAGAGCTCCAGGTAATCCCCGTGCTCGAAGGCTGCCTCAGCAGAATTACAGAGCTCCAGCTATTACGATGCGCAGCATCGGTATGCCGTGCTCACGACAAGTTCTAGGTGGCTATAACTGGTCTTTTAGTTACCGTCCATGGAGAAAAGTCCTACAGATGGAGAAAGCTGAACCGGGCGTTCAATCACGTTGTGCGCCAGACTGCAGGTGCTGGGTGTGGGTTCGGCAATCACGGTGGGCGCCAGACTGTAGGTTACGGGGGTTCTGGGGGTCCAGTCGGGATGGCCGGACGTAGACGGTGACGGATGGAGACGAGAGATCTCTATAGGCAGGTCTTGGGACACAGCCGGTTTATTGTAAAGGGCGTGGGTATTGGGGCACTGCTCAGAGCTGGTAGACTCAGCTCTGAGCAGGCCCAAGAGAGCAAGAGAGTGAACGGGTGAGAGAGAGAGAGAGAGAGAGAGAGAGTAGGAGCAAGAGTAGAAGTGGAAGAGAGGAATGAATAGAAGAGAGAGAATGAATAGAAGTGAGAATGAGAATGTGAATGAGAATGAGAATGTCTGAAGTCCTGGTTACAATACAATAAATCATCTTCTGCACTGAATATTCTAATTGTCACTAACCAATCTAATACAAGATACAAATCCTATAGCATTTACATACAGCCTATAAGAGTTCTTATATTACCATAGAGTGTTACATCTTAACTTCTAAAAACTACTCTTTGGACCCCTTCTGCTGAGCTAGTAGGGTCTGCTCTGACCCTTGGACCTGTTTGCAAGCAGAGGGTATTGTTCCATCAAGAGGGGATTACTTCAGTCGGCCATACCATTGTTTTCTAGTTGTTCAGTAACTAAGACCTGGTATTTCAAAAGTGGCTTTCATTTCAATGTTGCCTGTAGTTTTCATATTCCCAAAATCTTTTGTCAGGCAATCATATTTCCAAGGCTTTCCTGTTTCATCTTCCCCAACAAACAACGACAAAAATCACATCACTCCATACTTGAGTTAACACAAATGTAGCTTCTTCATCGATGAAGTCTAGGAGGAAAAGTGTTGTGCTATGTCCCATGTTTTTTAGAAAAAAACATAAACCACATAATTGCTTAGGGGTGTAGCTGTAGTTTATAACAGTCTGCTCACATTTTGCAGAAGCATGGAGCAATATATAAATATATCTGGGCTAATTAACTGTCATTACAATATTTTTATGCGTTTAAAAGAAGAATTTAGCTTTTCAGCACACTGCAGATGACATATTATGCAGGATGACAATGAAATCATAGTAAAGACAATTGCATAAACAAACTGCTGGATTTCAGTGCCTGCTCTATGTATTGCTGTTTCCTAAATTCCCCCTTCCTACACCAACAGATAGAGAGATCAGGAAGCTTCCAAGCTGGGCAGATGAGAACCGCCCCAGGTCCTGAGGAGCTGATTAGATGGGTTCTCAGCCTGCCCTGCTGGAGGAGGTTGAATTACCCAATGATTGCTCCTAGCATGCACCTAAGCCGACAGTATGAACCCTTCTTTCACTCTTCCATGCTTGAGTGTAAGAGATCTTTATGTGGATGAAGGTTCTCCATCTCATCTCTGCACACTTCCAAACATGCAGGTGCCAAGTACAGCCCAGAGCCTGAGAAGAAGCTTCAGACTTCGGCCGCTGTCAGAACAGCTGCATTCTATTGCTTTGAGAATGCCCCGGGCTAAAATAAATAAATAACCAGATAAACGGATGGCAGTTCATATAAACAGTCCTGATTTACCTTCCTCTCCTTTAAAGCAATGAATCAGCAGTGAAAGAGTGATGACTCACTAGGGGAATCCAAAACATGCTTTCTCTTTCGTATGTGAGTCTGCAGTAGCCATCCATGCTCCAAAGTGGGAAAAAACTGGGCTGCATTTTAATAATCATTTCCACAAGGCTGAGTCAAAACTGCTTGTAAGTGCCAAGGGATTTTCAAGGAAAAACAGCTGCCCTCATGTGTCATGGATGTAGTGAGAATGTATAAATAGTTGCACATGGCAGATAGTTTATGTCAACACAGTATTGTGTTTGTGAGCTTCTGGGTACCAACTGCTGGACACAAGAAAGCATCTGCAATAAAATTAATATGCTACTGTCTACAAAGGAAGCACTGTGTTACCCAAAAGCTCTGCATGGTGCTATTCAAGTTTGCCACACAAAAAGGGGTGCCCAGAGTTCATTAAACATCACCAAGATTATTTGAGAAGAGAGAGCTTGTTATGTCTTTTTAAATTGATTCTGTGGTACCTGGCTTTGTGCTCTGAGCTCATTCTGGTCTCTGTTGTCTCTCTAACAACCTGGACAGGTTCTCACCTTGGCTTGGTCAGTCCCTGGCATGGGCTGACAAAGTTGCATGCCCTGTTTAGGGAACATGGCAACAGGCCCCTCTTCCCTGTTTGGGTTTCCCTTTTTTCTCTGCACAATTTTCCCACTGTGCTTCCTGGCTTCAGAGCCTTCATTTGGTGCATTGCAAGTCCCCTTTTCCAGGGAAGCCCTAAGGGATGCTTTGGGTTGTACAGGGACAGCTCCTTCCCCACCCTACCTGGGGAGTGCAGCACCACATTTGAAGAAGGAAGCTTTTAGCTAACCCCAAATTGCCACTGTGTTGAAAAGCAGGCATGAACATGGCCAGATGTCGCAAACACGCTTGTTAGCTGGGACAAGATCCTCCCCAGTGCTGGCTCTGCCTAAGCACCTCCATCTGTTGCCACAAACACCAGAGGCAGAGGGACAGGGATCTGGGATGCAAGAGATTGAAGAGGCATGGAAGATAAAAGTCTTTTTTTAATCTAATTTACCAAGTCACACAGCTTAAACTTCCAACTTTACACTCCTCACAGAATTCCCACTCCTTTCTTTTGTTTCACAGGCGACCAGGAACCTCATAGCAGCATATCCTCGGCTGTGCATTTTTTGAATTATGTATTTGCCCAACAGGATTATTTCCTTAAAAAAAAAGTGTAGGTGGCTGTTACAATTCCCAATCAATTTATTTTCAAGGAAAAAAATTGTAGCTGAATGGAGTCGTATTTAGTTTTTGAAATTTTAAAGGACTAGCAGAACGTTCTGTCTATATAAGACCTTTCTACTGCTCTGAACCTAAAGCCTACCATAAAATCTGTAGCTAACTCAGAGATCAGTCTACCAAAAACCACCAACAGTGTACATTCAAGAAATTGAAGAAAACATGCAAGATAGTCTTTGTGCACTTTTTATATTAGAGATGCACCTGCAGCCCAATTTGGCAGACTTGTAGCTTTCACATACTTTCATTGGAGTAGTTTGGATTGCAGAGAACATCTTTCTTCTCTGGTTTTATGTTACTCAATCCAGTCCCTCATGAATATATTCAAGAAATGGGGGGTATTATTTTTTTTTCTGCACAGCAGCAGGTCTGTCTTTAATTCAGCATAAACACAGTGTTTCGTCTACTTAATTCTTATAATGCATTAAAAAAAAAAAAATCAAATGCATCAAGCTATTCAAAGAGATGATAAAGATTTTTTTATTTAAATACATCTTTGCTATATAATCATCTTTCTTCTTCAGGGTGATTTTTCTTCTCATCTTCCTGCATTTTCTACCAGCCTGTTCCATTTTAAGAAAAATATCACAGGCTTCAAGTTGCTCCTGTGTTACATCATCAAAACACTGGGAAAAATACTATTTCAAAGTTAATTGTTATTACTTTTAATTTTGTGAACATTATTTTGAATGTAAAATGAGTCTTTGGTGTTCCATCCCTTAAACTGAAAAAAAGTTTTGGCAATGAAGAATTTTGTATTTCACTAATACACCAGCAGCATTGAGAACAAGTCTCAAAAAATATAAACAGTGCTTGCAAAGCCATGTAAGTCTTCTCAAACGACACAATATGGTTTTATTTGGCTGAAAATGAAAGAGTAAATTTAAGTTGATCCTGAATACTATTCAAACATATTATTTAAACAAAGACTGCTTGTTTGCAGTTTTCATTACTTTATATGTTTTGTACTTCAACTCTCTCAAAGTGCACTTTGTAAAACATTAATCATATGCAACCAGTTGCATATTGTTGCTGTGTTTCCTCAAGTTTTTATGTATCCCTACATTCCAGTCACCTGGCAAACCAGCTGTAGTGTTAAAACCCCAACCAATTCTCATGATTTCCACAGGGCCCATAATTCTTTCCAAGAGTTTTCACTTCAGAGACTGATTTGAAGGTGAGTTCTTTGGATATATTTCACAGAAGAATGGCAGGGACTAGCACATTATTCCACCCAAATACCTGTGTCTGAGCAAGAGCATCTGTAAACTGCAATTTTTTGGGAAAGAAATGTGAAGAAGCTTCAAAGCAGCTCAGATTCTGTTAACAGTGTGTAATTTGGCAATAGGAGCAACAAAAGTTGCTCAATAATGTTTGCACTTTTGAGATGGTAGGGTGAACACTTGATGGTAGGTAACTCCATGGTTTTAGTGCTATTAACCCAGATTTGTCTGCAGGTTGCTCTATACTGGTTGTATCAGGATGAATCCCCCTAAAAGCTTTGTGATTTTCATATGGTATTTATAAAACATGTTTAAGATCTAAAGTTTTGCATATGCTCCACAATCTCTCTTCTGTACCTGTTATCTGATGGACTGGGGATGTAGAGGAAAATTAACACATTATCAACCAAAAATAAAAATGGAATTTTCTACATATATTGGTTTTGGAATAATCCTGAAGTATTATAAGACCATGGAAGGACTATTAACATAATGTATTTATACAAGAACAATGTATATTTAATCAGTACTTAATGGTGATATAATAATAGGTTTCCCCGTAGAGAATGACAATATGATTTTCATCTTCCTGAATTAATAATCTTGCAAAATACTGAAGACCATTTTTACATTTCACTCACATGCAGGAAGAAGAAATCTTTTTCTGAGCAAGTAAGGAAACCTCTAAAACAAATCAAAGATGTGGGCAGTGAGCACAGAGAACTAATTAACTCAAGGAAAGTAACCCAGGAAAATTAATGCTGAACTGGGGGGAGTTCAAAGACTTCAAGGGTAACAGTTTAAAATGAAGCATTTATGGCCTTGAATAGTTAAGACCTTGTGAATGACTATATTCTTTTCAGAAGGCATGAAACATCAAAGGCAAGGGGAACAGAAATAAATCTGTGCATAAAAAGAACTGGGAAAGAGAAGGAAGAGCTTTCATTGTGTTCACAGAAGGGAAAGATTCCTCAAGATCAAAGTCTACTCAGGTGACAGTGACCACTACTACTGCACTATGAACAGGGGCATGGATGCAGGGAGATTGTCAAAGGAACATATACAGGGGTCTGGATATGCTGCTGTGTCAGGATCTTCAGCACACAGTGTGTCCTATGTCTGCAAGTAGCTTCTTTTATACTGTTGCTAAAGTAAGTGTTCATTAATCAGAAAGAGAGAAGAGGGGTGGTTCTGAATCACTGTTGTAAAGTGGCACTGTAAAGCAATTGTGATCCTAGGACACACCAGGAAGATTTTTGCAGGAGAAATAAAAGTTTTAGTGCCTCAGTATAAGATGCTTATGTGGTCCTGTCAGGAATAATAATGATCAACTTCTAAATGGGTGTTTCAGAAGAAGGAATCAGAACCTCGGTCCAAAAGGGCCATGGAAATGACAGGATTACTTGTATTACAGAAGAAATTCAAGAGTTTTTTTCTTGTGCCTACAATAGTGAAGGCTGAAAAAAGAGAGGCAAAGAGAGATAGGAAGCTCTGACAAGGTGTCCTTAGGAAACACCAAAGCAAGAAAGAGATGTTGCTGCTGAAGGACAAAAAGGGGTGGGTAACCACAGGTCTTGAATAGATGTACCCATGAAAGCAGAGGGTTTCTAGCAAAGTGGAACACCTGCAACAGGACGCTGTGAGAGAGAAAAACACAACTGTTGGTAAGCAAAAGGGAGCAAACCAGATGTTTGAGCATCATTTTTCTGTATGATTGTTGCTTTGGGATATATTTCTCATTTTTTGATTAAACTTTGAAAATACTGGAAACACCTCTTTTATCATCTTCAGCTATATTTTCTACTGAAAGGCAGTGTAGACTGGAAAAGCTATAGGCAGGGGCAGAGTGAGGTATTTTACTTCTATACATCTTGAATGTTTCAGCACTATTGTTTGGTGGTAGAAGAAAAATAAAATCTAATTAATGATAGCAACAATTTTATAATAAATATGGTACAAAACTGAGGGGCACACTTTATCATAAGAGCCTACAGACACTGCTGATGAGTGTTAGTTTGGCAACATTGGTAGCATTTATTTCACAGATATTTAAATACCACCACTGTCCAGTTTTTGGATGGAGCTGTCTTGCAGAAAATTGTATTTTCAAACAAATAATGTGTATGCTGATTCTTTACATGTGATACCTGCCCTTTTCCAAGAAACCTCACTATGTCCACTTGTTATGGTTATGAAAAATATTTAGTATTAAAATATATTACCATGCCTGCTCTAGAGCTTTTAAACACAAAATTAACCCCTTTTTTTTTTTTAAGATTTCTTAGCTGGTTGAGGCAAACTCTACCTTCTTCCAACAGACATCAAGAACAAACTACAGTTCCTTCCCTTGTTTCATAAGTTCAGGATTTTCCCTTTAAGGCTCAATATGGGTTCAGTGACATCACAGTTGTATATTTTATGACAACATATATTCTGAATGCCTCAGAAGAGTAAGATAGTGCTGACAGAAGTCAGAAAGAAGTGAGGTTTCTCAAGGTTCATGAAAATGTATGCGTGGGTGAAGTTCAAGTTTGGAGTTTTTCTGCTGAACAGGAAAGCATTTTTACAGAACTGTCGAAGTATTTATAAAAAAATATTTTTCATAATATAGCATCTCATTTTACTGTATAGTAAAAATTACTGGCCTTACAGCATCACCATAATTTCTTTGAAATGCAACCAGCTCAAATTTACTTTTTCTCTATTAGACAGAATGAACCATGGCATATATGTGTGTGTGTGTGTGTATATATGTATAGACACACTAAAAAACTGTGATTGATTAGGCCTGATTTTGATTAAGCCCCAAAAGGGATGGAAGATAAAAGATGAATGAAAACTATTAGCAAAGTCATTTAAGAATGAATGTGGTTACAATCCATATCCTTTTTACTTTACCCAGAACTCTGAAGAGCAAATGGCAAATGTATTCCAGCCGCTGGCAAGCAAAGATTAGATAATAAATCTCAAAGAAATGAGAAAGGTTAATAGAAGACCATAATAACAAAAGAAAATTATCTCATGAATTCAATTAGGAACTTTGATATCTAAGGCTAAAAGTAGAAACCAGAGATTCAGAGATACCTGGACATAGAATTGTATGTCATTAAAACAAGAAAATGTAGAACAAAAATACTTTTAGTAGATAGAAGTCAGTTTTACAGAGGTGGAAGAGGGACAGAAGTATTTACTCCATTGGAAAGGCTTCTTTAGTAGCTGGATTGGATACTGTTGTTTTGCTGTATTAAAGCTGGATTGAACATTTGTGTATTTCCTACAGTGTGGTCATCTGTCAAAGCCAGTCTCAATGGTCAGGAATCCCCCCTCTCTTCCTTGTTTCTCAAGGGGGTGTATTCCCCCGCAAATTCTACAGCCTTGTTTTTAACCTTGATTAGTTAAAGAAGAAAAATAGGTACATTTAAATACAAAGAACAAACAGTTTGCTAATACTTTGGGCTGTTATTACTATGGGACACAGTTAACAGAGTAGCTCGCAACATCTATCACTCACTTCCAGGTCCTTATCCAGAATTACGAACCAGAAATACAGAAAAGCTTTTGCAAAATGTTATTTTAAAATTTTCTAAAAGACAATTCTTCTATTTTAAAGAAGGAAATACATGGATAAGTGTAGTAGGACACTCATAAAACTTGAAGTTAGCATAGATGCCTTTCTGCAGCAAAAAAGCAGTTAAGAATCGGGGAGGGGAAAAAAAAAAAAGGAAATGTCTCCTGCAGCTCAAGGAATAGTTGTTCACACACTTGGCCAGGAGAGGGACTGCTGATGTCTGAGTCATGCTGTGCCCAGCAGAAGCTGCCTTAGTTATGCCAGAAAGGCATTTCCAGGACAGCGCTGCTGCCAGGTAAAGATTTTGCTTTTGATACTAAGCTGCAGCATGAAAGCTGTCCACCTGGAGATTCAGTTAAGTGCCCAAGCTCTCAAAAAATGCACACACACTTCAAAATGCTGGATCGTGCCTTAATGGATGAAGGGGTTTATTTAGATTTAAAATGACAAAGACATTTCTGTGGGCTTAAATGAATTAATTATACAGCAACTACAATACAACTAAATATCAGCAATATCCAGGCTGTTTGTGCAACCTGAAACTAGTAGTCAGCCAGTGTGCAGCATTCCTTTCCCTTCCTCTACCTCCCTTACCTGCCAGGCAAGCCTTTGGCCCTCTCTGGACATTCTCTACTTCATTTAACAAGTGCAGGCTGGGCCGCTAGTTCTCCCAATACTATGAAGAGACAGTGATCACTGTTTTAACTTTTGTATACTTTTATGTTTCCAATAAAGGGCCCAGAGTTCCACAGAAAACTTTGAAATATGTATTTTTATCATCTTTCTGTCCCTCCTTTTATATAATGACCTAATGCACTTTGGTTTCAAACATTTTCAATTTGCAGACCTCTAAAATCCTCCCCGTGGAGATATATAGTGAATTTAAGCCTGCTAACATTTCATGGTTCCCTTTCTCAGACCCTTAGAGAAGGAAACCATAGACTTCACAAATTAAAACCCACCATAGTGTCCAAGCCTTACTGTGATTGCAACCAACCAGTGAATGTGTCCTGTGACACGTTCTAGTTGTACGGTTTGATTTTACAGGCCTTCCTAAAGGCCCAAGGATATAATTCCCATTGAAACAGTATTAAATTGGTGAGAATAGACTTACATATATTGAAGACAATTGTGTATTTCATCATAAGAGCTTTGCCAATGGTGATTCACTTTAAAGGGATATAACTATTAGGAATTCTTCCTTTAGTCAGCTAGAGTCTCTTTATTTCTATCGGTCAAGTGCAAACATATCAGGAAACTCAAGAAATCAATTTAACTCTGTGCATGTACTTTACAGCCAGAGGAGTATTATTCTGGAGAGAAAATTTCCCTTCTGCATGTGCAGTTGTCACCTCAGATAGGGCACCCAGGAGGAAAATGGACCTGTCATAGTCTGGCATGTCCCCTCGTTTTTCCAGTTGGTGTGTGCTCAGTCCCTAGGTCCTAGGCACCCTGTGCTGAGACAAGCAGCTGAGGCTGTATCCAAACCAGGACTTAAGCAGAATCTAGACCTCATGTTAGATACCTCAAACAAGGTCCAGAGCAGCTGCCTGTTAGTTACACACATCTTCTCCTGAGCTTACAACTACTCTCAAAACCAAGCTGTTTTCTATTTTTAGAAAATACTGAGGCACTTGGTTCTTACATTGTAGGTGGATATTTATCTGCCAAATACATTCTGACCCACCTCTCCCATAATGGCACCCCAGTCACTGTCCTAGTTCTGTGTGACACTATGGAAACTTGTCTATCAACATACAACAGAACAAACTCCATCTTGGTTATGGGACCACAGGCTGTTATGTAGAAGCAAAAAGAATGACCAAACAGGATGGAGATCATGAGAAGATTCATGGATATTGCTATCAAGACATGTCCAGAATTCAGCTACCATAAACTTTGTACATGCTATTTCCAGAAGGGATGTGTTCTGGAGAAAACAAAAACAAAACCCAAGAACAAACAAGCAAATAACCCCCCACCACATGCATACACACACAGACACACACATACAGGGTTTTTACTCTCTGCACTTCTCACTGAGATTTTTGAAGAATTTGCTTGGGGGAAAAAAATAGAGAGAGAAACGTTAACTTACTCTTTCTTTTCCCCATATGCATCAGATTTTTCTAATTTGGATGAAAAGTGGTGGGTGGGTATTTTGGATTTTCAGGGACAGTTGCTCCAATTGTACAGAAAAGCTCAGCATCCATTCTGCTTTTGGCAGAGCAGAAAGTGTGTAAGTAGCTAGCAAAGTAAAAACACCAAAACCTGTAAATCCTTACTTGAACCTAGTGCCCAAACTTCTGCCTATAGGTGACAGACTCCATTCCCCATTGGTGCAAACCCTTTTAATCAGTCTGTTACTTCAAATCATACCCACTGTAAAATAAAGTAATTTGTGTTTGAATTTCCTGTGCTGCAGGGAAATACTATTCTCTTCCTAATGTCAGAGGTGTCTTATACACAAGTCACACAAAATATTTTTTGGAGAAAAAGTTTAAAATCCAGTGGTTTATGCAACATGAGACAGGAAAGTGTTGCATGAAAATGCAAGCTGTGCTGTGTTGAGGTTGTTGCAAAGAAAGCACTGGTTTTCAAAGCTAGTTCACGAGAGTATTTAAAAGAGCTGTTAACCCAGCTTCTCATTCACATGTAGGAGTTTCATAAAAATTCGTTTTAGAATATAAAGCAAATGTCTCGCCAGCCATTTCAAAGAGATTGTATCCCTTGTTGTTTCAATATATTAAGATGCTGAGCATATGATTTTATGTAAAGTTTTAATGTGACTAATAAGGTTGAATTAGTGTGTTAAATGATCAGTCTTTACAATAAGTGTGGGAAGAAACAAACTAAGAAATTGCTTCGTTTTTCTTCCTCTGAATTTATAGCTATAGTTCTGCTATTACCCTCTTAAGTTTTTTTATGGTGCATTTGCATGCTTAGTAAGTATTACAGTCAAAATAAAGGTTTAAACAGACAACTAGAGTAAAAAAAAAATCTTACATTTCACCAAGCCAGGGACACAAACATGTCTGATATATTTGAAACCGACTACATTATTAAATTGTGTTCATTTAGGACCCTTCACAATACAGTTCCCTTTAGTATTAATTTATTTAAGTAGACTGAAAAGCCATTTAATAAATTCAGTCCTCATGGTCAACAGAAATCTTTTGTCTCTGATTTCAAGAGACATTACTGCTATTCCATCTCATAAGTATCTTCACCCACCAGTGAACTCTTGCGATATGGACTGTACATTTCAGCCCTGATATGCAATATTTGCTTCCATCCCAGAGACATTACTGAAGGTATAAATTACTACTTTTTTGTGCAAAGATCACAAGAGCTATACAGGGTAAAGAAATCTGAGTTAAATATAATCAAATTTTAACACTGTGCTATAAAATTATACCCTGGATTATTTTTGCCTGCTTGTAGTCAAGAGATTTAAACAAGCATTTCCAATAATCTCATTTTAGTATTTTAGATTGACACTTCACAATATCTATAGCTGAGTCAATTAAATGTTTGAGTAGCAGAATAAGGAAGGAAAGGGATTTTATTTGAATTTATTGTCTTTTTCAGCTGCTCTCTGAAATACATCCATAGCATGCTCACTGTCCTTGTCCTACTCAAAAAGCACTACATTACTGTAAAATGTACCAGAAAAGAGATAGGAACATAGGAATGTAGAATTATTGGCATTAGCTATCACTTTTTTTTCTTGAAACTGCTTTATCTCAAAAGGAAAGAAAGAAACTTTTGATAAAAAATTTCAATTCAGTGGAACCCAGCATTCAGACATCGTATAGACACCGGCTTTTCTAACTGGTAACGCTGTTTCTTCAAATGTATTTGAGACAGCTCTGGCATAGGGATTGCTGTGCAGAAGTGTAAGTGTATGAGCAAAGTACACCCTGTAAGTTTTACAAGGAAAGCTTTTCCTTTCTTTATGCAAAAATATATCTTTTTTTTTCCTAGAGCTTGAAAAAGAAGATCACATTTTCCTTTGAAATTTTAATTTCAGCTCTTAAAAAATCCGAAGAGACAATTAAAATATTTTGAGTCTTTCAGCTTAGTTACAGTTAAAACCTTCACCAAACTGGAACATGCCCTCATTGCTTAATGTTCAACCCTGGTGACCAGTCTGAGCTCCCTCTCATCAGGGATAAGTGTTTGGGCATCCTAAAGAAAATGGATAGAAATCCTGTATATCTATCACTCAGCTCAATTTACTCTCCATTCCAAATGAACATCCTTTTTACATGGACACTTAATAAGCATTTCTGGCCTCTAGATTGCTCTCAAGTTTCTTGTTTCCCAGTCACTATTGCACAGGAATCAGTATGACTGGCATTGTAGTCTTTGTGCTGACACGTAGTGGTGGAAATCTCTGCAGTGTGTATGTCTGGGAGATATTGCTCCCCAGAAATAATATGGTGGCAACAGGAGGACACAGGAAGTTAATTTCCCATATTATCCACTGGAAAATGCCATTGTAAATGAACAGGTGTTAAAATCAACAGATAAAAAATACATCTGAACACTGCTTGTCTCTCCAATTTGTGCTATTGAAATAGCACTTGGGGACTGATTTGTGATAATCTGGTGATTCACTGGAAAGAGCTGAAGGAACAATGTCCCCCCTGTTGACAATGATAAGCAAGAATGAGTTTTCTTATTACTGCCAATGTACCTGCTGAAATTACTACTCAAGTACTTTTTGCTGTTGCTATTTTTCCTTATGTTGTAATTAAAGCAACACCAGAGCACTGCTTTCTGATGTGTCTCAATTAAACCACAGTCAGCTTCTCCACACAATCCTATCCAAGAGGTTCACAAGAGGAACAAGAGACAATATACCAACTTTAATACTCTTCCAAAGTTTTTAGCACTTTCCCTATTTGGTGGGGCCTTTATCTCAGAGAATTGCATTTCCAAATACTCATGAGAGTCCAGATGGTTTTGGTTTTTCTGAGGTCACATCCTTATTATTATTAACTGCAGTAGGATTGCTGATTGATCCTAGATACTAGTGGTACCTAGAATGCAAGGGTGCCAGCATGTGACCTGAGGGTTTATTATGCAATGACTCAGATAAAATTCTGTTTTCTTTCAATAGCTGATTTGATGGAAGGAAAATAAGTGTGGAAACACATTCCATGACCTGATCCAAAACTTCAGCCAGGTTCACAGATGTGATAGTAAATGTAATTTGAATGCTGAGATCAGGTTTATTTACTAGTAGCTGAGCAACATTGTCTTTCTCTTCATACATAAATTGGGCTTGGCTGTGACTTAAGTCCTCAGCCAAGAGCCCAGCCCCTTCATGGATCAACAACTGGGACCTCATGCCTGCAGAGGCAAGACTTACTCATATCAGTCACAAGCCATGGGGAAGGGAGCGTTCACCCTAGTCCTGCACATTGAAGTACTTGACTCATTAGAGGGAGTATGAAAGGTGACTATTGCTAGAGGGACTGGGATTAAATTACTGCTGTGGGATATGTATAGAATTTTCCCCTGAAGACTTTTCTCTTAATCACTCAAGGTATGTCTCTATTGCTAAATAAAAGTCAGTCAGGCAAGTGTCCACATGCTTAAGGACACTTTGACATAGCAAGTGAGATGGTATGGTCCAAAACAGGATCAGGTAGCAAGCTATCAGTTAATTCAGATAGTCAGGAGACCAATATTTGATCTCAGTTTCTGGGCCTGTTGTTAACAAAATGGAGGCATGATAGAAATGCTCAGTACACCCACGGCACAGAACCATGGCTAAAGTCACAGTCATCAAGCATCTGCCTTTCTTCAGTAGCCACCTCTTCTGTCAACGGCACAGGGCTCCCTCTTTCCTCAGACTGTCCAGAGATGGATTGGCTTAGGACATTGATCTAAGCTTTGGGCCATACCACTTGGAAATGTGCCAGTCCTAGGGGAGAAGAAGAAGAAGAAAATAGCGAAAGGGAAGTGACAACAGATGTCAGTAAATATAAAGGCAGAGAAGCTATGTCCATCTCATGTCCAGTTCTACTGACTGTTTCTTTACAGCTGTTTCTTTACTGTTTCTTTATAATCTGTTATATTTGTGTCTATGTACATGCATGTTTTTATGTGAAAGAGGCAGTTTCATATTACAGCTAAAAGAAACTAACCCCCAGCTGCAGTCAAGTGATCCCAACATTCTCCTTACACTATTTCCTTAGCATTTGTCTCACTTGCAGTGAACCAGTTTCAAACCCTAAACTGCACTACTGTATCCTAACTTCTGTCATCTCAGGTCCCTGAATAAATTAACCATGGAACAGGACCCCGTCTTGGTGAGGCTGTGCTGGAACCCAGAAAGGAAGGTGCTTAACTGGGAGGCAGAAGGAGGAGCAGAACTGGCCTTTGTGTCAGCCATCAGCTATTTGACAGGCCCAGCTGTACTTCCAAACATACTGTCAGCCAAGAAGAATTTTTTCAGCAGAGATTTGTTGGACCTAGCAATATCTACTATTACATACATACATTTTGACACAAGAAAGATTTATTCCTTAAGACCTGAAAATACAATTAATAGATTTAGATACATGGGTCAATTTGAAGCTGGAACACTTTCTATTTCTTAGGATGTGATGTCTATCCAGTCTTACCTTGAATCTCATGTCAAAAGTAAGATCCCAGCATATACATTCTGCTTCCTTTTCAGTGAAGGAGCCGTAAGTACATAAGCAGCAAGAAACCTCTGTAGTCTGAAACTTCTGCTTATCCTTTTAGAATGCTGCTTTCTGGGCATATCAAGAGTAAATCACTTCTATGGGCTGAATGTCTCAAAAGGTCACTGCATTATTAATAGCTAATTCAATTTAGCTAGTTAGACAAAGAATAGTTTCTGAAGTTAGATTGGATTCCAACCACCTTTTTTTATGGGGTTTTTTTGTTTTTTTTTTTGATTGGATTTATGTTATTTTTATCCACTAATTGCTCCCTGTGCGTGGTTTGCCACACAGCTATAATTCCTATATAACACTAAAATAAATAGCTGCTAGGCAATGCTAATCCTTGCTACCATCATGCTGGACATTTTATTGGCCCCCTTGTTTGGATCTTTCCCTAAAGATGCTTTTTAACTTTATCTTGAAATTGCACTGTTGCATTTTCCTAGTCATGCCTTCCCACTTCTCCCACCTGCCACTAGAGATGCTTCTGCTGCTAATTTTTCATTGAGTGCTAGCATATCATAGAACCCAAAAATGTCTTCGGTTGGAAGGGACCTTAAAAATCATCTAGGTCCAACCCCCTTGCCACAGGGAGAAACACCTTCTGTCAGACCAGGTTTCTCAGAGCCCCATCCAACCTGGCCTTGAACACCTCCAGTGATGGGGCATCCACAACTTCTCTGGTAGTAGTGCAAGGTATCCTCACTGCCAAGACATATGAAGCACACTCAGCCATTCTGATTTAGGAAAGCAGCCAGCACGAGGGCTGTACTCTACCAGCATGGCTTTTTAACAATGATACCTTTTCTAAGAAGGAAGTTTTCAAAGTAAAAATAATGCCTCAGCACCAAATCTCTTTCAAAAGCCAAAGACAGTAGCAAATATATTTCTTTGTACCTTTCTCTAAGATCAGGAACAAATATAGTATGTCCTTCAGCTACTTTCTTTCTAGATACCGTATTTATATTTATTGTCTGTAACTGAACAATAATACAGCAACATTCTGCAATGAAGCCCTAGTGATACTGTGCAGTGTTCACTCATGAAACACAGTAAGTCTCGTGTCACCAGCAGATATATCGTTTCTGCTCTGAGGCTTTTTTTGACTGAACAATTTCTTCAATGGTCATAACCTTACATACACATATAAAAAAATGTTTGCACAAAGGATTTTAGTTAACATTTACGAATATCTCAAGAAATGAAGAACGGTAATGATTTTTCTTCTTGCTACTTATTCCATTAAAAAACTGCTCTAGATGTTGATATGGAAAGCAGTGGATATGGAGATTCCAAGAAAGAGTAGTAGCAATATATTCACAGATACCGTGAACGGAGATGACATTAGCAGCCATATTTTTTTCTGGGGAAAAGGAGAAAGTGATGGTAATCTTGGGAAAAATAGACAATGAAGCAGTTTGAGTGCTCACAATGTATAAGACTTCAAGCTTGAATATGTTGAGCCTCTGTTGAAAAAGAAAGACTGAGATTTACTATGGAGGAAAAAAAAGAAGCTGTGCATGAAAAGTAGCCTGGGTCTTGGAATCCAGCAAGAAATGAGGGTCATCTTGCATATTTTATAATCCATATCCCAATACAAATAATAACACTTTGAAAATGTTTTTTGCTTTCAGTTTTATTAAATTACAACAAGTTAGTTTCTCATTAGTCAATTAAATAGGCAAGACTGGAACTTGATTGTAAATTCCTGAGTTGGTCTGCCATAAATCAAGCCCACAGTCAAATGAGTGTTTAATTATGTGTTCACAAACTGTTATGTATAAAGGAACTTAGGTATCAGGTCATATCTTTTAATTCTTATTTGAAGAATTTTTTTCTCATTAACCACTGACTAGCCACATTGAACTTTCTTTTCATCCCAGTATCAGGACAGGATCTCACCTAGGAAGATCCTAAGGGGAAGCTGTATGAGGGGCAGCTGAGGTTACTTGGTCTGTTCAGCCTGGAGAAGAGGACACTGAGGGGAAACCTCATCGCAGTCTCCACCTTCCTCGTGAGGGGAAGAGGAGAGACAGACACTGATCTCTTCTCTCTGGTGACCAGTGACAGAACTCGAGGAAACAGCACGAAGCTGAGCCAGGGGAGGTTTAGGTTAGGTAACAGGAAAAGGTTTTTCACTCAAAGGGTGGTTGGGCATTTCAACAGGCTCCCCAGGGAAGCAGTGACAGCACCAGTTTGACATAGTCCAAGAAGTGTTTGGACAACACTCTCAGGCAGCTGGTATGACTCAGGGATTGTCTGGGCAGGGCCAGGAGTTGGACTTGATGATCCTTGTGGGTCCTTTCCAACTCAGAATATTCTGTGATTCTATGTGTCCATTGACTCAATTAATTCTGGCAGCTTGAGGAAAGGACTCCATACCTTGCAGAAAGAGGATTCATTTTCAGTCTGAAGGTGTACATTTCTGGCTTTGTTTATCTTGAATTTGCTGTATTTGGCCCACATTTGTGAAGCAAGTACAAGACTGAGGAAAGGTGTATATAAGACACAAGCAGCAAACTTATTTTCAGACAACAGACAGGGGAAAAAGCCATGAAGAATAAGAGCTTATTTCATCTATCGTGACAAAAAAAGTGCCACAGCATAGGATGCCTTCCAGTGCACCCAAGAGCAAAAGGATCAGAAAAATATCAATTTTCCAGAATGGACTGTGTGCCCAAAAGGTGTCATGACATCCATTTTCTGTAAACTTAGTAAATAGCTGGACCATAACTGAACCACAGTGGTTCACAATCTTTCTATATTATTTATTCAAAAGCATCAGCCACCTGGGGTTTTTTGCTTGCTTTTAGGAATTTTTAGCCTAATGGTGGATCACATGTAATGTGTCTGCACTTCCTTCTTAGTACAAACAATTGAGTGCACTGGGCTTTTTAAGGCTATCGGGCTATTGGTAGATGTATCTCAGACTCCTAATGCAAGTCATTACTGCCCCAGAGGGAGAGTTTCAGAGACGGACTTAATACGTTGTAAGGACAAAGCTATTTGGGAAGTCAACCCTAAGTTTCATAATCATAATTTCTCTCCTACTGATATCCTAAGAAATATACCGTTAAGAACTGTTCTCCCATCTTCTCTATTTGGTCTTTTCAATATATTGTTCTCTTGAGAAGAAGCCAGGAAATCCACATTTCCAGAGTGACTCAGTGCCTAAAGGATGATATACGATCATTGTCATCAGTTAGTGAACCACTATGATGAGTAAGTCACGAGAGGAAAAAAGTTTCCAACATCAAAACTTATAATGCTTAAAAAAACAAGAGTTCCGTTAGATAGAATCCAAATAATGCATCGTCTCTGACCCCAGCTTATGCATAAAGTACTTTAAAGGGTAAGTCATCAAAAGTTTTGTCCTGATCTTAAACATTCTTCTGTTATAAAAACACGCCCTTCAATGGGCAGATAATCACAACATTAGGAAACCTGTATTCTCTTTCTTGCACCATCCCAGCCAAGGCTGGTGATGCTTCACAGAATTTGATTTCTTAGAAATAGCAGGTCTTTAACAGGTTTGGCTGGTCCCAGATGCTGTTACGTGTACAGAAAACAGATTACCCTGTTACAGTACCCTTCAAAATCAATGGAATATTCTTTAATAAATTTGCATAAGGGCACAAGCTCAAACTCTAAAGTCAAAAATAATGTATCAATTCTGATTCATGATGCCAAAATCTTTATCTCACATATTTCGCTTCTACTATTATATATGAACACGTTTGGAATCCATAGAGGTTCCTACTGGAAAACCTAATTTAGCCAGAGATCTAAGAATTGCCGCTAAACCTGTAACTTAACATTTTGTTGAAGAACAGTGAATTGCATGCTCTTTTAATCAACCACTAGCTTGCCACAAGAAAACCATATTCACACTCAAAGAAGGTGATCTGACAGCTGTAAAATTGTACATATAGTGCAATTTTTAAGGTGCCATGGAGGAATTAAAGATGAATTTGAAAGATTAATTTCAGGCTCTTTTCTGAGTAATTAAGACTCTTGGTCTGGGAGTGTGGAAGTTCTCCCGTTGAACCTTGAGCATTGGCTGCATAGGAATGTATCATTGCTTGTACAGAAAAATGTGGGTTGTGATCTCTGGTATACCAAACACCTGTGATTTCAGTTTCTGGGCAGCTTCATATGCTCAATATGTTGTCATATTCTGAGACACAAATAGGTTGATACATGAGTATAGGCTAGTTTAAATTCATAAGCAAGATATTTATTTACAGAATCCCAGGATAAGAGTTCTCATACAGAATGTCCAAGATTTTAATTTGTCTCATATATGTGTCCTTGCCAAGGATGTATCAGAAGCCAGATAAGGTCATTCAGAAATTTATTACAGCTCCAAGGCTTTGAACTGAGATAAATCAAAGGCAGATCTTAAATTTGAAAGTAATAAGTCCTTAATATCCCTTTGGTACTTGGCAAGTGCAATACATTGAGGTTTTTTTCCTCTGGATTGGGAAAGGACTGCATATTTTTCCCAAAATCAAAATGTATCTTGTCTATTCTTTCATTTAGAGCAAATGAACTTTTTTTTCCCTTTGAGCATCTTCATTATTTGTTCTGATTCAGCAAGGTACTCAAATTAAAGGCTACGGATAAGAATGTGGAGTCAATAGAACTGCTTGTGTCCCCCAGCTAAGGAACATGCTTAAACATATGAGGAATTAAGCCTTAATTATTTTCTAGTCCTATTAAATGCTTCTTAAGGAAGATCTGGAGTACATCTTGGTTGGAACATTTCATATACATCAGGAACCAGGGTTATCTTGATCTAGCCATGATTGTCCTAAGTAATTAACCAGCTTCACGATGATACTTATCAAAGTATTTATTTATTTTAAATAAGGAGAGAGACAAGACTCCTAAATTTGGAGTTATCCTGACATTGCTAATACTACAAAATAAATTGCTAAGGAGAATGAAACAAAGAAAATCCCGAAGATAGGAATGCAACCACATCAGCAGAAAGAATGAAGTACCTTCCTTGTTGGTGAGGAATGCATTTAGATCATCACATTAGGTCTCTCAACCTGTTTGTTCATGCAGATTAAACCAAATGAGTTGTTTAAATTCTCTTGTTTAAATTCTCTTCACTTGTTTAGTGGAAAGAGTGGAGACAAGAGGACAGGGTGACTTGGTTTTGGATAATGTATTAACTATGTTTAGAAACCTTTGTACATACACTAGGCATGCTAATAGGAAATCAGAAAAATGCAGGAAATTGAACCCTCTGCCTGCAGGACTCCAGGACAAAAAATTTCTGTCTGCATATGTAAGACTACACATGAAGAGAGGAGGCAGCTCTAGTGAATAAAAGGAATAGAAAAATGGTAGATAAGCAGTGAGCTTTAAGAACAGCCTTCTAAGCAAAATTTTAACTGGATGCTAAATTAATTAGAAGTTAATGAACTCAGTTTAAAAAACATACCTATTTTTTGCATGCCAGCTCAAGTCATAGCTTCCTGAAATCTTCATTGCCACGTCTTCCTTCCTCATTCTTCAAACTGGTAGAGAAACCTCTGCAAGTTGCAAGGATGTGTGATGCTTTTTGATTCTCTTCTACTTAATTTCTCTGCTACTGGGTTGTGCAAATCTTTTACTTCCAATATTTTAAAGCACTTCCCCTAATACAAAAATAAGAGTCAGAAAATCACTGGAGTAAAAAATTCATTGACAAAGATAAACCTAAGTGAGTAAAGTAATGAAAAAAGACTGTGGTATGTATACTTTAAATACAGAAGAAAGCAGCTGTCTGGTGAATTTGCTTTCTCACAGCCAAAGCCATTTAGCTTGTGTTTAAGAATAATGCAAAATAGTAAAAATAATTAATAGAAACAGCTATCACTGGGGCTACTTAAGTAAGAAAAACTAATGTGGTTAAGTACTTGAGGCGATATAACATTTAATGATGGATACTTATAGGGAACTTTATGTGTTCCAGGAACTGCACTTAAAGCAATTAATCCTTAGGACACCCCAGGGAGACGACTTTGTAAGAAATATTTTCCTGCTCAGTTTGCAGAAGGGGTTACAAGCATGGAAACAAGCTGTCATTGTAATATGCCCAAGACTAAATAGCACTTTGATAGGAACAGCAGGGCAAGAACTCCTGAGGTTCTGGGTTTCTGTTCTGCATTCATGTCATAAAAATGGCAGAACCAGAGTGATATGGGAGATAAACACACACATTTATTTTGTGTGTGTGTCTGGGCACTCTGTTCCTAAGAGTGGATCTCATACACTGAAGTCCCATAGAAAGATACCTAAAAAATTATTGGTGCAATTTTCAGGATGGAAATCCATAGCTTTCCTCATGATTTTCAGTGCTATGACTAACAGAAAGTTAAGCTGATTTAAGAAAGTAAAAAAATAAATAACAGTTGGGTTGTTTGGGGTTTTTTTTATTTCAGAAATACTAGGGAGAGAAGAGTATTTCTTTGCTGATATTTTGAGGATGAAACAAGAGCTGGCATAAGTTGAAAATGTCTCATATTTTCCCTTGGGATTTTAAGTATCAGTGGATCATCTGAACAACAGAGGATGGACAACAAAATAAAGAGAATGTGAAAAAGGGCAAAACAGAATATACTCAGAAAGAGGAGGAAAGAAACTTATCTTGCAATTTAAAATTCCTGTGTTATTTTTGAAATAGTCACTTTTTAACCCCAACAGATTCATATAAGCAAGTTTTCATCTACCTTACTGAGGTTCACCCAATAATTTTATGTGTTCCCATTTACAAGCATTTCATTGAACATAGCAATTATAGACTATTATCTTTATTATTAGCATTGGGTACAAGTAGTAGACCAACATGCCATTATAAAGACAACAACAAAATCATTCCTGCTTCAAACAAATTACACATTCTTTTTAATGGGATGTGTAAAATATTATAATGAGAACGATTCTGAATTGCACTGATTTTCCTGATTAAATGATGGCATGTACAGAAACTTCAAAGACTTTTTTTTTTTCTTGTAACTCTTACATTTAAAATAACCAGAGTTTTAAAGCAAGATTAATAGAGAATTAATATGGACATGGTCATTTTTATCCAGTGACAATTAGTACATTTTTTTAAACATCAGGGTTCTAAAATAAGTAAAAAGGAAGAATCTGATTTTGACACAGCTGTGTCCTGAATAACAAAAATTGAATTATCCTGTCATGAGTGTCAGTGATAAGTCTATGGACTTCAGTTTGCATGCTCAGAATGTTTATACTGATGTTTTCACAGCTCCTGCATAGGAGGGATGGATAAAGGTTTTTCTTAGGTAACATTCTCTGTCAGATATGCTCAGACATTGTTTTTTGCATTCTGCCAATCCAGCTGGATCCATAATCCATTCCTGCAAAAAAGACAGTACGAAGACCAACCATACTGTGAAAGCAAAAAGTTACTCTTGAAATCCAATCATGATTTGAAATACAGCTATTCAATTACCATACTTTTCTCCTCAAAGAAAAAAAAAAAGAAAGGGGGAAAAAGAAAGGGGAAAAAACATCATTGTGCTTCCCATGAGGCTGTGGGCTACGAGCAATTTGAATCTATCCTGTAGTTTTATGTAGAATAGCTCCCCTAGTTTACACTTCTATTTTTTTATTCTACGTCTGCTTTCATAGGGAGAAAACAGTCATGATGTATCCATAATAACTCACAATTCACAATGATACATATTTCAATGATAAGACTTTTCCCAGACAAACAGAAACCAGGAGATGTCAGATTTTTTATTTTTACTGTTTTGTCACATATGGTCTCTGAGAAAGAAGCTAATGTGACGTTTGAAGTCACAGACACTCTGTTGTGCATGAACGATGAATCCTCCTCCTAATCTAGGAAGATAAAGTTCTCTTACAGCCTTAAAATAATTTGAAGAAAGAGCCCGAAGCCAGGAAGACTAATTAAGGAACACGGTGGAAATATCTGTGTGAGGTCGCTACAACTATAAATAATTAGAGGCAAATTTGGACGGAAAGAGAAAATAAACCTAACCCCTGGTAGCAAGGGATAAGAAAACATCATTTTTACCACTATTGTTCAATTAGCCTCACAAGAGAGGAAGTTCACAGCCATGCATAAGAAAACCAAGAAGGAAGTCAAGTGAGCACAAGGAGAGAAACTCACTCTAGGGACAATATGGTTTTAACAAAGACCAAAAGAACGTCTTACAGAAAAAACTGCTAAAAACCCCAACAAAATAGGGTAATCCCCCAGCACCTATCCTAGCAGAGATGCTGAGGCAGTGAAAAAGGGAGCTTTAGCAGAATCCATACTTAACAAAGGAACAAAGAGGTCCAACAAGAGAGGAAAACCTCTGAGCAAAAGTATACAGAACATCTGAGGTACTTACTGTGTCCTAAAAATGGGTAATTTGGAGCAACTAGGGAATTCTTACAGTGCCAAGACTGATGCAGAACCGCACTTTTTGGTGGCTTATTGGTTTGGGGGTTTTAATTTTTTTTCTGACTTTTATGTTTTAAAACTTGTATTTTAAGAAACTTATTTTTAGCCTGAGCTGAATGTGGTGATGAGCACTCTCAGATTGCTTGTCAGAAATGCCCAGGGCTCATCACTAAGATATTACCAGATATTACCCCAGCTCTTTCTTCCTTATGGAGCAAAACATCACAATATAGTGAGGACTGAGGGCAGAAAGCTTGGCCAAGAGAGGGATTCCTGTAAAGGGGTATTCCCAGGAACCACTGGGATTTGTGGTTTACATCAAAAGTGTCCTGAAGAAGAGTGCAAGATGTAAATGCTGCCTTCATCAAATAGAAACTAAGGAAAACTTGTTAATGCCTTTGTTCCCCTTTGGTTTCCCCTTTCTCCTCCCTCTCCCACAATTTTCCCCTTTTTTTCATCCCTTTTTGAGAGGAGTTCTTTGGATCCCAGTACTAATTCATCTCAGAGAAGAGGCCAGATTTTTCTGGTAAGAGCTGTAACTCTTTCTTTGCAAAGCTCTTTGCTCCAGACTTCTTGTATCTCCAAGACAAATTAAATTCCTAAATAACATGCTTAGGGCTGGTGTTAGCTGTAAAAGTTCTGATCCTCCACTCATGTAAAGCACAAGAAAAAATAATCTCAGCAGGAGTAGGCTTGGGGGAGGGCTTCTAGTCCTCCTGCGTAACAGCAAGTCCCAGCACTTCACATCCACTGCCATTTGTTTCAGCAGCACTTCAGCGACATGTAATTCCTTATCCTGCAGGTGACAGATATCTTTGGTGTTATTGCTGCTCTGTGGGCAGTAAATCTCCACTCAAATATAAGCCTAGGTCATTCCATGTGACAACTTCTTTGCTTATTTGCATCACTGTAAGGCAGCCCGGCAATTATACAGAAAGTATGTTACCATGGCAACACAGGGAAACTGCAGCATCTAAAAAAAAATAAGACTGCAGAATTACTTAACATTTTATTCTCCAAAGACTTCAGTATTCTGAGTTTAAACTTTGCGCAAAAAAATCATAACAAATGGTGCCTATTTCCTAAATAGTGCTTCCTACATCTTTTAGAAGTAATTGCTTCTTTTCATCAAAGCATTTTATATTTTCATCGTTGTGGAATTATTGAGTACAGAGTTAAATGAGTAAAACACTCTTCTATCCCTTGTCCAGAATTTTTTTTTGGCAAAAAATACCACTTATTAGTCAAGTCAAATACAGTAATTATTTCAGCACAGTTAATGCGTAAGTCCCCTCACACACCTCCCACACAAATGACTGCAGACAGCTCTGACAGCGCCTGAGTCTTGGTAAAGCTCTGGAACAGCACAAAAGAATAGCTGACATTTTATTCTGCATAGGCTGGGAAGAGCCAAGCAGTCTGAATCATGAAAAGGGACACAAAAAGGTGAGAGGGACACAACTATCCAATGCCCAAGTCATGGGCTAGTACCCACCGACTCAAGATAAAAAACACCCTGGCTCCTAGCATAAGTCAGAAGGTTCCTTCTGGCTTAGTGCCTAATTCAAAACTGAAGCTCAGACAATCAAAGATGGCTTCATCATCCAAGTCCCACCAGCTGGTTTTGGATGTCACATGTCACATGATTTTAACCTTTTAGTCATGTGCTGGTGATCAGGAAAGCACTGGAGACAGTGCTACTGCAGACCCCTTGTAACCCAGGGTTTTGTAATAACTTAGTATAAGCTATTGCTGTCATATTAATGCTATACATAGTGGCAATACAATAAAGTACACATACAGTATTCATGAAATTCTAAAAAACAAAACAAAATAAAATAAAATAAAATCACTATATCCCAGGACATTTTCTCTCATGCTGCTATCATTTCATCTCAAAAACATGGTCAATGCATGTAAAGGCAAAAGCTTTTTAGTGGCCTAAGAGTTATTCTGTTCCTCAGAACAGAAATAATTATAAGCATACATGAAGCAGTCATAGTTTTAGGACACCTTCCTTGCAAACAGAGGGCAAGCAGAGAGCCCTTTTTGACAAAAATGGAACTGTGTGACACAGATACAAAATTTTAGAGAAGCCCATTAATGCATGACTAATGCTCTCCACTGAGGTAAATACTCTGGCTTCAATTCTTCCTCTAAAAGATTTGACACTAGTAGCGGCCTACTTTAAAGTCTGATTTTGTAAAACACACCATTCAGTCGTTCATTGGCATGGTCAATAGAGATACATATTGACTTCTGAAGATCAGAATTTGAAAAACAAAGTCTTGCTGTGCAGTGTCTCTGATCTAAATTCCATGCTAATTAACCTATATCTTTCAATTTAAAACAGATCTTGCTTCCTTAGAAAGAGGCTTAATTATGTTACCTGTATTGCATTTCTGAAATAGATGGCAAAGTCCAGTCTCAAGTCTTTGTTAACACCATTAACAAATAAAATTCACAGAGAGCTGGTTAGGAACAGAAACTCAAAAAATGTCCAAATCATTTGCACAAATAAAACATCCATGATTTAACCACCATGGCGTACCCAGAATTATCCACTGCCTTACTATGTACAATAAATATGCAACAAAAATTCCAAATAGCCCACCTATCTATAGTACAATTCTAGATCTTAAGGCCAACAATACAACAGAACATAAAGTAATAGCTCAATAAAAACTCAGAAGTAAAAGCAGCAAAGATATGCAGATTTTTGTTCCAAACAATAAACCCAATGAACAACAACCAGAATGCCAGGCACAGGAAAGAGAAGAAGCAGCAAGAGGAGGGGAGGTAGCACAAGGAGATACTTGATGTTGTCAGGGAGTCTACTGGCATGTCAACTGATGAAACAAGATGAGAGCTGTGAAAAGAAAGTGGTAAACATGAAGCAGCAGCTCAATCATTAACAAGCAACAGCCAACTAATGGGGAAAGACATCCAGCTACCAGGAAGCCGACTCTTAACTAAAACTGCCACGATGGAAAAGTGACCACCTGGCACCACTGAGAAGAAAACAACAACCAGTCTCACATCCCAACAAAATTATAAGTATTGAGAGGAAAAAGCAGGAAGAAGGGAAGCCTGAAGGTAAAGCTGCAGGAAGATTTTGGCCACATTGCAGACATTATTTGAAACTAATTGAGTTTTGACCACAGCCTCATGCAGTTTAGTGCAGCATTCACAATGAAATGAAGAGACTTCCAGGTGCTAAAACATCTGTGTTCCTTTTGGAGAAAATGAGGTATCGTCATAGGAATAGGATTACTTACCACCTCAGACTAACTGCTCACCTATTCCTGTTTGTAAAAGGGCTGAATTGAGTGGTGTTTCTGTTCATAGGATAGGATTCCTTTCACACCACAGCAGTATTTCCTACCATGCCAATCTCCCCATAAAACCACGTCTAACTAAAGAGAGGGAGGAAATATGACACATCAATATGGGAAGTGAGGAGTCAAGAAGGTTCAATTCCGTGCCCTGTCACATCCTTCTGGTGTAAACTTTTATAAGCCAATTTAGGCAATTAAACTCCTTCCAGTATACCATCATATTCTTGGCATGGCTTTCCAATGGGCTCTGCAGGTGATGCACAAGCCTGCACTGGGGTACCTGTATGCTCCTGCAGTCACACTGGAAGCCTTCCTATCTGTTGAATGAAGACAGTAATCTTCCAAAACCTATAAAAATGTGATCTGGGAAGAGATATGGATGGCAAAGAGCTGGGGAAATATTAGGTCTGTATACCCTCTTTATTCACAGAGCACAAACTGTTGAAATATCTAGTGGATATAGGCTGAAAGGAATGTACAGCCACCTCTACAGAAAACATATGGCTGAATTCAATCTTGGTGTAAACAAAAATACTCTAAGTTTCACACAATTTTTTTCCTTCTTTTTATTTCACACTTTTCCCAATAGCTGCAAACTATTGTCAAAGCCCATCACAGATGAAGTCATTTCTGAAGCTAAGCTATGCATTTTTTAATGCCATTTTATCTTTTCCCATATGTCACTCCATCTATTTCTGTTGCTCTTCTTCACCTTAAGCTGATGATGTATCTGGTAATTCACTCTCCAGCAAAGCCTGATTCATCTATAACCACGTAAGGACAGATTCTCTGATGAAATCTTTAATTAAGATGGTTTGGAGGAGGGAAACTTCACAGTTCCCTCCAAAGATATTTTTTCAAGGCATTCCACTTCTGGGAAAAAAAGCTCTCTGAAGACTGTGGAATTAACATAATAATACAAACACTAAGGCCAAAATTGCAAAATAGAGAAAACTGTTTCCGGACAGGTTTTCTTTCATTCACCTGTGCATTTTTTTTCCTTTTTAAGGACAATCTTGAGAGGGATAAGTTAAATTTTTCTGCGTCTATAGTAATTACAAAATTATTTCACCCATTTTAACAGACATCTTTCCATATTGTCACATTCTTTTTTTTTTTTTTTTTGCCTGTATATCAAGACTCTTGACTCTAAATCAATGTTTTCTCTACGATTTACTTTGGATGTTTGGAACTCATGGTTATGTTTTACCATTTCCATAAGAAATACGTTACTTATGCTGCTAAATTATTAGTCCCTAAAACAGGTCATTAAATAGCTATATTGTTTGATATATTGTTATTTTTAATACATCTGGTAGTCCTTCAGCTCTGTTTATGGAACATATGCTATTACTCTTTTCAAGTAAATGCAAATTAATTTTTGTCAGCTGATTTCATAGAATGAGATTAAACTCTGAAATTAAATCCAAAGATATTTTATTTCATCTGCTGCAGTCTGTACAGCCACTGATTTTCTACTGTACTTTCAAAAGAACAATTCAAAACATGCCTGATAAAAAGCAACTTTTATAAGAATCATGATACTTCCTGCTCAAAATGGTTTTATATGTGTAGAGAGATGGTTTTTGCTATAATTCTATTATGCTTCTAGAAGCAGAAGTTAAATTTATGGAAGGCTCATGATTATCTTGCCACCTCTACCCCTTTCTTCTCTACTCCCAAATTACTAATCAGTACCACCAGGTGTGCTTTCTCCCATTTTCAAGCAAGTGACAGGTTAAGTATTCACCCCAAAACTGAATGCCATAAATTCTCCAGAGCGGAAAATCCCCCAGGCTCTGTTTCTTCAATTGTTTTCTCACTTGCTCCCTTGTCCTGCCCTGAAATTATTTCTGTATGACCTCCCCTTATTTCTAGTTTGTGTGTGCATATACGACAAAGAAATCTTGCAGAGAATCTCAATCTTTGCCATTTTCAATTCATAATTAATTCACTCCTCTTCATTTATTAATGAACTAATTTCTTGCTAAGGTTAAAGTTACTCAAAAAGGAAAAAAGGCAGCACTTTTTCAGTGCATGGAGGGCTCCCAGCCATCAGTAAAGAAACATGTTTTGGTGGCCTAAATCCCAGAGGAATCCACACACTACAGCAATGAATAACAGAAGCTGAATGGTTGGGAAAACTGGGACCTGACATCTGTTTTGGACTTGTTGGGACTTCTTATTTCTAAGCCATGTAAGTCTGATTAGACTCTTTAGAAGATGAAAACAAAAACAACCCCCTCAACTATTCCTCTATAAACATCTGCAGACAAAATCTTTCTCACGGCTTTTGAAGATGTGCCTCTCCACCTTCACATGTGTGGATAGTATTTATTTTCTGAGGATCATGAAAGCAATTATTTGAATTTGTGTACAAAATACCTTTTATGATCATTAGCATCCTGGAATGGAAAGCTCAAGATTTCAGGGGTCTAAATCAGGAAATATACAGGTATACCAGACTGTATGTCCCAGTGCAACTTTTACCATGCTGGAACCATAAAGTTGTGCAGGTTTGGCACAAAATTTATGTATATAAATTCTCCCCTAT
The DNA here is from genome assembly GCF_020740725.1 of Corvus hawaiiensis. Taxonomy (NCBI): domain Eukaryota; kingdom Metazoa; phylum Chordata; class Aves; order Passeriformes; family Corvidae; genus Corvus; species Corvus hawaiiensis. The sequence continues at coordinate 26,473,830 of NC_063217.1, forward strand.
ATACAGTCTGATCATTATACTGAGCTACACATTATTTCCTATATATTGCAAGGTAAGGGGAAGTGGGGTAAGAGAAGATACTTTATCCATACTACTTGGAGAGAAGTTTTTGAATATTGCATGCCGCTAACCACATCTACTGGATTATCCATGCCTCCTGTTCTCCCTACCCTCTTGTATGATTGAATGTTACACACTGATTTCAGATCAGGCTCACTCTCTTTTCACTACCATTACGTTCTCATTTCTATTAGAAAATGGGTCTTTAGCTCATTTGACTATGTGATATGCACATTTCTAAAACAAAAAATAAGGTCAGCCAAGGTCACCATTACTAATGGAGCCTATTCTAAAATTATATAGCCCAGATGTGATTTTTTTCTTTTTTAATCAAATGTAGGACAAGAGTAAAGAGTACTTGAATTGACACATTAATATAGGAGGCAGACTATGTGAAGAAGGAATTAGAGTTATAATCAAAGCCTGATGCATAAGAGGAGATTGCTTCAGCTATGTTCAAAGTGGAGTATAATTTGATTGTCTATCCATTTTGATTTCTTTATTGCTTTGTTACTGAAGACTTATATTGTGTTTCTATACACAGACACACAAGCTGTAAGGGAGAGATCATAGTTACTGTTGGCAAGGAAACAAGTTACTGGGTGCTGAAACTCACATTTCAAATTAAAATTATATTAGGATTTGAGTCAATTCATACTTAAAATTGTCAGTGATTTTTTATTTGTATAAACTTAGAGCAGGAAATCATTAATCGACCTAATATATTTGAAGGAAACTTATTTCACTAGTGTTGAACTCAGGGAAAGATACAAGATACAAATTGCAATAACTTGCTTCCCACAGCTTTTAGTAATTTTTGAGGAACCGAGACATCAAAACCAGAATTTTTTTGTTGGTTTCTGTTAAGTTACTCCTATAGATTGCACCTGAATTATCTGCCTTCCCACAGTTGCTGTCCAGAAAGAAAACAACTGCCATTTCCCTTTTTCCTATTCTTGTTCATGTTACACTCATATGCAGCCTTCCTCGTACCCCTCTGTTGCAGTCCCTTCAAGTTTTGCGCAGATGTTCCAAGCAATTCAGCACCTCTATTTCTCTTTATATTTTAGGATAAACAAGAAAAGAGCCTGGAAATATCCACTGGACCAAAGTTGTATAGACCTAGCAGCAAAAGTTAAAAAAAAAAGTTTACTCCTTGTGGCTATTCTGAGGGCTTCAAAAAGCAGCCACAAAGGGACAGCCTTTGTGTACCACACATCACAAGGATACAGACAGCATTTTCCTGCCAGGTACTGTATGTTACCAGAACAAAGTTCAATTACATGGTCATTATACAAATTTCATTGTCCCTACCTGATCTGAATCTGAATCAAAGTGTAGTGCTTTATCAGTTTTTTCTGAAGTAACATTTCTGTTTTTCTTCCATGTAGCAATTAAAGGGATTCAGTAGGGATTACTGAAAGTGTTACCAGTTTATGTGAAAACAATAAATGTGAAAACATGAAGTGTGGCAGCTCAACTGGAACAAGTCAGCATTTTAAGTTTTTCACATATAAATCAGTTCGTCATATATATCTTATTAAGATATTATAACTGAAGAAACTATAATTCACTTCCCATTCTGTTCTCATGGTAAAGCTGGTATAGTCTGGGAATGTATCATCTCTGCTTGACTCACTTTTAGGAGTTACATGCATACTGTATAATGAGAATAAAATTTCATGTCATATTTTGAAAATGGCATTTATGGTCTATTTATGGCTCCACAGTTCAAGGTCATTTACAGGGATCATTATCTCCACTTATTCTGCCAATTCTTTTGATAGTTTGACATAGTCAACTAGTAAGGTTTCTGAAAGTATTAAAGCACATGTTGCCTTAGTTTAAAATAGATGACAACTTAGATACATTGATGTATTTCAAATTAGAAAAAAACACAAGATATAATTTATAGACATAGAATCACAAAATAGGCTGTGTTGGAAGGGACCCACAAGAATCATCAAGTCCAGCTCCTGGCCCTGCACAGAACCATCCCCAAGAGTCACACCATGTGCCTGGCAGCATTGTCAAACACTTCTTGAGCTCTGTCACCCTTGGTGCTGTGACCACTTCTCTGGGTGGCCACAGCACCAAGCCTGACAGAGTTGGTTCCAGTGCCCAACCATCCTCTGGGTGAAGAACCTTTTCCTAATATCCAGCCTAAACCTCCCTTGACTCAGCTTCATGCCATTTCCTTGAGTCCTATCACTTATCACGAGTGAAGAGATCAGTTCCTGCCCCTCCTCCTCTTCCTTTCATGAGGAAGTTGTAGACTGCAATGAGATCTCTCCTCAGTCTTCTCTTCTTCAGGCTGAACAAAGAAAGTGACGTCAGCCACTCTTCATAAGGTTTTCCCTCCAGACCCTTCATCATCCTTGCTGCCCTCCTTTGGATGCTCCCCAATAGCTTAATGTCTTTTTTACATTGTGGCACCCAAAACTGCACACAATATTCAAGGTGAGGCTGCCCCAGCGCAGAGCAGAGCAGGACAATCCCCTCCCTTGCCCAGCTGGCGATGCTGTGCCTGATGCACCCCAGGACATGGTTGGCCCTCCGGGCTGCCAGGGCACTGCTGATTCATATTCAACCTGGCATCAACCAGGACCCCCAGATATGGAAGACGGCTTCAGTGGATCGGTGCCACATTTGTCCCTACTGGGTCCCTCGTGGACCGCTCAGGCGGCACTCTGCCAGCACCTACACATGCACACAGTCTCACCTTTGCAGGCGGTTGCAAACAGCCCCTCACACAGTCTGTGCACGAACCGGAGACAAAGAGGCAAGAGGGGTTCTCTGCATGCATTCTGAGGCGTTTAACGGCAACACACCCAAAGGGAGCAGAGGCAAGAAAGAACAACCAAACCAAAAGCCCGTGCCCGTTTTATCCCGAAAACTCCCAAAGGCAGGCAGAGCATCCAAAACCAATAGTCTGAGGGCTAGGGGGCAGAGGCAAGGTTGAATGACGTAACAGGAGCCAATGGGAAAAGGGATGGGAGGGGGAGAGGGCCAGTGACCAGCAGAATCTAGACAAAGGGAGAACTTCCTAGCACAGTGTTGTAAGGAGAGACCACTTTTAAGGCGACTAAGGGGGTGTAAAGTGAGACTTAGCCACCGCAACACCAAGATCCCTTTCTGCTCTCCAGCCTCTCATTCCCCAGTCTGTAGGCACGTCAGGGTTGTCCCATCTCAGGCGCAGAATCTAGCACTTGCCCTTGTTAAACTTTATATGATTGGTGATTGCCCATCTCTCTAATTTGTCCAGGTCTCTCTGCAGGGCCTCTATGCCCTTGAGGGAGTCAACAGTGCTTCCCAAATTAGTGTCATCAGCAAACTTACTTAGTATTCCTTTGAGTCCTAGATCCAAGCTGTTAATGAAGATGTTGAAGAGCACTGGGCTGAGGATGGGGCCCTGTGGAACCCCACGAATGACCAGACACCAACCACTCACTATAACTCTCTGTGCCCAAGCTGTGAGCCAGTTGCTCAGCTGTCACGTAACGCGGTTATTCAGCTCTGGGATGGATGTTCTGTCCACAAGGACACCGTGAGACACAGCATCAATGGCTTTGCTGAAGTCCAGAAAGATTGTATCTACTGGATTTCATCGATAACTAGGTGGGTTAGCCTGTTGTAAAAGGAAATCAGGTTGGAAAAGTAGAACTTTGCCCTCATGAAGCCCTGTAGGCTGAGATCAATGACTGCATTGTCCAGAGGTGTTTTCAATACCTCCCTGAATAATCTTTTTCATGATTTTACCAAGCACTGAATTGAGACTGACAGGCCTGTAGTTTCTAGTGTCGTCTTTCTTGCCATTCTTGAAAATCAGGATGTTAGCCAGTTAGTATATAATTAACTAAGAATTTTAAGCATTTTTTGTAAAGATTCCTACATTCCTGGAATAATTATCAAATTCTGTATGGAAAATGGCTCTTCCAACTTTATTTCTTTATGCAAAACAAATAATCCTTATAATTTTAAGCTCAAATACAATTTTAATTCTTTTTTTGTTAAAAAGAGTATATTTTTGAAATAATTAACTAGAAAAGGTACTTTGGAACAAGCTATTAAATCCTACTACATGTGGGAAGATGGGTCTAAATCTCTTGGACATTTTTCAGCCAGCAATATGTCAAGCACTTATTATGTTATGAGCTTTATTTCTCCTGAATAGAAGGAAAATTCTTACTGATTTAACTTCATTAACTATGCATAGCCATCAGCAAATTTAAAGAATAGAATTATTAGACAGTTTTCCTGTTCCCTCTAGGGAAAAAATTCTCCACTCTTTTCACAAAGCTGTGCAGAGCTGCCTTACTACAAGTATTAACCTCTTAGCATCTGTAGTAATAACACATTTTCTTTCTCCTCTCATAATAAAAATAATTCAGTTGTTGAGTACTTTAATTATTACTTCTTAGTACTAATGGCTCTTTATGCAAGTGGATCTAATAGCACTGAATTATCAGTACTAATATACCCATATAAATCCAACAGTGAAACTATCTGGCATCAGGTACTGTGCAATGTTGTGAATCTTATTATTTTTAACTACATATGTCTACAAAAAACACCCTTCTTTGCCTACAGATGATCAATACAAACTAGTGATGGACCAAGTTCTTTAAAGATATTACATTTTTTTTAGGAAGTACTAGCAAGTAAGACATACAAAGCCAAAGTATTTGTATTTGTAAATACAGACACTGGCTACACCAGACCTAAACTTCGCCCTGTGAGCTTAGAAAATCTCAGTTCAAGTTTAGTGTGGTTTCTTGCTGCAGTTGTCAAAGGTGCCCCACAATCTAATGATGACGAATTTATCCCAGTCATGTTCTCAAGGGACTTCAAAGCACTGAACACATCAATTTCAAAAGAAAATGCTTGGTTCTTTCAGAAATACCTATAATATTTTTCTGGCTACATTCATCCCAGAATGCCAGTGCTATGTAAACACCACTGAACATAGCACAGCACTTTATTCATGCATGGAGGTATAGACGAATGAACCAAACCCATCACACAGGGATTATTCCAGCCAGAAGACTGGTGATTGCTATAGGCAATTTTTATGATTAAAATAGCTAATAATAAATGACAACTCCTTCATTCCTTCTGCACTGCCAGTTACTAAAACAAGTCTCCTTCCTGTTGCATTTCTCTTTAAGCAGGTTTCAAAAGCAGGATCCAGAGCCACATGTTCAGCACCCCTATGGGAAGAGGAGCATGTCCAATTCTATTGTGCTTGGGGCCATGGGCAGAAGTGTGGGTGCCTGAACAAGCTAAGGAAAAGAGGCTCTTGCTGAGTCTCCAGTCTTCAAGGAGAGTGTGAGATTTTGTGTTATTGGTGAGAAATCAAGCAGCAGGAAGCCAAAGTGTTTTCTAGAATAGCTAAAATGTTTTCCAGCCCTGAAGGTACACTTTGATTTCTTCTTACTTTGAATGCTTTTCCTGACCCTCCCGAAAATTCCCTTTCTTCTCTGCTGTTTGTCTCACTCTGCTTTCACCAAACTTCTCAGAGTAACCAGTTGCTCTATTTGTGAAAGACAATTTCATGCTATGTTGGCACATCTAGTAGAGATGATGTCCCAGACAGAAAGCTACAGAAGGTTTTGCTGGGTGTGGTTTTGTGGAGACCTGTGCACCTCAGTATGTGTATGTGCACAGTGTTTTCCTCTTTCCTCTCAACTGACATCAAACCAGAAGAAGGGAATGTTTCTGAAAAAAAAAATTGCAAAACTCTATAAATTAATTTCAAACCAAAGCCATTTGGGTCCTCAAATTATAGGCAACAACACTGGCAACTGCTGTTATTGACTCCGCAGTGGGTAGCTCAAGGGAGTCAAGGTGATTGACAGCTCTCTCTGGACTAAAAACCACTGAAGATGAGCCATTTTTTTCTACAGCTGATGTATTCCTACAGAAGCTTGAAAGAGCAACACGAACTTCTGCTTTTCCTCCACTTTAAAAATATTTATATTATTGCCTGTTTAGAGCCCTCCAGAGCACTTTTTTGCTTTCTAACCAGATTTTGGTCATATGTCATCATATACACAATGAGGCATATGTCATCCTTGCATTTCTGCTCCTTTTAGGTTACCTACCACAAATAATAATTAAAAAAAGAAATCCAAATAAAATATGATACTGGAAAAAACCAAAAAAGGACTCAGAAACAGCTCCCAAGATCTGAAGAGAATTTCTGAAATTACAGTGGAAGTTTTCTCCTCCAAAACCTAGGTGTATTTTCCACATTCCCTGACTGATTCATGGAATAGTCACTAAGTTGATGGAATAGCTCTGAAAGATTTAAAAAGATTATACCAATTAAGTCAGCTTAAACATTGGCAACACATTAAAGTCATTGAAATTATTACACACTTCAGAAAATATAAAGTTATTAGTACAATACTTGTATATTCTGTTACAATATTAGATATTAAGAAACAGCTGACTCCTTTTTTTCTTTCCAATAAGCCCTGGGTTGAAAATCTATTCTTTGCCCATCCGGTTTGTCTGCACATATTCTCTCAACAATAATCATTCTTTCAGCAGAGTGTCTTTTCCTTAATGCAGAGTCTCATCTAGGAGCAGTGCACTGATGTCTTTGGTGGAATTTGGTGCTCAGCATATGCAGCACTCAGATGTGCTATGAATAGTGTACATACAAATCACCTCTAAATTTGTTCATTCCAGTAGTGTAAATTAGCAACATTCTGAACAGATTTTTCAAAGCATTCATCACAGAAAAAAATTTTTAGATCTTCTATGAATGCTAGTTCTGCTTTAGTATCACAGAACTCCAAATCTCTGTCTTCCCAAACTTATGGGAACACACTCTTCATTCTATCACAAACAAGACTTAACAGTTAGTATTTTTTTATTATTTACTTCACTAAAGCTGTGCTCTAACTACACTAGTGCTCAAAGTACAGCCAGTCAGCCAGCTGTTCAATTGCTCTGTCAGCAACACAGAATCTTTTAAAACTAAACTGCTAAAATGGCTGTTTAAAGACATGTCAAACTATTCAGTGGTGTATAAAATACTGAATGGGAGCCACTGTTTGCTGGTTAATGATGGGCAAGAGACATAATTTTCCATGAAAACAGTAAAATTTTTGGGACTTGCATTGTTGTACTAATGCCTCCTAATTTGCAGCACACAGCACTGCATGAAAAAGGACTCACATAGAAAAGACATAACTGGGCTGAATTCCATAGGCCTTTGCCAGGCAAAAGCCATTTACTCAATTAAACAGCACAGAATTTAGCACACAGATCCTGACAATTTGTCTCATACACAAAAATGTATGGTTTTCTAAAATAAGAAAATTTGACACTAACCAATTTTATTTCATATTCCCATCTGATAAACAGCAGAAGTATGAATGTTTATATCCCTTCTATAATTCCCACTTCTAGCGCAACTGTAAATACTGTGAAGAGATATAAAATTTTAAGACTTTTTGGGCTCCTGTTTGCCATCTGTCTGCAATGATATCTTGGGGCAATATGTGATAGAGTTTAATTATGCATTGCAAAAAAATTGTAAGTATTTTTTACTTAGCTTCATGTTGAACTGATTGAATGTTTCCTTGTTGTCAGCATCTAGGAACTGTGAACATGAGGGACTAAAAGAGACCCCAGGAAATCATCTAGATTAATCTCCTCTCAGAGAAACATCAATACCACTTACTTTCAACTAGAAGGATGTTCTAGTCTGTGACTTGTCATTTTAAGTTGTATACAATGGACAAACATCACCTGATAGGTTTTTTTTTCTGAAAAGAAATTAAAGTCTTTTATTATCTTCGGTAAGGATTAAATATTTCCTACTAAGTTTAAATTGCAAAAGGGGCCATTACAGAAAATAGCCAATTTCACTTATCTTTACAACATCAACAGTGCCATGATTCCTGGGTAGCATTTAGCATAATTTCAGCTTCAAGTTTAAAGTCATGACTACAGTTTGTCCCAAGGGACAAATTCCTGCTATTTGTAAAGACACACAGAGATTTTTGCTGCCCTTCCTACAAAAGAATGAATGACAGGCAGGGCTGACTTCAAGAACAATAAAAAAAAATTCCCAGAAAAATTTCTGGTGGGAAAGAAGATGAGGCAAAAAGGCTATGAATTTAAGCATAGCCTGATTACAATATTCAAATGGCTTTTGGATCCAAGATAATTTGCTGAGTCAGAGCCCATTCAACTTCAGGGAAGTGATAAATTTTTTTGCTCATCTAACAAGATGAACAAACCCTGAGATATCTGGAAAGGTTTAGCTGACTTCTCTATACATTTGTACTGAAGCAAGCTTCTGCAGAAGCAAATTTCGTAGTCTAGAGCCATTCACTAAGTCAGTACTCATACAACATACTTTATCCTCGTGATGTATAGCTTCATTACTCAGAGCGTTTCCAGCTTTTCACTACCAAATCTGATCTGCCCTCCAACTGCTTCTCTGAGCAATGCACAAAATATTGCGCGCAGCAGTCCCTTCTGACTCAATTCATTGCTACCTAGTTTCTAATGACGTATATGCATTATTGTAGTTCATTCTTAAGTCTTCCAGTGAATCTATGAATTCACTTTGTACCTGTAGCCATAACCAGAATGTTAGATTTTACACAAAGGTGAAGAGAATATAATAATCTCAATATTTTGGTCAAAGTTTGGAAACACTGCTTTAGCTTTTTCAGGAAAATTTGTGTGCTTCATTCTTTAGCTGTCCTTTGTAGGTCAGTCTCTCCTCCTGGGGAAAGCACCTATTTTCATACAAAAGTCCTGTTTAGTCAAAAACTACTTCTGCAGTGAGCATGCTCAAGTGTAACTTTCCATCAAGCATAATACCAGCACAACAGTGGAGGTTAAAATTTAAATTCCTGTTAACATGTTCATTTTATAGTCTGTTCTTTCTCATTCTATTCTCTAAACCTCTTTTACGTGAAAGGATGCTTCTCAAGGATACAGCTAATGCAGGGATGCATAACATACGAACCATTTACAGTCAAGGCTAAACCAGTCTTTACCTCATTAAAGTTATGCTTTGGCAGCTGTTACAGTCTATCAGGAAAGGAACATTGCAAACTAAACAATGCAAAATAACTCAGCACAAAAATAAGAATTGTTTTGTTGAGTCCTACCTCTGCATCTTCCAAATTTAATCAGACTCTTGATGTTAGTTTAGCATATTTTTCGTCTGGATTCCCTTTTTGGTGTTTAGAAGGAGAAAAAAATGAATAAATATTTATAACAGACATTTTATTTAAAATTAACTGTTCTGGTGAAAAGAACCAGGCAGTTCTGATGGAACTCTGCAGCACTTCAGGGAAAATTGGAGCTTTGCTGTACTGAGTTTCACAGGAGTAGCCATTTTGCCTAACGTGAAGTCTCCTCATGAAAACAATCACTTTGCAGAATAGGCTCTACCCATCTAGGAGCACCAAAACCAAATTCATACCACTAATGTCATTGTATCAAGAATTCAGTCATACAGGCTTCTTAATCAATCATTCTGACCTTGTACTGTGATACCACAATGGTATTCTTCCCATAACCTCGCAGGCTGTACTACTAGTTAAATTACCACCAGTAATACTGGCGTCATAAAAGATGTCTATGTATAATATTTAAAAATAAACACATAAGCATATACTTAATATATATATTATATATATTTTTAAATGTATTATGTATTTTAAAATAAGCACATAAGTAAATAGTTAAAGCAAAATATTATTTATTGCCCAAGTCACTGGAGAACCAAGAACGCTGTGTGTTTCACAAAAAAGTCCTAGCTTCGCTCCTCTCTTAGGTTTCTTCCAAAATGACTGAAAAATTTCTTTCATTCTCTCCTAGTTAAAGTATACATCTTTATGAAGGGTCTCCAGCCCCTTGCACAGTGTCTGTACACCTGAGAGCTCCAGCCACACAGTGAGACACAGCAGAGGGTAGAACTTGCTGTCACAACATGTTTTAGATTTTCAGACTCAAATTAGGCAGGACTTTTGGATTTAGTAATTAACTGCCCTTGATCAGTAATCCAGGAATATAAATAAATACATGCATCAATCACTTGAAGTTTATGTCATCAAGCTTTTATCTTTAGCTGTACCTAAATTAAAATATATCTGAACAGGCATGAAAGGTAAAGTAGCTTGGCAGACTTATTTTTACAAAACACTTAATCACACCACCCAAAGATCAGTTGCATAATTTAGTATGTCAAATACCACCTTCAACAGAAAAAAATCACAAATTTAACGTACTTCATTGAGCAATGAAAGTAATGAGAATGGAGAATATTTTGTTATAATGACAAGCCCTTTTTTTGTATGCACCTTTCTTAACTGGAACAATAGCAGCAATTAATATGAAGTCATTCTGGGATAGCTTTCTATTCTGTGTCAAATGAGATGCACAAACACTCATGGAGTATTTCCACACATTTTTCAAGCCACAGTAGTTTTTACAGGACTACCTAGAACACTGGCACTCAGAGGTAGTTTATTCAAAGACTAACAATAAGACTGTCTGGTTGCTCTTATTTCATTGAGGAAAAGAAAAGCCAAACTCCTATGATTTATGTTTTCTACTCTTGACTAGATCACCACTTCTCCTATTTTTCTTGTCTCTCAGGCAATAAATATTTCCAAATGTCTTCCCTCAGACACACTACACCTAATTTAAAGACAAAGCCCTTAGGTTCAAAGATGACTCAATACTGGTTTTTTCTACAAAATGTAACAAAAAGAAAGAAATTTGTTTATGGATGCCACTTTTCTTTGCTCTCTAAGAATACTAACAGGTGTATTTGAAAGTATTTGAAAGAAAGTCCTTTCTTACCAACAGCAATCTTGGTCTAGTTATCTATGAAGCAATCTCTTGCAATGGTGAAGAGGGTAATAAAGAAAAAATGAAATGGGGGCAGAAAGCGGCCAGCCAATTAAAATATAAGTGACTAAACAAAAGAGAGAAAGAAAGCTCCAATTTCATGCCATGTTTACAGAGCTTAAACAAAGAGAAAGGCACTACTTTACCTCCATTCATCTGTCTGGCCTTCCTATTACTGCTGATCTACAGCTTACTAAACAACAAAATGCACACATTCTTCATTTCTTTATGACTTGCATGTAGGCTACAAGTAAATCTAATGCTTCACAGTGATGTATGAGGGTTTAAAGATTGGGTAACCACTCTCATGGATCATTGTAATTTCCTGCAGACACACCTAGACAGAGACTCGTCACTTGATTTATACAGAAGTTTTACAGTTCTTAGATGAATAAATAAACCGATTTTTTACAGACAAGAAACAAGACAACAATGCCCAAGGCAAGGAAATAATGAAACATCCAAAATCATTTACAGAAGCCCCACTACTACCTTCAGTTTCAAGAGAAAATCCCTGCCAGCCAAACCTAGGGAAGGCAGCATCCCAGATGCTTGGACACTTCCAGAGATGGGGCATCCACAACTTCTCTGGGAAACGTGTTTGAGTGTTTTGCTACTCTCTGAGTAAAAAAATTTCTTTTTGATATCTAATCTAAACCTACTCTATTTCAGTTTAAAGCCGTTCCTTCTTGTCCTGTCACTACATGCCCTTTTAAAAATCCCCCTCCATCTTTCTCGTAGGCTCCTTTCAGGTACTGGAAGGCTGCAATTAGGTAACTCCAAAGCCTTCCCTTCTCCAGGCTGAACAATCCCAATTCTCTCAACATCTCCTCATAGGAGAGGTTCTCCATCCCTCTCATCATCTTGGTGGCCTCCTCTGGGCTTACTCCAACAGGTCCATGTCCTTCCTGTGCTGGGGACAGTGCTGGATACAGCACTGCAGGTGGGGTCTCATTGGAGCAAAGCAGAGGGGCAGAATCACTTTTCTTGACCTGCTCACCACGCTGCTTTGGATGCAGCCCAGGTCATGGTTGATTTTCTAGGCTGCAAGTGCACAATTGCCAGCTCATATCCAGCTCTCTCTTTTACGTAGCTGAAAATGTTAAAAACATCCTAAGTGAAATACAGATTTTAGTTGTGCATCCTTTTTTTTAAAACAAAAAAAAGAGAGAGAGAAATAGAATACATAAAACCATTGTAGGAAATATTTTGCATCCATTTTAAGGTATCAGAAATTGGTGCAGTGTCATATCTCCAGTGCCCCTCTTTTGAAATACTGAATTATCCTCATATGAAGGTGCCTTCTGCTTTGAAACTGGAGATTTCTAACTTCAGCTTACATCCCCTGGGTTTTGATGGAGATAGGAGTGGATCAGGAAATGCTTTCTGGTTTGGTGGCTCGCTGGTGGAGATTAGTATAATGTTCTCAGCAATTGTATGTTTTGCTTTCTTCGTGGTCAAGTCACAGGTATTACTGAATGCTGTGTTTGGGAGGGAGGAAGGTGGAGTTTTGTTTGGTGGGGTTTTTTTAATATCACCCAGCTGTATTGTTTCAACATCCTCATGGGTTGCTGGGTGAAGAAACATAGTTTGGAGTAAAAAAAAAAATACACGTAATGAGTGCCTTTAAAGGTCCAAGTATATGCTATCAAAACATGTAGATTTGAGATGTTTAATTTTCATTGATAAATGTCTCACAATTCCCTTTGCTACAATTGGCAACCTACCTACCACACCCTACATGATGGAGATATTACTCTGCTTCAGAGCAGGGCTGGCTCTTGAACCACTTGCATCTGTATTATTATTTATAATAAACATTTAATGATAGCTATGTCTCTAAATGAAGGTCTCTAATTCCTCAGATGTATCAAAATATGTTCACATGATTTTTAGCCAAAGTAACCATGGATATTTGATTATTCCTTTACACAATTTCATCAGCCATGTCTATGATTAACACTTACAATATATTCTATTGCATTTATGCAATATAAATAATTACCTCTCCTTTAAGTACAACAGATTATTACCTAGTGTAACTTCCTATTCTGCCACTCTTTCCAAGAGTTTATAAGTGTCTCAGAGTGGTGTGTTTCATCACAGATGTGCTCACAGGTCTTCAGATTGCTTTGGACCAGTCTCTATAAGGAAGCTTCATGCACTTTTCCCCACTTTTTTTCCCCACTTTTCCCCACTTTTCCCAGAGACAGACCAAAAAACCCACCCACACACAGCACCCAAAAGTGTTGGTATCTCCTGGCATGAAGCAGAAGTGTCCTCTTCCAGAATCAGGCAATCAGAGAATTCTAAGCTCTCTTGGTTGCTTCATTTCACCTCAACACAAATGAGAGGCAGGATACCAACAGCAACAACCACAGTACGTGTTTCACTTAAAACTTACCAACAGAGCACAGTTCCTCTGACACTCTGCTGGTTTGCTAACCCATATAACACTCATCAAGGCAATATGAGAGATAAAGAGATAAAGGAAACCTTACATACAGCTAATCCTTATAATCACAAAGGATATAAAGAACATTTGTCTTAATTTGCTCTCAGACTTCTGGCACACTTTATGGTTCCTGTCTGGCAGACATATTCACTTTGAAACCTCTGGGACAGATCTGACTCTTGTGTATAAAAGCATAATATTCTACCAAGGCAACTCTGTCAGCATAAATTGGTGCAATGGAAGAAAAAACCTTCACATTAACTTCAGTAATGGATTATTTGGCTGTTTAAAATTGCCATATTCAATCTCTTCTGTTACTTACTTAGGTTTTCTAACTGCAGCAATGAAAGGAAGTGTTACCAAAAATCAACAAAAATGAAAATACTCCTTAACACAATGTAGCATTAAGAAGAAGTCATTCTTTATTCAGCCAGATGCACAAGGGGATATCCCCCCCAAAAATCATGCATGCTGAGTAGAGAAGAACTCCTGTTCATGTACTGTACGTTACATACATGTTCATTGATTTTCCCAGAATAAACATACACATGATAATCATTTCCCCAAAATTGTTAACCTATTTTCTCTCCCCTTTACACATCCAGTCTTCTGTTCTGGGAGTCTCTTTGGTGGTCCCTGGTGGTCAATGACCCCAAAGTCATCCCTGACTGCCTGGTGAATTGGTAGATGTTGGCACAACTGGGCCGGTTGTTTTCCAGTTCTTCCTACAGAATAAGCATTGTGTAGTTCCATAGGCCAGTGGTTTTTGAGGAATGAGCATTTTATTAGCCCACCAGATGCAGTAAACAGAAGTATTACCATGTAGAAAAACATCTCAGTTTAAAGCAGGTAATGAAGTACTTCATATTGTTGCATGTGTGCTGCAAAGACATAGCATGTGAAAAAGTAACAAGTTGTTTGGTGCTGTTGCCTGGCGAAAATCACACACATCACATGTGCCTGCAGCTAATTGTTATAGCTCCCACAGAGCCCCAGGACCTCCGTACCTTCCTAGCACTGCCTTTCCATGGCAGGCACCTGGTTTTGGAGAGATGCTCACCTGGCATGTAAAGCTATTGGTCATAACACTAAGCGTTGGTGTTAGGAGAAGGCAAAAAACATCCAAACTTTAAGCTGAATAGAAAGCAACTTGGAGAACACTTTAAAAAATGTGCATTTTATGAACAATGAAATCCAGTGGGCAAGTCATTTGATTCATAAGTCACATTTAATAGTTCAAAATAGGTCAAATTATGTCAAAGTGACATAAAAATAATTCAGGAAAAATTTCAGAGCCTTTAGATCAACTTTAAGGTATTCACAAGCAATGAAACCAGAAAACCAAAAGTATCTCTGTTTTTATGATAATAAACATAATTTTACAACTTGCACATGAATAGCTTCTCCATTGTCTGTGGACTTTGAACAGATGCATAATAATCTTAAAATAATTCAGATAGCCTCTCTAAGACATACCACCCTCTTAATCTTACACTTTTTGATTTGCTGCAGGAGTAGTGCACACACATACATGCACACAAAATAAGAAAAAACTATGAGGAAAAAGATGCATAAATCAGACTTTCCTGCTTAAATAAGGACATTGTATTTTCCTGAGGTAAATTTTTGATTTTATCTTGTTATAGGTGACAATATTTATCCCATTTTTCATATTCGGTATTAGTGATAAATACCAATCAAGGAGTCAGTAGTAAATAAAAAATGTTTTATTTTCTGGAAGTATACAATCAATCAACATACTTCAATATTGATACCAAAACTGATCATTTTGTTCATATAACTTCCATTATTTTGATCCTGATTTTGCCTTAACATTGCATTGCGAGAAACTTTCCAATGAATTTCATCACCTTAACATTCAAAGAGCAATTTCTCATGTGTTTATATTTTGATTGCTTTCTTGGTGACATGAAATACTTAAGTCCAGGAAATCAATATGCAATCTGGTTTTTACTATCATAAGCCAAAGGGAAGCCACCCTCTTAGCTCTGAACCCAAGTGTACTCAATCTAAAGGAATGCAAGTGATTCTAGAAGGAAGCTTTGGAAATTTTGCATTGCTTCACATCCTGTGCTTTTCTAAACAAGGTTTTTAAATAAACACAAGAACGTATACAATGGGGCACTATGAATCATCTCAAGTATGCAGCATTAGGTAGATGTTTCCTTTTAACCATTCTAGAAATGGCTATAAATCTAAAAACTATTTGTTCGAAACCCAAACAATACAACAGGAGTGTCTTCTCGCTATACAGGACACATCACTCCTGTACAGGTAGCAGCAGCTTACAGAGATAACTTGTCAAAAACATTGACTCATGCTTATGCTTTAGAAGGGGATCTGCCTGTATAAAAGAAGTATACTGTATAAAAGAAGTATATTGAGCAGACAGCAACCACAAAAACAGAAGTGATGCCAATGGTAAGATATTATGAGCCAATCATGAGATATTATGAGCTGAAAGTGCATAGAGGTTTATCATATCCATCTTTTTGTCTGAAAAAGAGACAAAAGAGTTCAAGTATTAACTGCAGAAATATACTTGTCAAATAAAAACAGTGTAACTTGTGTGTTACCAAAATAGGAAAAATTTTCTTGTTGCTGTAACATCAAATGTCCTCACTTATTTTACAGCTTTACCTGCAGATATGTTTACTCTAAAAAGCAAGCCTTCAAGCTTTCATATGATTGCATGAAACTTTGACTATAACTGGTAAAATGCTGTATATGATGGTGTAACAATTCATAACTTTTTGAAAGTTTGTTCTTAATTGTAGTTAAAAACTGCTTAAGAATCATCTATGTTTTAAAAAATAGATAGTTTGACAAATAAATATATTTTTAAAAATAAAACATAAATAAAACTGGGATTATGTACAATGAGTGAAGGCCATCTGTAAGTTTGGGATAAACTCACACTTGGAAATACTTTTCTTTAAGATGCTGTAATTGAAAAAGTCAAAGAATAATTAAAAATTCTAAATAATCAAAATGAAGTATTTCTGGTTAGGTTTCAAAATTTGTCTTACAGGAAATGTTTTTTCCTCTCATTTTTGCAAAATTCTGTTCCAAACAAATTTGAATTATATTTCCCTGCTCCTGCTCCATGTTGTGGCAACTGCAGAGAGGAAAATAAAGATACCACTTCACCCTGATGAATAGGTAAGATAGATCCCTAAGAAAGATGGTATAAAAATTAACATTCAAAAGATGTCCCAAGAGCTTTCCTACTCCTGAGGTGAAAGCAGTTACACCTCCACTGCATTAGCAACACTGAATATACATTTTTATGACCTGTCCTCTGCTCTCTGCACTGACTTCAGCTAAAATTCACCTGGTACAAAGTAGTTCTTATCTGGAATAGCCTGTTACACAACACTGACCACCCCCTTCATATCTCAGGGATTTATGGCAGATGAAATAACCAGTGTGTAAGTGTGAGCTACATGTAATGATTAATGAGGATCAAATGAAAAACATGAGCACACACACACATTGAATGTCAAATACTACTTCTCTCATCTCCAATTAGTTCATGGATAAAATTTCTAGTCCTGTAGCTCTCAGAGAGTCCAGTGTTGTGGATCTATGACGCTTGTATGGTCAGGCAGTATGGTGCCTAGTCTAAAAAAAATTCAACAAAGGCCACCAAAAGCTATCAGAAGCTTCTGCAAATTCAGCAGAGAGCACATAGCAGTAGGGCAGTACCACCTTCTGATATCTTGAAATAGTACTACATTTTTATAAGTTTGGCTCAACATTAAGGACTGACAGTAAAATGCTGATAGGTAATGTTAATAGTAAAAACAAAAACAAAAGCCAAACTAAACAAGTATGTAATACAAACACAACAAATATCTAAATAAGTGTCCAAACACCACCAGAAACTTTCTAGAGCTGAGGAACCTGCTCAACTCTGACAAGCCATTGCAATGGCTGGTTACTTTTTAATAAGAAGCTTCACTTTTAAATTTCAAGTTTAAATGTTTCTTCTTTCACAAGTCAGATACTGAACATCTCTTATCAAAGTTTGTTCTCACAGTTATAAATAGATTTTTCAGCACTTAAATTTCTCCTTGATAATTTAAACAGACTGAGCATCTTTAGGAACTAATTAAAGGCCTGTTTCCTAATTGTTCCCTCACTCTTTTTTTTTCTTTTCTCAATCTTCTTCAATACTTTTTTGTTTTAGACTTCAGAACTGAATGTAGCATTCTTTCAGTAATCTTATCAACATCAAAAGGAATCCAGATATTAGTAGGAACATGTAATTCCAGCATTAAACATCATCATCTTGACATTGTTCCTTAAGCTCATGTATAGATTCTCAGTGGAAAAATACATCATTAAAAAAACAATTTGACATTCTCCCTATGATATTTATTTTGCAAAACCTCTCCATGGGTTTCAGTTCTCTCGGCACAACCTTCCCATTCTGTTGTTCTCCGCAAAATGGTTTCCAACCCTTCAGGTTGTCACTGACAACAACTAGAGCACATTTTTTGAAAAACACATGCTCTTTTTGATTTCTTTCATTCTTATTACCTGCTTTCCAGAAACAGTTCTTCTTTGGGAAGGAGCTTAGCTGGGTTTAACTGAAAAGACTGATGAAAAAGCAATCTTAAAAATATTATTTCTCTTAATTACTGTATAGTAGATACTTGTTCTCTCTGATTCTAACCAAATGGACCCAAGTGAAATGTTTTGTGGATTGACTCACTTGAACGAGGAGCTATGAAATTGGGGAGGCAGATGGTAAAGGTGACACTGGGAGTGGACAGTGAGAGGCAGATCATCATGAGCAATTTATTCCTGCTAGGCTTGGAATGACAGCAAAAAAGGAGATACCTCAGCAGCACCTTGCTCATTTCACCTGGTCAGAGGCAGCCTAGGTGTCTCCCAGTAAAGAGGACATGGCATGCCTACACAACGTGTTTGGAACAGGAGAGTGGGCCAGGTCCCCAGCAGTATGAGTTGGAAGTATGCAAGTGTGAAGACAGCCAGCAAACAAGGATATGAGGCATTAGGCGAAGCGGCCACAAAGCCTGGCCATCTCTGAGCCGGCGCTAACTGCGCCCTCCCACCTCTACCAAAGAGCACTCACACATTTGCATGAGAGCAGCAACACTGACTCAGAGGCTGTGTTTGTTCTGGTGGCCAGGGTTTGATGCTCTGTGAGATCAGGCACACACGCAGACCAGACTATGCATCGTGAGTATCAGCAACTATGTTTCGGCCAAGTGTTGTCTTCAGCAGCAGGCTTGGTTCAATGAAGAAGTTATGAATGTCCTGAGGGGAAGATCACAGCCTTTGAGGAATCGTATGATTTTAATAAGCAAACACTAATACTATTACTCTTCTCTATTAATTATATTTTACTAGAAATAAAGCCTAGGTTATTTCTGAGAGAGATATTTTTTCCTACATGCATTCCACTTTGACAGTAAACACAACACAAAGATAATCTGTGCAATATCCAATATTGCTTTACCCCAATGACCTGTGAAAAAATTAAAATGGCATTAATATGCTAGCTTTTCAGATCTAGACTGCAGTTGTTGAGGATCTTTTAATTATCTTTAATTACATTAACAACAGAAAAAAAATACTAAAAACCTCTGTAAGACAGAAAACCACACTTGGCTCAAGTACACCTCAGTGTGTTGGTTTTAGGTTAATTTTTAAAGGTAGAGTTTTTCCTTTCATCTATTCCATATTATCTTTCTAATTTTAGCATTTTTATATGAATATTAAGTTAACAGCAAGCAGCTCACATATAATGTTTGTACAACATCATTAAACTTCGTTTGGTGGCACTTTACTCTTAGTGGGTATTTGTGAGCAAAGATAGTAAGGATAAAATATCTCTTGATTCCTTCTACTCAAAGGACAAACAGCTTGTAGCCATTCCCTGAAACATATAGAAAAATGACAGAAACCTGCAGGCAGAATCTTCCTGTGTATGAAAATCATTGTATGAAACAAAAGCCATATGGAAACAAAACTGAGATCAATTCAGGGAATTAAACACCAATAATCACAAAGGTGTTTGCACAAAAACCAAAATACACACTTCCACAACGCAGGCATTCTGGGTCTTTTGACTCAGTTTCCCCACCTACTGGTGTGAATATCCAATATTAAAGACCTCTGGTTCCATAATTCCCTCTCAGTTTTCAGAAACCCTGCACACTATCCATGGTCAATGAAGCTACGGAGCCCGTCACAACGCTACAATGGAAGATGTCCAGGAAGATGTCCCTGTCACATCGTGCCGTGGCTGGCTGTGTCACTGCTCCTGCGCGCTCCTCTTGGCTGTCTCCGAGCGAGCTCTTGTGGTCCCCTGCCTTTTGTACAGCCCTGGAAAGTGATTTTCGTACTTCCAAACTGTCTAGCAATCATTGCTTTACAAGTATTATGATCTCTGTGTCAGTTATTTTAACTCTTACTCCAATTCGCTGTGAAATTGGTTCTGGCGAAGCCCCAGAGACCTTTCTCCCTTCTCTCCCCATTTCTGAGGCACTGAACTCTCATACCCCGTGACCCGGGGCTGAGATTGGGTTATGCAGAAGCCTCGCTCGCCCTGCATCAAATTCAAACCATTTTCTGCTTATTCAACCACTGAGAATAGCACCGCCTCGTTACGGCTGCAGACGGAGCTCAGAGGCGCTGTGAAGCAGGCGGCCGGGGCGCGGCGGCTCCTGACCCTTCCGCCGTGCTATCAATAGATGGCAGCAAGAAGCTCCGTCTCTCCCGAGCGCCGCGCGAGGAACATACTCCCGGCGGGAACACAGGACCAGCTTTCCAACAGAGTGCACGCAGCAGGTGTTAACAGCCTCGGCCCATCACGGAATGGCTCGGTGCACGCTGGCAACAAAGCAGAAGTATGCAGATGGCCCTTCAGTAAAATGTTTGCAGTACATTTGGAACCGGTCAATAACAGGAACTGAAATAAAGTTCCCACTTGAAACTTTACTGGTGTGGGTGGAAGTCCTAAAATGGTGTATAGCAATGAGAGAAAGCAATAGTCGAACCAGGTCAGGATGCCCTTTGCAACAAATTAAACCACAAGTTTTAACTCGCAAGCGGTGAGACTTTGGAATAGCCCACTACACAGTTTGACCAGTTTGTGTGTTTAGTAGAAAGATGCAACTTATATTACATGAAAATTTGAATGTGCATTAAAAAAAACTTCTCCCTAGAAAAGATGAGTCTTTCAGGAGTGTCTCAAAATTACTGCGTCTCCCCACCCCCCTTGCACTCAATGTGACTCTTTTTTTTGTCTGGACCAAATTTTTAGCTTCCTGTTTTGTCACTTCCTCTATTCAAAAATATACTTTTCAAGATAATACTTTTTCTGTTCACAGAATGTCTCTTTAATCACAAATAACATTTCCTCACTCTCCACACAGGACACCCCCCTCTCTCTCCCCCCCTCCCCCCCCCCCCCACCATATCATTCATTAACGTTCCTTTTTCCTGTCTGTTTTTCCTTTCATTCATTTCTCATGCTCTTAGAGTGAAAACCTTCACATTAAATCATCTCTTTGCAGTCCAGCATGTTGTAAATTCACGGAGTCAGACAGATTATGAAAACTGGCCAAGGGATCTGGTGATCTCTGAAGGATGTGTGAAATGGGAATATGACTGAGCCTTGCTGCTGCCATACAAATGGAGATGCTGCGATGGGACTGCTAGGGAGACACTTTTTACTATGATATTTGATATATCTGCTCATAAATGTAAATATTTATGCTACAAAACTATTAAAGCAGATCATTAATAATTTTTTTCACACAAAGGATGTTTCAATATAATATCCTGAACAGATAATATCCAGTAAAAGAGGAAAAGATACCTTCTTCAAAGCATTCAGACTAAGAATCTTGAACATCATTGTTCAATTTCAATATTAAAAGGACTCAGAACACTGAATTCAAGACCTTTAATTTCCTGCACCATGCTATATACTTTCAAGAAGTAATTTTGCAAAAGAAGAAAAATATTTTGCTATTCTTTTCAGCAGCTGATCTTTTATTTCTGCTTAAGGCCTCCCAAGTTCTGGAGCAATTAGCAATTTCTTGCACAGATATTGACTGAGTTAAAATGCAAAGTCTGCAGCATCGCTTCTGGATGCCTAAAATCAGTCCTAATGTCAGCAACAGGGGTAGTGCCATTCATATACATTAGAGTTCTTTCAGTCTGCTGTATGTCTACAGCAGAAAGTGCTATGAGTGCCAACATTAAATTCTGGCTTCTAATCAACAGTGTCATAGTATGCTTGTTAGGTGTTATGATAAGTTGAGCTTGAAGCAGATGGCTACACTCATGGAGGGATCTAACATTTTCATTTTGTGGTCAAGGTTGGGGAATGTATGTGCTGGACAAGGTGGAAATGCTTCAGCACATCACCCAGCTCTCCCAGCAGGTTTAAGAACTCTTTTCTCTCTCTCTCTTCTTTTTTTTTTTTTTTTTTTTTTTTAGACTTTTTCTTTGCCTCTTTAAGATAAACCTAGTTCACCATGGATTGAAGCCTGTATCATCCACTTGCTTTATGGGCTCTTCTGACTTCACTGGTCACAATCTCTCTCAGAATTCCTTTGGGGATTTCAAAATCATGTAGTTAACATCACCTTGTCTTTAAATTTAGCTAGATGACATCAGGCTTGTTTTCTTGAAGCTTTTTTTTCCCCAGTCTTTCATGCAAAAGCCAAATATTCAGACTCACCACAGAACTCCTTCCTTGTTTTTACCCTGGCAGAATAGCACTCAAGTATTCTTTCAGTCATCTCCAAGCATGTTTAGCTAAGCTTCAGGTTGGGGAGGACTTTCTGCCAAGATGAAAAGAGGCAAAAGAGAGTCATGAGATAAAGTGGAAAAGATTTCCTCAGAAGGGTGAAAACCAACAGTTCTCCTGTGAAGTTCTGATAACAGGGAGATAGCCCGGGGCTGCAATCAGAGGTAAAAGCCCTCATGCTTGTTAATTTATTCTCCTTTTCTAAGCAACAGAGATCACTGCAGAAAGGTATGACTATGGAGATATGGATTGTTGAAGATAATTTATGGTATGCAATTCTATTTCAACTTATCAAAAATGTGCAGAGGAGGGAAGTGACACCTACACTTGCAGCCAGAGGGTGGCCATAGATCTATTTCTGCTGCACTGGAAGCTGCATCCCCCTCTCCTGTCACGATTATTTGCACATCCAGTACCCAGTCAAAGTGCAGTCACATCCTTGCTGTGTGGCAGCATCAGTCATGGGACTGTGGAGTGGGGGAGCAGGCAGAACAGCTAGCTCCTCTATTCGTCCTTGCAGGTCATGGGTGTTGCAGGTTGCACATCTGGCACATGTTGAAAAGAAGCATTGCTTTTCACACAGGGGGTATATGACTGGTCACAGCAGAGAAACTGCTGCAGAGACCTGGAAAGCTGCCAGCAGAAAGGACCTGAGGGTGCTGGTTGACAGTGGTAAAACATGAGCCAGTGGGTGCCCAGGTGGCCAAGAAGGTCAATGGCATCCTGGCCTGTATCAGAAATTTTGTGGCCAGCAGGACCAGGGCAGTGATTGTCCCCCTGTGCTCGGCACTGGTGAGGCCACACCTCAAATCCTGCGTCCAGTTCAGGCCCCTCACTACAAGAAGGACACTGAGGTGCTGCAGTGAGTCCAGAGAAGGGCAATGGAGCTGGTGAAGGGTCTGGAGCACAAGACTGATGAGGAGTGACTGTGGGACCTGGGGTTGTTTAGCCGGGAGCAAAGGAGGCTCAGGGATGTTATCACACTCTACAAGTTCTTGATAGGAGATTGTAGCCAGGTGGGAGTTGGTCTCTTCTCCCAAGTAAGAAGTGACAGGAAAATAGTAAGAAGCCTCAAGTTGTTCCAGAGGAGGTTTATACTGATTGTTAGGGAAAATTCCTTCCCAAAAGTGTTGTCAAGCATTGGAACAGGCTGGCCAGGGAAGAGGTTGAGTCACCATCCCTAGAGGTATTCAAAAGACATATAGATGTGACACTCGGGGACATAGTTTAGTGTTGGACTTCACAATGTTAGGTTTACTGTTGGACTAGGTGATCTTAAAGGTAATTTCCAACCTTAGCAATTCTGTAATTCTGTGAAATCAGAGCAGCTTCTGATTGACACCACAGTATTTTGGATCTGTGAGCCCTTCCCAGACACAAAGACAGGAGACAGTTCTTAGATGCACAAAGGCAATGGCAACAGAATCACGCTGTAGAAGGGAGGAATTTTGCTATGAAGTGCATCTGGCACATGGACCATATCTCAACTAATACTGGTTTGATGAGCAAAAAATATGAAAATTATCTATCATTCTCAACAGGTTATATAACTAAAGGAAAGAAGAGTAATGTCAAAGGTTAACACAATGCACAGTCTTCACTTAAAGCTAATCCACTAAACAACATGCAGTCTATACCCTCCAGGAAAATATTTTCCATCATGGAGAATCTTTTCTACAAGAGTTAAGATGGTGTTCTGCAAGCCAGTAATAAGTTCTACTTCGTATTGCACACAATTAGAAATTGTTGCATAGATGAAAACTCTGTTTTGTTATGCTTTATAGATGCATATCAGTGAACTAATTTTGTTATTACTTAATCAAGGTAACAATTAAATTTCATTACCTAAAAAATTCCTTTTATACAGTGATCTTGAAGAAAAGGATGAATACTTTAGATGTTTGTATTAATCAGATCCTGTACCACACAGACCAATTTCAGCATGATTCCCCTAGCGATGATTCTGCAAACTGCATCTCACCTCCGGGTATTTGAGACAACCGTTGTACCAGATTCCCACTGCTTGTTTTATCTTCTTGCTGCTGTTTGCAGTCTTGTAGTCATACACAAGACTATTTAGGGGGAGACTGCAATAAGTGGAAGGGACAACCCTTCCCTGAGCCATTTTTACAAGGCTTATTCCCATCTCTTCTTCTCATTTCACCAGCAGAACAGGGAACACTGTGCCCAGGAATCAATTGCTGGGTAAGCAGCGGCACCTGCCACCTTCTATTGCCCCACACATGTTTAAGGTATTGTAGCCCCCTCGCTAAGTTACTGTGGGTCAGGCTGGTGATGTCTTCTGGTCTCTTTCTCATATTCTGCTAGCATGAACCATCTGTTTTCTGCAGAGATTTCAAATACTTTTCAAAGCTTTTAGAAAGAATAGATTTTATGTCTGAATAATATTCTGTGGTCTTATTTTCAATATGTATTGTGCCATATGTATTTTATCTAGGGGTTTTTTACCTTTTTAAATTTTTTTTAAATTTAGAACCACAAAGTTGTTGGGCCACTGCCAGCTTTTTCAATTCTTTAACCAGGCGTTTCTATGGAAAGGAGGTAGTTTGAATTGTAAAATTAGGTCCTACTCTTTACTCTTTTTTGTTTGTTTGTTTGTTTTGAAAAGAATTGGTTTAGGCATCACAACAGGTTGTGTGACATACTTAATTTTTCATCAGTTTCTTGCCTGGAGGCAGCAAGAACGCTTAAATTTGCAGAGTAAGTGGGGCAGATACAAGAGCCTTTATAAGTCATCAAGCTTCACTCAGTCCTTACTTCAGGGAGTTCCAAATAGCAACAGCATCACATCTTGTTTTCTTCATTCTTACTTATGACTCTTTCTACAATACCATAAATTTGCTTCTGCAAGGGAGCCAGAAAAAGAAGGATGCATTTGGTGGCAACAGACAGAAGCTGTCTTCTCAGAAACATGGCAGAGGTGTTAGGAGAGAATTTAATTAGCCCTCATAAAAAATTGAGAAAAAGTGGAAATAAATTTGTATTATTGTTCTTGGGAAAGGAAGAAACAGTGAAGTGGGATGGAGAGAAAAATACATTTTGGATCTATGAAGAAGGAATATGTGCTTTGTAACATTCTGTGAAGTAGCGTGGAAAGGATGGATTTACCATTTCCAAACATCCATGTGACCCTTTTTGAAGAAAACAATTTTAGCATGCAGAGTGAGAGGAAAAATGATAATTTAGATGTCAAGGTGACAATTTTCTTTTGCTTTATGGAATTCTCTTGACACTGTATAGAAATCCATTAGCTACCCTGCTTACTATTCTAATACCTAAATTTTTCCATTCTGTTTAGTATTGCTAGTGAGACCTGCAGTATTTCTTATTCTGAAGGCCTTCAGATATTTTCAAGATGCAGTATTTCATTGTTATGAAATAACAATAAAAATATTTTAAAATAAGTGTGTGGTGTTAATCCTGCTACCATTTTCTCATTGTGTCCACAGTCAAGGTAAATGTAGTCATTATAAACTTATTTTCCCTATGACTTTGCTCAGAATGCTAAGAAAGTCTTATCACTTTATTTCTTTATCTTAGAATAAGGACAATTGTAAAACTGCAGAACTGACCTATGTAAGGCTTTTCAAGGACCAAGATGACAATGATGACCCTTGCTTGTTGTGGGCTTGTTGTGGGCCCACACAATTTGTTTTACAATAACCTTTAACCTGCAGAAAAATAAGATGGGGGAGAGAAAGAAGGAGAGAGAACGAAAGAAAGAATGAAAGAATGACAGAATGACAGAATGAAAGAAAGAAAGAAAGCTCAGTGACTTCACATTATCCCCTCCTTGTCTGGAAACCATAGAAACCAAACTGAAAGTACAGCCAAGAAGTTCGTCATTTGGCTATCTCTGGCTGATCTCCATGGAAACATTTCACTTTTTGTTGAAAGGAAAGATTTTCAAATCAGACAAATGGCCGCAGTCTGACGGGTTATGACATCTTTGGGAAGAATTTAAAGAACAAAAACAATGTCAAGTGTTCCTGTTTTACATACTTGTGTTACACTTTGCTTTCATGCTATTTTATTTAATTACAATTGCAGCTTTTCTTTCAGAGTTGTGTTTGCAAATCAGACATTACATTTGGGGAAAAAGGTAATACCCTGCCAACAAACCAGGGTCTATTCACTCTAGTGTCCAATTTAGATGTTACTTGCTGTAAAATATAGAGATTATCCAATACCTTTTTTTTGCATGCTTTGCCTGGAAGACTGAATAGAGGTGTTGAATGTGTCGTAACAACTAAAACTGAGAGTTAAGAAAATGTTCAACACCAGCAAGTCACACCTCTCAGAGTTATCCTTTCAGGAACTCTGCAGAGCCAGGAAGGTACTTCTGCCTGCTTCCCACTGCTTACCTTTTGAATTACAATTAAAATAAACACTGGATGATCATGGAAAAATCTACAGACACAACAACTAATATGAAAGGCACTTCCATAGGACTCAAGGCTTTTATTGATCCCTCATAAGTCTTTGGGCACTTAGAGTACATGCCTGTGAGGGTGCTTTCATCAGAGGTAGAGAGGTGGAGTGACCTGAGGATCTTACAGAGGCTTCAGAGTATGGTCATATCCCATATGCATATGGTCGGTACCCAGCAGCTCAGCCACATCAGCAGCAAGGCTGCTCAGGGCACAAAAGAGAAGGCTCTGAAAGACTCCTCCTTTACAATGGCATTTAGTTGTATGTAGGTACCATCTACACTGTATCTACCACTGTGTGTAAGATGTGTCTAAGCAGTACAGATACTCTGCTGAACTACAAATTCTGCACTGAAAATTAAAAAGTCTTGTTACAAAGTGGTTTGAGGTACTAAACCATAATTCATTTGTCCTTAGGCAGTTCCAAGTTACTGCTGCAACTATTCTATCCTATTCTAAATTTTTACTTGCTTCTTTTACCGGTAGTACATATAGTATAAGTGAGAAGAGGGTAAATTTTTCTGCTAATTTAAATACACACAGAAGCTCCACTGCCAGAAAGCTCTTAGGCAACAAAGGAAGGAAAAATGCTGATGCCATCTTACCTTAAACAGAAAAAAGAAAAGAATCCACAGCCACCCTAACACTATTAAAGAATTATTCTGTTTATCATTGTGTACAGCTCAACAAAGTACAGTGCGTATGGGATATGACTTACAGTCTTAGAAAAGCCTCTCAATTTCTCTGATTCATCATGCAATGAATATTATTTCCAACATTATTGCATTATGACTTAGCTAATGCCTCATGGTGGCAGTTTATTACACTGCTCCTATCAGTGACCTACCTGCAAAGAGATGGTGACAACAGAAATTAATGTAAGAGAAATGTCACCAGCAATGAAGAGACATCATCTGACTTCAGCTACAGACAAACTGTCACTGAACAAAAGAGAGAAAATATGCTGATGCTTTTTGAAAGACTGTCAAAAAGACTGCAATGAATTATAGAGACAGAAGTAAACAGAGCAGGAAACTCAAGGAAGTAATGAAAAAACATTCATTAAGAGAAAGTGATGGACAAAATATGGCTCTGCTGAAAGTTTTATCAAACAGTCAAAGTAAAATAATAGTCCAGAGACAAGAGCAAGAAGAAGGTTATATCTACATAGTTAGAAGAAGTTACTTTACCAATATACAGATAAAGATTTGTATGAAAAAGATGACAGAATTTGGTCCAGAATATTCAAATCTGCTTAAGAAGTATTCTAAATATTTTGACCACATCTGGCTTCTCTGTACAGTTCAACAGTTAGGATCTAGAATATCAGTGGGAAGATGCCCTTTGCATTAAAACCCCTCTAATACCAAAATATAATAAAACAGAATACAATAAAACAGTTGTGCAGGAGCAAACTACAGGATTTAGGTTAGGTTTTCTCAATGATCTTAAAGGATTTTTTTAACCTAAATGATTTTGTGATAAAGGTGGTTAACAGTGGTATAGTTATTGCTCTCACTGCCCATAATTATGGTATGGATATGTCAGGTTTGTAGACTACTTGATCTGTTAACATATGGGAAGGCAGGGTGTCTATTATTTTAACAGGTATAGCAGATTGACATTTTCCAGCTTGATTCCACTGAAGTTTGGGTGACTTTTTTAATTGACTCTTGAGAATTCAAAATCAATCTCAGGAAATTTTTGAAGTTGTTGCGTATGGGGAAAAAAAAGGCATTTTCTATTTGTGCTTATGTGGATTAAATGCCCAAACCCCAGAAGAAAGGTGATTGACTTAATAGTACCCAACAATGTCAATCTAAAAGCTGTCTTTGTGTCCTGATGCATATACAGAAAAAAGGGGCTGTAGGCAAGGCATCCAACTTGTTCTGTTCAGCACTGCTGCTTCCCAGAGTATCGGTTTCAAGAGATCCATGGATCAGCTGGAGAGAACCTAGAGGAAGACAAGAAAAATAATCAGAGGGTTACAAAATGTCCTAGAGGGAATGATTGAATTAATTGCAGCTACTTAGTTTGGAGAGAAGAAAGCTAGAAAGAGACTGAGCAGCCTTCTGATATGCAAAATCTTCTTGTAAGGAGAATAGATCAATCTGTTTTCTGTGTCCATTGCAGGAAAGTCAAGGAACAACAGACTTATACTGCACCTGGGGGATTTGGTCTAGAGATCAAGAGAGATGTGTTTCTAGCCTTAAGCATTGTCATACTTTTCCTAATAGAAATAGAGAAATTTCCTTCACTAGCAGTTTTTGAGACCACATCACACAAACATCTGTCAGGAACTACTTATACCTAATAGGTACTGCTTGAGCCAGAAGAACTGGATACATCAGAGTTTACCTGCTTTACTCTGGAGGCCAGAGCCACAGACCCCTTCGATGGCAACTGAGGCACAGGGCAAACTTGATTTCCTTCTTTAACCGGGAAAGCCAAAGGGGAACTCATCACTTACTTGTAAACCACTGGTCACGTTATTTCAGCTGTGCCAGACTAGACAGCCTCCCCAGGTCCTTAGACCTTGTTTCCTACAATATTCCAAAATGAGGAATTGGGAGTGGTAGAAACAGAGCATTTCAGCTTTTTAACATGTGACAAAGCAATCACGCTTGAAACTTGAATTCTAGTATGAAAACATGACTTAGAAATCAGGTGAAAATAGATTTGGATTAAGATAATTTAGGGAACTTTAAGTATCCTATGTGGCATAGCTATTAGAAATTTTTTTTAAAAATCCTCCTCTGGATGCTTACTTGCAAGTCACCTCTTTGTATGAAAAATAAAGGATACAACAGCATCTCCCCACCCCTCCTCTGTCAGGCCTTTCCCTTTCCCTCCAGTAGGACAGGAGGCTGCATGAGCTCCTAGGACATTGACAATCCTTGAAGGCAGTAAATATTCCTTCAGCAATAAAAAGCCAGGCAGTAGTGATATAGGGCAACCAATAATTACTGTGCAATTTAGATAAAGCACCCTTCAAATGCTAATTTAAAAAAAAAAAATTATTATGCTTCAAAAACTATGAATGTGCATCACTACAGGGTAGTTTTAGACTAGAATTTCCTGGATTTCTATATTTAATAATTACACTTCTATTGTTCTTGCCTCAATTGAAACTATTTTGTGGCTACTAAGACCACCCTCGCATGAGCCTCTTCTTTGCTTTCACACAAAAATATGAAAATTTCCCCTTGACTTTTCTTGCTGTAGCTTGTAATAGAACTGCATCTGGAAACATCGTACCATATTCTTATACTACTTTTACAGCAGGAACTGCTAAGTACTTTGGCTCGCTTACAAATTCCTCAATTCACTAAGATATAATTGTGCTGTGATTCATGCCTTTGCTAAATCTATGCAAGTTGTGGGCATGATTATTAACATCACATTAAACCCTAGAACTAAAGAGATTAGCAAACAGATTTTTTTTTTCCTGGACATTGGCACTTGGGAGATAAATTACACTGTCAAAATGTTTAAGGAAAACAAAGCACAATTATGACAGAAATGCTTTTATTTTACAGATTGCTCTATTTTGAAAGAGTTCTGCAATTGTTATATGGCAAAATATAGCATAATTTGAGCATTTGTTTATCCATGGAACAGCACAAGCACAGCATAAAACAACCTTAAGTGTTCAATTCAGGAACTTACAGTATTATTTCTTAATTTCAATAGAATTTCACACTCAGAATGTTATAAGCCTCTGTAGTGACATACAAATAGGCCACTGTATGTCACCTTGTAATTTCTGTGAAGACCATAACATGTCTTTGAACTGCAACCATTGGGCCACACATGGCCTCACTGACTTCATTTCAAATTTAAGTTTTGCTCGGTTTCAAATTTAAACTATTGCCTTTTCTTATGAGTTTTTCTGCTGACTGGTATCTCTTCCCAGCACACGTATGCATCAGCTATGATCAAATAATCATTCAACTACACTAAAAATCATGGGCTCTTACTTTTCATTTCTAGGCAGATTTTTATTTTTTTTCCCACATCCTCTAAATGTTTTGCTCAGCAGATTTTTTTCTAGGATACTGCAGATTTTCCAAGGAGGGAAGGGGTAAATTAGGCAACTGTCAGCCAGGGTAGAAGGGGTGAATTAAATTGGTAACAACACATGCCATTGACTTCACAAAACTCTAAAGTGTGTTAAAGAGTAACAGGAATTATACTGTGGCTGCAGAATATTGTCACCGCAGCTTCTCAGGAATTTCTCATGTAAATTTACAGAGGAATTCCAGCGGAGAAGGGAAGTCTGACAAGAAATAACAGCTTAAACTTTTTAAATGGAAAATTTGATGACAAGGATGTCTTGCCAGGCCAGTTGATGGTGGCAGAGATAACCTTCTTAAATAGTTCTAAAAATTTATTTTTTATGTCCCTTCTCAGCAAGATCATTGCAGAGAGCTGTGCTAAAAAATTGTGGTTAGGGAAAAATTATACTATATGCATCATCCATCACTAGGAATCTCTGTTAATATGATGATACAAGCAATCTAAACTAAACAAAGATTCTGATGCGTTTATCATCATTTATTTTGTCACATGCATAAAACAAATAGATGAATAAAAAATACTTATCTCTAAAGCCACTAAGGAAATTTGCCTTATTAATAGTGCCTTGAGGTTTGAAATAAATGCTGTGTTACTGTTACCCCTTTTACAAGTAAATCCTATTACTTAAAAAATAAATAATTGAAGCACATCAGTGCCTCTAGTCACTAATCACTCACATCTAAGAGCTTTCTTGTGGCAATT
The DNA here is from genome assembly GCF_020740725.1 of Corvus hawaiiensis. NCBI lineage: Eukaryota > Metazoa > Chordata > Aves > Passeriformes > Corvidae > Corvus > Corvus hawaiiensis. Next base: position 26,505,289 of record NC_063217.1, read on the forward strand.
GATTGTCTTGGTAGTTATACACTAAAATATTTTCAGATAAAATGTACTTAAATGCTTTTGGCACAGAACAAAGGAGATGAAAATACTTTTACGTTGTTTTTGTCAGAAAATTGTAACATCAAGACCACACAGATTTTTGGTGTCTGATAATAGGAGCAGATCAAGGCTCACTCCTAATAAGGTAAAATATTGCATTCAGATGTTCAGCACACTGAATACACACCCATACACAAGAGAGACTTGCAGAGATTTTGGAGCTACCTTGTGCAGGAATATAATTCACTTTAGAGAAGCTCTGAGATAAGAGGACTAGCTCAATACACCGGACCAGGAATAGCAAGAGTCTGGAGAGATGGGAGCTTGCTTTCTGAATGTCCAGCCTGAGCAGCTGGTTATCGTCGCCACCACAGATGGGTGGGAAGGGGAACCATGCCCACAGTGGTCCACAGGCTTAGGGACAGGTCTTGGGGCTCAGGTCTGGCCAGGGCAGAGCAGGAGGCACAGGGACTGGCATTAAGCAGTTGTGGTTGTCATTGTTAAGGATGCGGGACACGGCACCACAAGTAGGCTGCTGACACAGCAAGCCTAAAAATCATCCCGGTGGTTTTTTCAGTCAGAGCTCACTGTTGAAGCATCTTTCCTTTCAAAAAGCCTGAATGAACATTCTTTCATCTCTATAGCTCACTGCTGGTAATACCAAAAAGCCTAAGACTCAGAGCTGTATTATTCAACATATTACTGAGAGTAATTTCATCATGACAGCCATGGCATAATTCAAGTACACCACATAACAATCAAACTAAGAATTACTAGGACTATAATTTCTTGATTAGCTTTCATAAGACTTCAAAAAGACAAATACAAGCAAAAGTTTCAACCTGGTTAGTCTGCAGTTATCAAAAAGCCTGCTGTATTAAGAGAGGAACAGGTTCCAGGTTAAATCTCTTTTTAAGCTAAAACATATTAAGTAAATATTCAAATCAATGCATAGTACTAACCTGCATAATCAGTTGCTGGTCAGACTGCAGCAGAAGAATCAAAAGCTAGTGGGCAGTAGGTAAAGGCTAAAGTCATTAACAGATTAGCAGTGAAAGATGATTTTGTTTTGATCAGAGACAAATAAGGATAATTACCAACCATCCTTTTTTTTCCCCCTTGTCAGTTTGCCTATCCCAAGCCTCAGCCTTGTTATAATGATAATGGCTGTTAAGCTTTGCAACTATAAACATGACAGAAGACTTTCATGACTCTTTTCTTCTAAAAATATTAATGTCAAAGAGTAGATGACACAACAGATAACAAGCAATTTCTTGCTTCATTTATCACAATTTTCTTGTTAGCTACAGGGCTCTTTTTAATGACAGTTCAAGCATTGGTTCAGCTACTTACTTGCTTGCTTCTGACAAGTTCGTAATTGTTAGTGTCCTCCTTGATCCAATGCAACCATTAGCAAAAGAGTGCAGCACTGAATCTGACATCATCATCTAATATCTACCAAAAGAAACACCAAGAAAAAGATTTATCGATGAGTTTCGTTTGTTTTAAAAATAATGACTGTAACCCAGAAGACTGACTAATTAGTTTTCTGAAAGAGTAGCTCATTAAGCTGTTATTAACAAATACTCATTTCTCAGGCCCTATGATTGTTGTAATACTAGACAATATCCATATGCAAAAGAGAAAATTAGTGATGCTTTCTAGATAATCTTTTTAAGGCAATATTAGCCTGTTGCTTGTAAAAGGAAGAGGAGTACAGAACTTGTCAAAACAAGAACTGCAAGCATCATTTAACCACTGTTTTTTAGTGTTTTTGGTTATTTAGAATTTTGGTAACATTTTTACTTTCCTCAAGTAAGTAACAGTAAAGCTCTGAACCACTGTTATATTAATTTCTCTTCTACTGGAAAAAACCTCTGCTCCTGCTATGGCTCGCTGTATGTGCCATGCTTTAAATCAGACAAGAATAAGCCGTTTGCTACTCTGACAAATACAAATGAAGGCCATATGCACGCATGGTATGGTGACTGTTTAAGGGTTATGGAAGCAGAAATATATTGTGAGAAGCTGTTTCCATCAGGTGTGGATGCAGCAGTTGTAGTCTAGTCATAGGCATCACCTGTAGGTAAAATTTGCAGCTATAGATGACAAGAAAAAATACTGCGCTTCATCACTGCATTACTGACCACGCTTACTTTAAAAGTCTAAAAGTTATGACTGTGATTATGAAGTTATGATTAGGAAGTATTATTACCCTGTATTATCACTTTAAACGGGGATATTACTAAGAACATAACTGTTTTATTTAAATTTAATCTCTGCTATGGTGCAACTACATAAAGAAAAATCATGACCATTTTAGCATGTTTCAGGGGAGATAATTGGATTGGTATGCCTGTATTTCTAACCATACAAAAAGAGGATCCTGAGCCAGTTGTAAACAAGGGAATTAAATAAACTTAGTGTGAATGCAATTCATACTTCTTAAAATACACCATGATAGTGTTCACAAATGTAGGAGAGTATATCACTCTTACGTATCCAAGGGACCTCCTGGTTTTCTTTAAGACATGCATTTGCACATTAAAAGCATCAGATAATTCAAAGTAGATGTTTACATAAAAGTACACTAAAACATGTTTCATGTTTATCTGAACAAGTTCACTGATCCTTCCATATAAATTCTTAAACAAGTTGGTTTTATTTTTACTATTTAATCATTTAATCTGTAAAATTATTTCATTTTCATACACACATATATTGGTTTTGCAAACTATAATTATTGTACTACTCATTGTTGTTGAAAGAGTTCACTGCTACCTGCCTTAAAGCTTAGGCTGATTTTGTGTTACTGATATTCCCAGGAACCCCACCTGAAAAAGAGTATTTGGAAGCATCTTGGAAAGCAGGACCTGACTTTATTAAAACCTTAGGATATTTGATGCTCAAATGTCTTTATTACTTAGTTTATAAACATCTTGAACGCAGTATGTTAGTGCTAATGTTAAGACAATGTGACTATGCACTGCCATTAATCCATTACTACCTGAAAGGCTGCAATGATTCATGTTGAGCTGTTGCATAGTTTGTTCCTTCTTATTCTATACAATTAAATTTGCTTAAAAACAAAATTGAAAAAAACCTTCTAGATTTTCTTTTTCCCATCATGATTATTTTCTATTAGTACATCTCTTACAGCGTGAAAATTTTAGTGTTAAGAAAGTTAATCCAGGACATACAGGACTGTTGCCTTTCATACTATACTTTATAGATATACTTGTCATCTTCCAGTTATTCACTCAGTCAGTTTATAGTTTACCCTGTTACATGATATTTTACTATTCTTCCACTTTGGCTGGTTCCTTGTATTTTAACTTATCTGAACCTCCATAAGATGTGCTTTCTATATTCATGATAATTTGGATGTTTTTCTACAAACCTTTTTGCATTTTCTTTCTGTGGAGGAGAAGAGAACATTTTTGAAAGTCTTTCCTTCTTACTTCAAAACTAACTAGATTGTTACAGAACTAATTAAAGATTTTATATCATGGAGCAAGACACTGTATGCTTTAGATCATATCATACCAAATAAACTTTAAAAATAAACTGGAAGCATAGCTAGAGAAGGCCCTGTGACCTAAAATTATTTTTCATTTTTTTAATGTGTGAAATGGTGCAAATCTTTTCATACAGAAATTATCACAGAAACATATGCCTGAAGCCAACTCAGATTCCAGACAAACAGGACATTAAAGTAGAACCAAAAATACTAAAATCTTCATGCTCTCGGAGAATAATGATTCCCTCTCTTGTGTAAAAATATTGTGTTTCAATTTACTGACTTAATTCCCAGTCAAGCCCTTTGATGAAGATGAACAATTGACCTTCACAGCACACACAAGTTCATCAGGGTTTTGTGAGTACAGTCCCAGTGTGTTGCTTCCCAAATTGGGACCTTACACACCACGGTTCAAAAGGGCTGGTGCAAAGAATGAGAAGGCAGATCCTCATTTTCCTTTTAGTATTCCTCCGATCTTGGATTTAACTCCTCTTTTTTCTTTGGCTTGGGTGCCTCGTGTACCTATGCAGTTTAGTGACTTGGCCTAAAAGGCGTATTTTTTGACAAAAATTTGTAAAATATATATATAAAATAATTTTTTTCAGAGTATATGCAGGTAAACAGTACATATGCTTCTACTTTGGTTAGGGCAACATTTACCACTACCCAGTTAGGAATGGTGCACCTGTGAATCTTCCTGTATATTTCAACGTTTTCTGTCATTACTGTAGCCTCATGGCCTGCAGCCTCATTAGTTACACTACTAAAATTCAGGAGCATCTTTCAATAAACCTCTGCGGCTTTACAGTGTCTCACATGCAACTTCATCATTTTATTTTCTCCTCCAAAATAGGTCCATCCCAGTTCTGAGTCTTCAAATTTTCTACTTAAATCCAATTTTGTTCCATTTTAGCCTCTTTTCAGATGTGAATGTTTTTAGTTCTCGTAGTATATTCTGATTTTGTGCTGTGAAATCCATATTTTTCAAAGCTCCCCGTGACACTGCTTCATTGGTGCTATGGGTTATTCACTGTTACGTCAATCTAGGCTGAAAATTTCCATGACTTCAGGAAAAAAGTCATGGATTACACCTTGCCAAAAAGTTACTAGTTTAATAGAAAAAGCTACAAATGGAGAACAAATCATTTCTGAGCAGGAAAACTCATTAAATCTATTTTCCTGTGTATGGAGAAGGAAACAGCTCATGTTTATATGGTTCCTTTCCCACATTGCACCGGGTGATCAGTAAACCAAAGAGAAGGTAGAAGTCTGGAACTCAGAAGGTCCAGAGTTTCTGTCAGAGGGAGAGCTAGATCTCTCACCTCTCACCAGCCATCTACAAAACTAGGATCAATTTCATGTTTTTGAGATCTTTATCCTTTTGTCACATTTGGTTGAAAATTTTGGGAGCTCTGAAAAGTTATGCCACCTTTTGGGAAGGGAGAGGAAAGAGCTGATACTAAAAGCGTTGTGGAAATGCACAGCTCAGCATTTGGATTTCTGGGCTGTGAATCGTGCTACCTCCCACTTGGCAAAGTGGCCAATGTGGTAGAGGTCACTTGCAGTTAGGAAATGCAGCTGAACTGCAGCGATGGCATACAGAGCAACACCCCAGAGGGGTAAATGGACCAGAAATATAATCTGAGGCTGAAAATAGCTTCCAGGGCTCTGACCAAAACCGGAGTATTTCATAGCTGCTCAAGTGCTCTGACCACATTGAAGCAAAAACAAGATGTTCTGAGTTGAAGAATAGTCACCAAGAATCCTAAACTAGCATTAAATATGCTTGAAAACAGAAATACTGTGACTTGGGTAAAGAATTACTGCTAGGATTCACCTCAAGACCTAGACAATTATATCCTAGAGTGTAAATGGGACTTGTGAATAGTATTTCAAACACTAGATTCCACTAGGTTATTGTTCCCATCTGAATGTGATGGTTATTTTAGAGTAAGAGTTGACTAATTTCTTTTCTAAAGAGTATTGAAAGAAGAGGTTGGAGGTGAAAAGAAATAAAGGACTAGATGCTGAATTGTGCTTGGCTCAAGTGAAACCAAGGAGAAGTCTTTATACATCCTGCTGATGGAAGCATTTAACCTAGGGAAACCTGGAGCAAGGTTTTAAGCTACTGCTATAAAAAGCATTAGTTTTTCATTTTCTCTTTCGTTGTGCCACATATCCTTTGGAAATTGAGAAAACTAGTTTGTTTTACATAGGCTACCAAGACTATTTACTTGTAGTGATTATTAACCTGAACCAAATACAATACACTGTCCAAGAGGTGACATCGTCTCTGCACATTAATAATCCTCTACAAAGATGGCAGTCAATGGTCCATGTTTTACATTACTCAGAGATTGTGTGCCTCTCATAAATATGGTGACACTATGTAGATGGTTTAAAATACTCTTAAATTATAAAACCATAAATGCCTTTCCAAACTTACTTTTCTTTAGGAGAGGTCAGAGGTGGAATCTCCAGCATTTACCTTTGGTTTGTGGAGCAGCAATGTCAAAATGCCCACTTCCCACTGATGTTGAGGTGCCAGGCAGAATTTGTCCAGTCAGAACATTGTTAGCTCTCCTTCACTCAGTTCGTGGATGATTTCTGCGCCTATTTCCAGTTAATCCATTGTTCCATTCACCCATTCATCCACCCATCCATTTTCTGAATACTCCTCCAGCCAGAGGTTTACAGATCTCAAGATGATGTACACAGCAGTGCAAATTGTATCACCGAAGTTTGTCACTCTGTAAATCAGAGTTAAGCTTATCTTGAGTGGTTTCGGCTCGAGTGGTTAACTCTACCAGGACCAAGGAAAAACTCACAGCTCGTACTTGTCTCAACAAGCACACCTTATGCTGGTTTTAGTCTGACCATGAACAAAAGACTATGCAGCGCAAGCATGTAACGGGGGACCATGGCTAGCAGCAACAAACAAAATTTTAAAAAAATAAAAAAACACAAAACCGAAAAACCAAACAAAACAATATTCACTATAATAAAATAAAAAACAAACTGAAACAATAAAAAGGAAATTCACACAAAATGAGACTGGGAAACAAAACTTGAAGACTTTATTTCTGAAGATAATTTGATGTAATTAGCAAGTTAGAATCATAGAATCAAAAAGGTTGAAAAAGACCCTTAAGATCATCAAGACCAACCATCAGCCTAATAACACCACCACGTTCGCCACTAATGTCCTCAAATGCCATATCCACACATTTTTTTAACACTTAGAGGGATGGTGAATCCAGCACTTACCTGGGCAACCTATTCCAATGCTTTGTAGCCCTTTCCATGAAAAAAATTTTCCTAATACCTAACCCAAACCACTTCTGCTTGGAGCTTGAGGCCATTTCCTCTCATCCTGTCACTTGCTACCTGGGAGAGGAGACTGAGCCCCACCTCACTAACATCCCCTCTCGGGTAGTTGTAGAGAGTGATAAGGTTCCTCCCTGAGCCTCCTTTTCTCCAGCCTAATTCAAATCTAGTTTGAAGCTCTCTCAACAAGCCCTGCTAACTCTTAAGGTAAGATTCTTTTTCTACTTTGAGACAGGTGGACGCCATTTGTTCCCAGCAGGCTCAGTGGCATATAAACCAACCCATGACCAAAAACCCCAAAATTCTGCTGCTAACACCAATCTCAAAGCATCCCTTCATCTGCATGGTTTTCCTGTTTCTTGCCCCATCGTTCTCTGCAAATGGCAGGAAAAGTAATATTACAATCTTTAATTACATTGTGGAATACAGACAGTAAAACTAGGTTTGAAATTCAGCAGACTTTCATCTATAATGGAAAAAAGATGGTATAATTCAGCTCTGGAGATGTAACTAAATGCCAGGCTCGACTAACTGATCCCATAACTTTGCTCCAAGTGTTCATTTTGTACATCCACATAATCATAATAAATGCTACTCTGATTTCCTATTTTCAGAGACTGAAGCGGCACAAATATAAAACAGTTTTTGGCATCAGGTGGGACATGCATAACTTAAAGTTCTGCCAAAATATTGTACAGGAAAGGAATTTCACCCTACTACTTCACATGCAAAGACAAAAAGACATTCAAGGTCTTTACTTGTCCGTTGACTGCTCTGAAGGGGGAAGAAGCAAATAAGAAAATTCATATAGTATGAAAAAGAAAATACCATTAATTTCTCTATGAAAAGTATTGCAGAAATTAAGAGATACCAGTTGTGTGTTCTGAAACATTCCAGAAAGTATTGTTCCATTTCAAAGGTAAAAGAGAAAAAGATTTACCTGCTAGTACCTCATGAGACACTTGAAAATACCATTGCATTTATAGAGTGACAAAAACCTTAAAGCTCTCCCAGATGCTCATGCTGACATCCTGTGCTTCAAATATAATAGAAACATGAGGTGGGTTTGTTGTTCTGTTTTGTTTTGTTTTAATTTTGACAGGTTTAAAATGAACTGTATTCTGAAGAACAAATTAGAACTGTGTCACATACTCCTTTTTTTCTATGTTACTGGCAGCGAGAACCTAAGGGAATACATCTCGAGAGCTTCTTTGCTTGTTTCTGACTTACCCTGACAAGAAGTAATTACAGGCCACATACATTCTTTCACAACCCTTTCTGAAGTGGCTTTTAAAGATAGATAATACAGGGCTCCTTGTTTTTCACCTGTCAGTGCCCTCCTGTTCAGAGCTGCTGCCATTTCTTGCACACCTAGGCAAGAAGGGTCTCTGGAGAAGAAGTTGTGCCCAAGAGGAGATTCTAGGAAACAAAAGCACCTTAGCCCAAACCTAACAGAGCCCTGGTGTGATGAGGCAGATTTTACACATGCAGGTTTTTTTTCTGTGTTAACTGTATCAGTTATTTACAATGGTCCACAAATGTCTGGATATATGCAGAACATTTTGGATACCTCAGAAACCTCAGCTTCCACATGCTCCCAGATCAGGAGACATGCAAGAAAAGCAAACTGAATGTCCCAGGAGTCACTGTGGCCATTGTTTACTGTGAGGGCCAGGATAACTCACTGCATGGATCTATAGCTGCAAAGGGTGAGTAGCAACCCATGGCCAGGAACTGTGTCAGGAATGTCCTGATCCCAAAGAGCCTAATTTTTCTTCAAGAAAGAAACAAATCTGCACCTTATTGGAACCAGAAGAAATTGCAGTGGAACTCACATTTCAGTGAAATTTTGCCCTGGTATTCAGACTAGTAGAGATATTTCACTGAGACCCAAGGATTTTTTTCACTCTAAAAGTTAAAGGCAGGCAGGAAACATGCAGAAGCATTTTTGAGCACAGTAAAAAATTACTGCTTTTCACTGAACCAGTCTAAAAGTAAATAAAAAGCTATCAGAATAGGTCTTGTGACCCATAACCCCCCCCCACCACCACCACCACCACCACCATTTCAGGGACTGGAGGTATAGGCATGACTGTAAGACTTGGAGGCTGGACTTAGACTCCTCTGTTGTAAAAATAAATTGTGTAGAAATGTATTTGTTCCTCTCTGGCATTTCAGTTGCTATACTATCCCCTCACTGACATGAGCAAAGATTTTCTTGGCAGGCTTTGATTGAAATTTGGTCCCCTTAATGCTGATAGAATTATTACAGCTAAGTGATTTCATTATCAGCAGTAAATGGTAGGACTTGCTATTTGGCCATATCAGTTTCAAACCAAAGGAAGATGTTCAGTTCTGCTGACTAGAAGCTCTCGGAATTTCTAGCTAAAAGTCCATAAAATGCAAGATTTGGAAATAGCTGCTAAGGCATTATGTTTAACTCACATTTGCCCTTGAATTTTAGTACAGGACAGGATATTTTGGCCAGATTGAGGAGGATGAATACTGTAAACCTTGCCATGACCTCCTTAGAAGGGAAAATTTGCCAGCAATTTGTCTTTCAGATTTATGCTTGACCATATCAGTAGGCTGAATGTTAGTCATTTCATTCCAAGTAGGTGAGTAGTATCACGCATTAATGCAGTTAGCCAGGTGTGGAGTGCAGTGGAACAGGTTAATGGCATTGTCGACTTGAGAGAGATCTGAAACGGGCTTTGATATAGGCAGCAGAATTTCTGAGGCATACTCCATTTATTCAAATTTTAAATGTTAATGGTATTTTATTAGAAAGAAGCAGCTGAAATTAAACATGTAATAACTCAGAGAATAGAAATATACGCACAGATACAAGTATTCTTAAATGGCAACATGGTTCCTGAGTCATTATGGCATTTCTTTTCCATTAGTCACCAAGAAAAAAAAATATTACAAATACCACTGATGGGTGTTTGGACTGGTGATTTTATCCATCTGTTTAGCTAATCATAAGGAAACTCAGTTTCTCTGAGTCTATGTGTGTGAATATAAAAATACATCTTTTATAAATATACATATATGTATATATACATATTAGACAAGCATTTATTATGTGACTCTTCAGTTAGAGAAATAGCTGTACAAACGATTAACAATAGCTTGAAATCTTTGTTGTAACCAAGTGGGTTACAATGAGGTGGGTAGAGGATCATATATGCTGTGGTTACTATAGTTACAGTGTGTCTCTCTCTGTCTCTTTAATGAGGAACTAATCACTGTTCTCTGACCAAGACACCCATATTTTGCTCGTTTGCCTCTTCACCCACACCAGGCAGCATTTCTTTCCCAGGGGAAGGCAGATATATCAATATTAACCCTTTGGAGCAAAAAACTCCTTAACTAGCTCATCCCAAACCCTGCTGAGTTTAATAATGGGCAGGAATCTGACGTACCTTGGCAGCAGAAACCACTACCCACCTCCCCACAGCTAGCAGAAACCCTAAAGGGCTTCTAAGCAGTTACATGTCTTACATTTCTATTTCCACCTGTCAATAAATTGAATATCAGAGATGGAAAAAAAGAACTCGGATTTGCAAGTATTTAATGAACAGCTTGATACAAGGCCCCAAGACTTGGTAGTTGTGAAGATTAAAGAAACCCACGGGCTCTATATGCACACATAGTAGCTTTTCCCCCCTCCGAAATTATGTCTTACAGCAGTAGGAGATGAATTGTGACCCAAATCCAGGAAGGGATTGAAGGGCTCACATCCAACAACTAGGATGCTCTGCTTCTCAAAATATCTGCCAGCTGCCTTCAGTACCTCCCTTCCCAGATCTATTTAGGTCTTTCCTTCAGGCAAAAAGGACAAGACTCAGGGCTGTAAACATAGGTGCCAAATTCCCTTTTTAGGCACAGCTGGGTTTCTGAAACGAAGCCTTACCATGTCAAAATCTCACCTGCTGATCTGGTAGGTACGAATATCTCAGTACCCTGAGCAAGTGCTCTTTTACACAAGGATCAACAAGGGAAATTTAGGGCTATCAAGCTTCATAGTACATCTTTCTAATGTGTGGAACAGTACCCCACGAGGCTGAGGAGTCTGTTATCAAATGCCCTAACTCATGGGTAAGAGTTATCTGAAGAATGATTATTACAATAACCAAGTACTGACCATTTAATATCACTAAGTAAGTGCAATATTTTATCTTTTCTGTTTCTGTCCTTCTGCACTATAAGTGATAAACATCAGTGGTATTAGTTGGATTTGACAGTATGTTTTACTGAGCATGAGCTCAAGCTAAAAAATAACCAATAAAGAAAAATCTGTGTTAATGCCCTAAATACCAGGTACATCTATCACTACTGTAAGCTACAACTTTCAGCATTTCCAGGTTAAATTATAGGCAGGGTTAAGGTTGAAGAACAAGGGCTCTATTAAGCTTCATCACAGATTTTCCTCAATTTAACTGACAAGCTGAAATTGCCCCTACTTGGTCTTTGCCTCAAGGAAATGAGGTTTAAAGTCACCATGGATTCACATCTCTGTGTGAATATCTATGTTTGTCTGTATCCCTGTGAGCTCTTCCTCTTTTGCAGTCATTGCCATTTATCAGATGAATATGACAGAGTTGAATGTGCTATTGTAAATACCATAAATATGTTAAGAAATGTCTTTAACAACTTAAACATTTTCTATCCCTACTTTATATCGTAACTTTATGTTCTTAATTACACCATTTTTCTTTTCATATTTTCATGAAGATACTAAGTTTTGTTATTATAGGTGGCCAGAGAGAGAAGAAAAGATGTGCAAGTGTCAAGGTAAAGTTTGTGTTGTGATTTCAATCCATCTGCACCAGGGAATCCAGATACAAGACACAAAAATGGGGTTTCATTGGTTTCAAATATGGGCAAAATGTTATTGACATCCAAAAATCAAACTAAAATAAAAGTGGTTTATTACTTTATATTTGAAACAGGAAAAGTATGGTTATCAGTTTAGCAAAGGTTTCTGACTGTTCTTAACAATTCCTTTATTCTTTGGAAGGATGAATTTAAATTTAGCATACTAGTTCTTAGACATAAGAAATGACACCATAAAATCTGACAAAAATGACTCAACTGTCATTGCAGAAAGTCACTGCAGTCTAAAGGGATTTTTACATCCTTTGGGAGCAGCATCACAGAACAGTTTCAGGACAGGACACAGACAAAATAGCCTTTCTTTTCTCTCTCCTTTCAATCTCCCTGTTTTTTGTTAAAAAACCCCCACTGTCTCAGTATCATGCATAACTAATATATATATTGATAATGTTGAGGGTAAACTCAAGGTTTGTCAGTTCAGTTTGCAGGCTTGCAGTCTAACTGCTGAGTAGTTCACCTTGGGCCAGCAAGATACATACATTGAACATAAATTAAAGATATATCATAAGTGCTGATAGGAGTTGAGGAGACTCTTCAGGGTTTTTTCCTAGTATTTTTTCATTTGTTAATGGTCTACTTATACAACAGTAAGAAGCAAGAAAGTAGCTGATGAGAAAGAAACACTGTGCAAGCAGGAGACAACTAAGACAACCCTTGTCTCTGTAGAAATCTTCTCTTGAAATATCATTTTGCCTTGTTAGCTAAGACTTTCATTTTAGTAAATCAAGAAAATTGGAGAAAAAGAGTTATTCAGACGAGCATGTGATACGTGCATATTAGCCAAAGAGTGATAGACAGTTTCATAAGCAGAAAAAGAAAAAAACATTTAGGAAAATTGTAGCACCATTAATTCATGAAAAGGTTATTGTTTTTGAATGTGCTCCTCCTTGTTCAAAGGTCTGATAGCTGCAATTATTTAAAACAACAGTAATTATGTTCCATACAAATAGACACAGATAGTGAACATGTTGATAAAGTAGGTGGCATCATTCTGTCATAGGGTTAGGCATTCTCTACCTGGTAAATTAGAAATACATTTGTTTCTACAGCAAGATCAAAATTTTAGCTGCTGTTATACCTGTTTCTCTGAATTTCAAGTATGTAAGAATATGAAGTCTAAACTGCAATAAACAGAGTTATCTTGGCTAGATCATTCTTATACATATTGCCTGCGTTGGGAAGATGACACTTTTTGAATGCTACTAACAAGGCAGCTAGTAAGTCACCCTCTTAGCTGTAAAATAGTTTATATGACCAGCACTTGTCTATTTGCATATGAAAGACAAAAATCAACAATTAAAATAATCTCCAGAAGATCAATTATTAAATCATTGCAGTTCTACGTATAAGTTGACATATCACATTAGCTTTTCCTTGTTAGAGCATTATGCAAAGCATAACCATTTCTCTCCAACACATTCTTCTGTGAGGCAAATGAACAAATTGTGTATTTTAAACACTTCTGCTCTATTTAAAATAGAAAGTGGGTCACTGGGTTTCCAGATAATTTAATTTAATTCTCTATTGTCCTGTATGTCTTGTTATCAAGACAAGCATTAGATGCTACTAAATCAAACACTGCTGTTTAATCACAGGGGGCAGCAAGCAGGCAACTGCACTGCAGAGCAGGTGGCTGGGGACAGCAAAAGCTGCTCACACCTCGAACGGCTCCACAGACAGGCTGGCAGAGTAACACAGCATGAAGACCCTTTTCCTGCCTGCCTGCCCTGGTGGAAGGACTGTTAGCACCGCTAATCGCCGCAGCTAAGGTCACCCATTTCACATACCAGCAAGGTCACCCATTTCAAACACTCCTCTGCCAGTGGGTTGAGAGTCTCAGCTGCTGAGGGATGGGCTGACCTCCTCCTCTGTGCTTCTCCTACCCACTGAGACAGTGACTTCCTCAGTGGGGCAGTAACAAAGGCTGGTAGCATCATAGTTAGCTCACAATAAGACCAGTAATTTTTGAAAATTTAGGTAACTTCCACATCTGCAAATTCTCAGTCTGGGTGCTTGTGAAGTCTGAAGCAATGGTGAATCAAGCTGCAGATCCCCTTTCTCCTCACATGCTTTTTCATCAACAAACATCTTGTGGGGGAAAATGGGACGGGGTATCACCCTAAAAAACCTCAGAGAGCAGAAATCAGCAGGAATGGGTTTTGCTCCAGTTAGGGCCATCCTCATTAAAATCAGGTGAATCTTCTCAGCTTATTCCCATACCCAGGGGCCAGGAGGAAGGGACATCCAGCTTCAGGGTAGGACAGTTTATCAGGAAATCATATGACACTGATAAACCCAATATATTTGAAAATCTATAATCTCAGCAATGCTAATAAAGAGCACAAAATTGTCTCTGCAAAAGTTCACAGAGAGCAACTTCTTGAAATGGAACACTCTATATTCAAATTGAAAAAACAAACCAGCTAAAATACATAAGTAATCTAATGCTAGTAACAATAAAGTGGAGTGAAAGCGGATTTGACTAGAACATGTCCTGTGGGTATGTTTACTTCTCTTGTAAACAGAAGAGTCAGGTCTCAGGAACTGTAAGGTAGGCAAACCCAGTGAGCACCTACCAGTGGTGCTGGTACAGCAAGACACCAAGGTGACTGTACCACAGAGCAGCAGCTGCATTGCAAGCAGACCCCAGCACAGGAACAAGCATCTCAGGATCCTTCTCAATTTATCATCTCCTCACTAGAGATTTTAAACATGGAGAGCAGCAAAAAACTGAGACCCTTACACGGACTTCTACCATTTGAGGTGCAGAAAGATAGAAACAGAACAGTGCTAAAGCAACTCCGCTCCTGTAACGTGCTAGATAGGGTTATAAAAATGGGAATGATACTGAGTATACAACTGAATATAGCCATTATTTGCTAAATGAGAAGTCTAAGATAAAGAATTTAGTTTTCTATTCAGAACTGAAATCCTCACTAGCACTAATATTTGCTGGAGTATCTATTTTTGCTAGAAAATGCTATACCAATATTAGACTAATTTAATTAAATTCCACAGTATTAGATTAACCTGCTCCAACCTCCAGAAAAAGAAGAAAAAAAAAAAAAAAAAGGAAAAATCAGTGAGAAGGAATTTAGATTTAAAATTTACTGGGGGGTTGTTTGGGGTTGGGGATTCTTTTTTGTTTTTCTTTTTGGTTTTGGGTTTAGTTTTTTTGCATAGATGCATACATCTTTATACAAAGCCAGTAGAAAAGGCAACATAGAGTTTACCAGAACTCTGTATTTGATTGTTCTTGAGCTTATTGCCATCTGGGTGTTCTGCAAGGTCATGTTTCTGTAATGTCAACACAGTGCAAACAGTGATAAATTGGGCAGCTATTAAGCTATATTGCAGGATCTTATGCCCTCTATTTTTGGCAATCTGGAATATAACAGGAGGCTATGTACAATTGTCATGGGTTAGCAAAGCAAAACAATATTATAAAACTTAGGCAGGTCTAGTACAGAGCTGCTGGTATAATAAAGATAGCTTCATCCCTCTACTTTTTCAACAGCTAAAAGGAGGAGAAAAATACTAACAAAAAAGCCATGAAGTCCATTCATGCTTGGCTGGACTCAAAATTGGCTACTGTCATTCCCATATTGACTCAACACCTTCACACAATGCTCTTGGTTAAGCCTCAGCTTGTGAATATGTAGTTGACTTCATACATATGCAGTATTTTTCTAAATGGTTTTATTTTTATGGCAGAAAAATTTTACAGAATCTTCAAAGCTTATTTTTCCTTCATTGGTCCTTTTGTGAAATATCCTTTTACTTTCATCAGGGTTTAATAGCAATTAAAGTTCTGTTTCAAATAAGTGCAAACAACTTTACCTTCTACACAGAGGTCTATCAACTCTCCAAACTGTCTTTTTAATTTAATTAATTAATTTAAAGGATCCTAACACCTATATAGTAAATAAAAAGGTATTTTTCTTTACCGTTAGCAGTCTTTCAAAAGACAGCTCCTGCTGTAAGGAAACTGCTTGGTCACTACTGGACTGTCAGTCCAAGTGACCATAGATATTCTCTCCTCAGATTATTTTTTTTTACATCAGACCACAGCTGGGGTGTTCGCTTAGACCAATACACTATTTATACACTATCTCACTGTTCAAACACAACGTTGAAAGTGAGTTTTCTGGTGGTTTATGTTAAGACAAATAACATTTGCACCTATGCATCCCAGGAGATTCGGCTAAAGGATTTAGAGATGGCTTCTCCGCCTTAAGGAGAGTATCTGAGATGAAAATTCCATTACCTTCCAATTGTGTTTTTCCTTAAAATTTGGAGATTCTAGACAAGAAACTACTTTAGGTCAGAAAAATCTTTTTCTCCTCTGTTAGAAGGGTTTAAACGAGAGTTGTAGTCACCTCTAGAGAAGGCAGAGGTCAAACTCTGCTTCACCTCACATGCAGATCATGGTGAAGCTCAAATCAGTAGCATAGCTTTTGTTTAAACAACAGAGCCTCTAATTTCCCTATAAAGGAAAACTAAGGAAAATTTTGTGACCTAGTTACAGCTGCTGCATGAATTTTGTAGCTATTCTGACTTAGAATATCCCCACCAGAGCAAGGATATTCTTCATTGCTGTTCTTAATATGGCTGCCTTACTAGATCTCATCTTAATCCCCCTTAAAAATCCTGACTAATTTAATCCAGATTCTCAGGAAGCCATGAATAGTGCAATCTCAGGAAGAAAGCCAAGTGCTCAGAATGGAGGTGCATGGGCAAAACTGAAAGAAACTCGTGTAGCTGGGAAGGTAGATGTGCGTTTATCCATCAGGATAGTCCTGTATCCTTCTGAGCAATATAACGACTGTATACTTCAACCAAATGTCTTGGTTTCAGCCAGGACAGGGTTAATCTTTGCAGTATCCATGAGGGGGCATGACCAGGAGCCAGAGGTTGATCTATACCACCTCATGTTATTTCTGAGGATGGGGGGAAGGGAGTCTCTTCCAGGGAGAAAGAGTCCCTTCCGGTCGAGTAAGCCTGGTGGGTAACGCTGATTCCAAGCAATCACATGGGAGTCGTTGGCCTATCTTGGACACTTTGTTATCAGTATTGGTGCTCTTACTGTTCACTTTCTTATCTCATTGCTGTTTCCAATAATTGTTCTTATCTCAACCCATGATTTTCACTTTTGTGCTACCAATTCTCCTCTCTATCTCGCTACAGGGAGAGAGGGAGAGTGAATGAGAAATGCATGGTTTGAAAAGTCTCAGTGGAAGCATTAAATTGGACAGTATCAATCCTGAGCCATGACACCAAATTAAAGACATGACTATTAATTATATACCGCTGTCAAAGGGTATGAAAAGAGATTGAGGGTAGTGTACATTAAAAAAATACAATTTCAGATGGAATTCTAAAACTGCCCATTGCAGCTTATTTGACTAATTTTAATCAGCTTGGAATTGCAGGAGCAATAAATGACCAATTTCATGATAGTCTTATTATTTCAAGTCTGAAAAACATATTTACCAAGTATAGAAAACAACAGATTTTTATTCTTAGTCTGACTTTAGGGGAATGTTGCTTTCCCAAGGTATAAACTAATCAAAAGGAGATCAGAGTATTGCTTCTCTGGAACAAGAAAAGTATGAAAATCTTTTGGCTTTTCCCAGTTAGTCTCCTGTACAATTTACATCTGCTCAATGTGAGGACAAATAAACTTCAAACTGTAGTGTAATAGTGTTCGAAATCCATTTGACATTTTTTCATACACAGTGGAGAAAGAAACCAACTCTATGTATTTCAAGGAAGAAGTAAATAAATAAAAATACTGTTATTTACAGGCTATTTGTCTGTTTTTGTTGAATTCAGGCAAGTTTAAAGAAAGCCAGTCTACCTTTTGGCTTCCACATACAGTGATCTTAAGAACAATAATTGAATTGGAATTATGAAAAAAAGAATGAAAAGTTATCAAACTTTTCATGAAAGTGAACCAAACCAATCATCAGTCAGTCACCTTCTTCTTCACCTGCTATCGAATCTCCAAAATATTAGATACTATAATTATATTATCAGTCAGGTGTCATCTTTCAGCCTTAATCTGATGAGGCCACACAAGCAGAGTTTCTGCATATATAAGAAAGCTATTAACCACCCTGACTACACCAGTGGTCTTACTCTGCATTAGCTATGTTTCAAATACATCTTTCCTCAATATAGGTGTCCAAAATCAGACGATCATTCCCCAAGAGGAAGTGTGACCATGTTCTTATACCTAAATGCATTTTAGAATGTAATAGAATTAAGAGAGCCAAGCATTTGCATAATATGCATATTAAAGCTCTGAAAAGTCGTTATATCAGCTGGACTCCACAATGTTGCCTCTGTACCCAGTTAATAAAGTACAGCTTGGCGCAGCATATTCTCACTCCAGGCTGGGTTCCACTGGTACAAATATTTACCAGTCCTGGATTTGTTTGCAATTATCACATTGCATCAATTAATCAATTAATGCTATGCCTAGAATAGCAGGTGGTAGACACTCCTCTCTTATCTACTGTCATTATTGAATTTTAAGGTTTGGCTCCACAAGTGTCTTTCTTGGAACTGAAGAAACAGGTCCCCTGAACCCTGGAAGAACTTGCCCTACTAGTCAAACATCAGAATAAAAAAATGACATGAACAAATCAACTGAAGATCAGGAGATTATTTTAATGATTGCAGAGATACTGAGCCTTCAGTCTATGTAACTAAAATAAATGAGATAAAACCTCTTAGGGAATGTGTATGTCTGGAACTAAGCATGATTTTTTAGGAGATGTCTCATAGTGACAGTTCAGCTGCTGAACACAGAAATTCCACAGTGAGGTTGAATTTGAATTTTTGTATTCTTTAGAGAGCCTTAATGTAAATAAAAAACATTTTAAAGTTCCTGGGAACAGAGGCTAGAATCTCTTCGTGGATGATGCTGACGCAACAAAAATTGGTTGATACCACAGCAATAGGAGTCTATGAGCCTGTTATGAGCCTTTTGTCTTGATAGTTGCTCAAGCAATTACTTGGTAGCACTGAAGACGAGATTAACCAAACTAAATTAGAAAAACACTCATATATTTTACTTCCATTCATCACCAATAATTGCCAGTTAAATCTAAATTTGTTCACATTCTGGATGATAAAGTAAAAATGTCCTTAGTGGAAGTATTTGACTACTTATCAACTCAGAGCAAAAATTGGGCTATTTATGGAATGTTAATGCTCAGACCATCTGAAAAGCACATATTAATCTTTTAGATATTAAGATTTACACTGTTTTACAAAAATGTGTTAAGTCTAAAGAGAAAAAAAAAATCTGCAAATGGAAATGCCTACTAAATATGTAACAGCTTTTCATGCTAAACTGATCAAAAAAGAGAAAAAAAGTAGTACAGTATATGAGCTAACACTAAGTAAGGAGACAAGACCTTTGAATATAATTCTGCGATACTTTATTTTTAAAAGTTAGGGTTACACAATGAGCAAATATCAATTTGCAGTCAATACACAGCACGTGACGTGACCTGGAGATAAATAACTTAAGTTGTAAGGCTATAAACACTGAAAAGCTCAGTAGTGGTCTAGCCAGGAACAGGAAAAAGTGAAGCTCACATCACTTATTGTCACAGCATAGCTTTGATCACGCTGTGATCAATCCAAACGTGGTATGATTTCCGTGACACAGATGAAGGGAACAGCTACAAGCCCAGGAATAGTTGGAGGTTGCTGACTGGAGTCCAAGGCCTTCTCCAGGCACCTCAAAGCTGGGTGCCCTTATTTAAGAGGTGTGCCTGCCTGCTCTGTCAGCAGGTTGGATATTCTCTAGTTGCTTTTGAGTGGCAGTGCATCCAGCCTAAAGAAATCCCGCCTTTCAGATTACTGATTATCCTAGCATCAGCAATGCATTACCTAGAGCTACACAGCCCCAGCTGAGAGTTGGCTGGTGTTTTAGGTGTTTTCACTTGCATTCTGATTCCAAGGCCAAAAAACCCCAGTCTAATAGCCAGCAGCTATTTTTAGCCACAAAGCCATTACTCTGCAGGCAAGCTCCACGGCAACCTGAATACCTGAATTTTAATGAAGGCATTGTAGCTCCCTTATCTCAACGAATACCACCCCTCCCCCAGACAACGATGAGCCTGAAGAGACACCTGAAGAGACAAAGCTTGTGTCTGCTTGAAAACACTAAGTAGATATACCAAGGGCCAAACTATACTTTTCTTTCCCGTCTGGCATCCATAAAATTTTAACATTGTGTAACTGCACAGTGCCACAGCTTTAACACAGGTGGCAACTTACCCAAAGCCCTGTGGCACTTGAGGGAATCCCCCTGAGACAGGACAGATCTACTGAAAGTATTTAATCTAGACTTCCCTCATCCCAATGGTGTGACTGAACTCCTACATGCAAACAAACTTCTTTTCCCATTACAGGCTTCTACCACATTATTGCAAGGGACCCCATCCTATCCATTAGGTGAACCCTCCAAATGCCTGGATTTTTGGTTTTGTACATAAACTTATGCCTAGATGGTGTTTGGTAGGATGCTGTAAGGGAAATTGCCCTTCAGATGGATCAGAAGCTGATCTGCCAAGTCTAAGCAGTGATAAATCACGCAGATACACAAGTGTAACAATCTAGATTGAGCACCTCACTGATGTGAGCTATCTAGAGTCAGTTTACGGTGCTGGGGTTGTGGTAGGAACTCTTGCAGACTTGTTTGCCATCCTTAGGATATCAACTGTATCTGCCCTTGGTTATGTGCTTTTATTAATCAGCTTTCCTCTGCAGTACAGATCAGATCATATTCCTTTCCAGTGGCAGATACAGTAGTCTTAGATATATAGGAGAAATGAGACCTTTAATGCCCAGTGCTGGATGTGACAGTTTCATGGAACCATAGAAAGGTTTGGGCTGGAAGGGACCTTAAAGATCGCCTAGTTCCAATACCCCTGCCACGGGAAGGGACACTTTCCTCTAGACCAGGTTGCTCAAAGCGTCATCCAGCCTGACTTTGGATGCTTCCAGGGGTGGTTCATCCACAACTCTGGGAAAACTGTTCCAGCCTCACTACCCTCTGGGTAAAGAATTTCTTTCTAACACTAATCTAAATATTCCCTCCTTCAGTTTGAAGCCATTCCCTCTTGTCCCATCACTACATGCCCTTGCAAAATGTCCCTCTCCAGCTCTCTTGTAGCCACTTTAGGTACTGGAAGGCTGCTATAGGGTCTCCCAAGAGTCTTCTCTTCTCTAGGATGAAAAACCCCAACTCTCTCAGCCTGTCCTTATAGGAGAAGAAGTATTCCAGTCCTCTGAGCATCTTCATGGCCGTATTACGTACTCACTCCAGCAGGTCCACAACTTTCTTACATTAGGTGTTCCAGAGCCGAATGTGGGGTCTCACGAGAGTGGAATAGAGGAGCAGAATGACCTCCCTTAACCTGCTGGCCATGCTGCTTTGGCTGTAGCCCAGGAGGACATGGTTGGCCTTCTGGGGTCCAAGCACACACTGCTGGCCCATATCAAGTTTCTTGTCCAACACCCCAAGTATCGTCCGTAGCACTGCTCTTGATCCATTCTCCACCCAGCCTGTACTTTTGTTTGGGATTGCCCTGACCCAGGCTCAGGACCTTGCACTTGGTCTTGTTAAACACACTCCCACTTCTAAAAACTGCCAAAGTTCCTCTGGCTGGCATCCCTTCCAAGGCTGCAAACTTGCTCCATTTACTGTCAGTCTCCCCAGAACTTTAGGTACCACATGAGTAGGCCTAGTCAAGCAAACTGGGATTTGGAGGCTGTCCTGAAGGCAAAATGCTGTGGTGACTTAGGATGCTCTTGAATTGCTGTGTTTACATCACAGCCATTAGACACGCCTCCACGAGAGCTATCTCCGAGAGACATGATTATCATGCAGCACAAGCTGGACACTCCAAACAGGAAGAAATGCAGGCAGTAACTGCGCTGGCACAGGCGTGCTGCTTTGCTGATATTCCTGCAGTGCCTCCTGACCTGTGTGAGTATCTCTGCCTGGTGCTGCCATGTCGCATGCCACCTCAGGGTCTCCATGGTGCATTCAATCCCCCAAGGCAGAGGTCAGGATTTTTTAGAAGGCTTGGCAGGTTTCACATTTATATCTACACTATGTTTCACCAAGTATGACATCCGAAGTATTCTTCTACTCTGTTTCTGCTATATTAATGATGATTTTTTTCAGGGATGGTGAATTCCATTGGCAATTTCCCATGGTAGGACAGCTTTACACTAGAAAAACTGATAGCAGAGCATGTGGAGTTTCCAAATTTAGTTTTTTAATTTAAACCAATAGGCCATGACAAGCAGTGAATTTCTTGAATGGTTATTGCAGACTGCAGGAGGCATTAAAAGGTACAAGACAGAAATCCAAATGGTTTTTTAAGCACTCAAGCAGAGTGAAGCTCAACTGGAAATGAATTACCTGAAGTGTGTTATCGCTACTGTAACATGAAATTCAAGCTTCTAAATAAAACAAGGCAAGCTATATTTTAAATAACAAATAATATTGGAGAAATGCAAACTAGGAGGAGATCATAAAGGCAAACATTCTGAAGAAGGCTTATGCATAATTTCAGAGAGATCATCATTTTGATGCTCTGAATCTTGAAAGAGAAAACTTGCAAGGCTCTTCAAAGCTACACTGTGCACCTTGGTCATGGTTTTTAATGAGTATTAAAGAATAAAACTATTCCTAAGTAAAAATATCCAAAGGCATTTAATTATGAGGAAAAAACCTGAAAATAATTAGCTAGAATTTCACTCAGTCATGTATTTAGAAAATATATTGGTAATATTACTAATTATGTTCAAATTTTGCCCAAATTTCATGCATTTAATTCTGGCTACCATTAAAATAAGGTAAAAGTCAGGGTAGTAACACTTCTAAAGTTTGCTGCTATACCCAAATTATCCTTTATCTGAGAGGGTTGCTCTCTTTAAGAGTTATTCCTCATTTAGAGACTCAAGTTAGGTGCTGCAAAGCCCAATAGGCAAGTAAGCCCCTCTTGTATCTAGACCCAAGCAAGTACTGGTGCCCCCACTGTGAAGTTGCCCAGCTCATGACACACCACTCATGTCTTGCAGCTGCCATACTAGCACTCAAAAATTTTGCAGTGTTGTTTAGAAAGTTACAACCTTTAGAAATATCTAAAGCTCCTCTCATGTGAGTGTAAGTTGAAAGCTAAAGTTGAGATGGGCCTAACTACCTCTGGATGAATAAGAAACATAGAAGATGGGAAATGTGTGGCAATTTCTCATTGGAGAGGGCAACGGATTTGAAGGAAAAAGTCTGCATCCACCAATGGCAGCCTCCTGCCTGGATTTTAGTAGAGCATTTAATTTGCAGAGCACTTGATTTAACTGTGTAAACATGCACTTAGAGTTGAAAGAGATACAGCAACTCTATTGCATGATGAGTCAGGGAGCCAGTGACCATCCCCATGAGAGGAATACTGAAAACTGGAAAAGAAACAATGTGGGACACCTAAATATTTCACTAAAGTACCAGAAAATTCCAGAGATGTTTTGGATAAGAAAATCTTGCAAGAATGTATCCACTTCAGTCTTGTAAAGTTTTCACTGAAAAGTAAGAGAGGCATTTTCTGTCAATTTTAACAGCAGAAAAGCTATATAAAGATAACAGGCACTAACAGTCTAGCAGAAAAGTCTGAATATACTACATTCTGGTTTTTTCTTTCTTCCTGCATGCCCATTTTACTGCAGCCTTTTCAAAAGAAAAAATGATCCACAACATTTTCCAAGCATGGATTGTGATGTGGAAAGCTATCCTAATCATAACAGCTTTCATAGTCCCTTTTGCTAGCTTAATTATACACTTGCCTTGAAAATCTCACCTGTTGCTCTTTTGATGCTTGCAGGATGGCCCACTGACATGCTGTCAAAGTTTCACTCCTCTAGAATCGCAAGAACCTGGATATATCCAGTACTTAACAAAGTACTTGAAAACCCAGGATAATAGTCAACCTAAAAATTTAAAGCTGACAGAGTTTTGATGAAGTATTTTTTCAAAGCATACACTGTGCAATATTAATTGCAGTCCCCTCCTGCATACACATTCACGGGTGAAAGTAGATTGCTGCCATTGGGAATCATGGTTGCCTTTCTGGGCCCTGTGGCACAATGACATCTCAGGTCCAGAGACCTCATGCCCATTGCATCTGATAAGCAACTCATCTTCATAGAGCAGAGAGATGAGCTGCAACCTGGTACACGCCCTGTCTTTTGAGCAGTAGTTGTGGACTGTGGCATCACATCCTACCACACCCGCCTCACACTGGCTGTAAAGTCCTTCTGCTTTGCAGTTGGCAGTGGTAAATGTAAGCCTTCAAAAGTAGGAAAGTGCATCCTCACCAACCAAGATGTGGTCACACCAGCAGAGGTCCAGCAGGGGTGTGTTGATTAATGACGTCCCTTTGCATGCTCAGGAGAAAATTCACATTTGGAAAGGTACAGTTAACATTGATTTTGGTCCCCTTCAACTTCTTATGACCTGGGATCAGATCAAGGATTTTAGTGAGCAGGAGCTATCATGGTATATTTTAATATCCCTTAACTAGTTCTACCTCACCAAAAAAATATAAGAGCAGTTTTCACTTCTTTTGTAGAAGAGTAATGTTAAAAGGGGAAGAAAATAAAATACTATTTTCAATTTACTTTGAATTATATGAAAATAATGGTCAAGATAAAAAGGAATTGTGGCTGGTGTCTGGATAAAGGCTAAAAACAATCTAAACATTTATGGATCACACAGTTTAAACAAATAGACACAAATAAATCCTGAAATACACATGAGAATAAAATACTACTCAGATGTGCACATGCAAAAAGAGGAACAAGGAAAGGAACTGGCAAGGTTTAGAGACCCAAGGACAACTGAAAAAACTTAATTTAATTTTGCTCCAGTTTGTGCATCAAATTCTAATTCATGCTATCTCCAGGTTAAGAGAAATAAAAATCTCTCATTTAAATTCCTGCCATTCTCAGATGGGCACCAAGATTTCTATGCAGTCATCACATTTGAACTCCTCACAGGATCAGACTAGAACAAAAGAAATTAAACCTACTTTTCCTTCTGTGTAGACTTTCCAGAAAGTCTTTTTGTAATTTTCTAATTACAAAAAGCATCAGTTTGGAGAGGAAACAGAATTAAAATCAGAATACCTTGACTGGAAAAGGAGAATATCACTGACTGACCACATGCTCCAAAAGAAGTATTAAGAAATCAGTTGGCTTTCTAGTTGACTGCAGTGTGTAGTCATTGTTCGCAGTGCCAATATTCCCTTAGCTGAAGAGACATCAGCAGCAAACTGACACTAAACTCTGGAGACAAATCTTTTTTCTCTTCAGCCAGTTTCTCTTTGCAATAATTAATGGCTGTTATTACAGTCAATCCCTTTGGAGTGCAAAATGTTCATCAATCAAAATAAGCCAAAACATTGGATATAGAAAAGACTTGACTTCTTGGAGCTCTAGCTTTCATTTTCCTCTCTCATTAGTTCCGTGTAAAAACAAAGAGGCTTCGGTGTAGTTACAAGAAATGTGAAATTCAGTTTGTGGGAGAACAAAACAATGATCTCAAGATAAATAACCAAGTCTATCACCTACAGTCACAATTTATTTTTGTGTTAGTCATGAGTCTGATGAATGCAAACTGTTGACTAAAAGTGTTCCCTGAGCAGTTCAGAGGTCTCCTTGATCGCTTGCAAATTAATTGCAAGTGGGGCACTGACTATATTTGTTACATGTTGTGCAGAATTTTCCACACTGGGGAAAGGAAGACCTTTAACATCAGGAAAATAAAAGACAAGTAGACTCAAATGAAAAATAGAAGTCATTCTAAAAGACTTTTTTCCCTACTTTTTGACAATATATTCAACATTCATCTGTTATTAAGCTATTCGAAGAATGGCAAATTAAGAATGACACATTACAGCAGAAGTGGGCCACCATTTAATTAAACATTCATGACCAATGGGAACCATTTGTGTGTGAAAAGTCACTTTATTTCCACGGTTCTGGATAAAGACAATTTAGATGAACTTTGGTTCACCAACAGCTTAACTGATAGACAGCCTGTGTCCAAGGAGAGTGGACCCATTAATCTAGATAGTATCAACCAATTTACTAGCAAGTAATTTTGTGAATATGGGCTAAAACCATAGAGATTCTGAAGAATCTAATGGTCTTCATCACTTCAATCAAGAACTTTTCCTTAAGCTGTGCATGAAAACATGTCAATGCCCCAAACAGAACTTAGAGTTAACAGGACCTCCCAAGACATTGCTCTGATGCAGGAATCTCAGTCTCTCTTGCTGCATCAATTTTCCTCTACTTGGCACACTAGTACCACCCTGCCCAATTATAGCTGCCAGATTTAACACAGCAATCCACATTTGCTCCCTCTCTTTGGCCCGCTGAATAGCTACTCAATGGAAAGCAAAGAAGAAAGTCATAACCTCCTCACCCCTCAATAACCTGGAGCAATGTCTTCCTGCATACAAGAAATTGCTGGATCCAAGCAGCAGTGCTAAGAAATATTTTTATTACTGTCACAATATAATTTAAAAAAAAAAATTGAAAAATTGTAAACATCTTTGAAGTCTTTTTCTGTCTTTTCTCTCAGAGTTCACAGTATCTCACTACTCAGCAGCTAATTAGCATCATGTTGAAAAACAGTGCTGTGAGTCAGTGCCAAGTGACAGGGGAGGGGAGAGGACTGGAGACTAGTTCAAGCACACACACTCTTTCCTCTGCAGCATGACCACAGGCACAGGGAAGTGAGCAACCTAAGAGAATACATCGTGATTTCTGACTTACTGGCAAGCCACAGTCATGATAATGGCACACTCAGTGCTTCTCTTACATCTTTTGCAATACTTTTCAAGCAGGAATTTGGAACTGAAATAATTAAACAACATAATTAGACATTTATTTTAACTCTGTGGGCCAACGTGTTGGCTGAGGCTCTGCAAATGACGAAAACCACAGCTGCCATGTTCAGCTTTGGGAGCAGCTCAGCTGCACTATGTGTCATCAGTTCCCATCCTGCTCTCTTGTTTTAATTAGACTCTCTTGCAGGCAACAAATCAGACTGATATTCTTCCTAAATGCTGCAAGTGCCCAGAGCAAACTGTGAATACTAAGGGAAAAACAAAGAGACAAACTAGATGTTTGTGTTCTTATATATGAGACACAAGAGCTTTACCAATACAGTCAGATCTATCGAAATAGCCACATTCAAAAGTGGCATGCTGTTGTTGCAGTGGTGTTGCCTCAAAGTTGTTAGGCAGAAATTCTTCTGGCAAAGAGACTCTCCATGTGCTCAGGCTTAGATTATGTAAGGCTCCTGGCCCAGGTCCTACCTCCGCTGTTCCTTCTTCAACATTTCTTCCCACCGAGGGGATAATGCCAGTCTGTTGCCTGTGGTAACTGCAAGGAAAGAACAGATGTGGCCATAGGGATATGGTGTCCATGCCTCCTTCCAGTCAGCTCAGTAAGTACCACAACTCCTTTAATTTTAAAATCCCCAATTGTCTCCCTTTGCACCAAAAGCAAGGGATCCAGTCAACTCCATTTAGTTAAAGTCACCATGAGAAAGTAATTCGCCCTTCTTTAGGTGGGAGCACAGGGCACTCCAGACTCTAAAACAGAAACATTCCCCTTTGCTGTATTCATCCCTCTTTCCCCCTCAAAAAAAACCCCAAAAAACCTCCCCTAACATTAGAGAGATGGATAATAACCAACCACATGAAGCTCAAAAAAGACAAGTGCTGGATTTTGCACCTGCGAAGGGGGAAACCCTGGATGTATGGCTAGACTATGGAATGAGATGCTGGAGAGCAGCACCACTTAAAGGGGGTCCTCATCAATGGCAAGTTGAATCTGAGTCAGCAGTGCCCTGGCACCCAGGAGGGCCAACCATGTCCTGGGGGGCATCAGGCACAGCATCGCTGGCTGGGCAAGGGAGGGGATTGTCCCATTCTGCTCTGCACTGGGGCAGCCTCACCTCAAGTCCTGGGGGAAGTTTTGGGTGCCATAGTATGAAAAAGATAGAAAGTTATTAGGGAGTGTCCAAAGGAGGGCTACAAAGATGGTGAAGGGTGAGAAGGGAAAGCCGTATGAGGAGAGGCTGAGGTTAAGCCTGGAGCAGAAAAGACTGAGGGAGGACCTCATTGTGTTCTTCAACAGCCTCAGGAGAAGAAGTGGAGGGGCAGGCACCAATCTCTTCTCTCTGGTGACCAGTGACAGGACGCAAGGGAATGGACTGAAGTTGTGTCAGGAGAGGTTTACATTAGATATCAGGAAAAGGTTCTTCACCCAGAGGGTTCTTGGAAGAATCTTTTGGACAATGCTCTCAGGCACATAATGTGATTCTTGGGGCTGTCCTGTGAAGGGCCAGGAGTTGGACTCAATGATCTTTGTGGGTCCCTTCCAACTCAGGATATTCTATCATTCTCTGATTTTATAAAATGAAAACCCTGAATCTCTCTTTTTTCTGCAATATTTTCCCCTTCTCGAAGAACTTTTTGAACCTGTGAGCTGTTTCCCATCACCTGGGCTTCCTCATGTTGGCCAGCAGGATGTTCTGCCTGTGTTGTTTGTCAAAGGACCACTGCACTTGGTGAATTGCTCACATCTTCCCCTCTCATGATCTGGATCTGCCCACATGGTCCCCAGCAAAACACACAGCAAAGCACCTTGTGCAAAGGGGACTAAGTGGAGGAAACAGCTGTAATAAGTAGAAAATACAACTTAGTGTGGAGGAAAAGGATGAAGCACAGCCTTGGCACTGCATGTTGAGATGAAGTCATAGCTCCCACAATTTCTCATCAGCTTCAGATGAGACGTCCCTATAATAGGAGGGAGGGAAGGGAAACCCACGATGTTCTAAAGCCCCCAAAAGAAAGCTCTACTAGTATTACAATACTTGGTTAAATAGCAATAAAATCTTAGTACAGATGTTAGATGTAAATTTCAAAATAGATGTTACAGTTAGTTACTTATATATGCAATATAAATGGTGTCAAAGGTTCAAATGATAGCCCCCATCACTAACAGACAGCTGAAGGGAATAAATCCAGATCGCAAACATGCAATCATTCTATGCCAGTATATATTTGTGATCACACTATCAAAGAATTTTAAGCACTGTAACAGCTACTTTTCTTCAGAAAAAGAGTTCCAGACACGATGTGAAGAAAAAATCCATTGTAGCAGGTCTCATTCTTTGAAAGAGGTGGGTTACTCTAATCTCTAATGTTTCTAATTTGGCTAAGACATGACAAGCAGCTTCCACTTTTTTCACTATTTTAGTAAAAAAAATTTTTTTAATTCCCAAAGAAAAATATTTTAAGCCATTCTCAAATCAGCAGACCATTTTACATAAAGATCTGAACTACTTGTACATTGCATGAGCCATACAGTAAAAAGTTAATTACCGAATAAACTGCAGTTATGAAGGATGACTACAACTGAGGCCCTGGGCATGCATAAGGCAAGATCCTATAATCTGAAATTACCTTGATTGGGAAAAACAGCAGAGAGTTAGCTTTTCTCCTGATGATGTGGAGGTAAACTGTTTTATGGAGGCAGGAATGCACTGGGGCAGGGAAATTGGAAAAAAAAAGCTAATGAAGACTCTCTCCGGAATGTCAATATCTGGCTTTTGAAAATATGGTACTAATCATGTGAATAATATCAATTGCATGATCCTAGTCCTGAAATAAAAGTATTCTAATATAACTCTGAAAGAGTGCAAAAGGTTGAATAACCAAATCATCTGAGCTGAGACTGCACAAATCCACAGATGTCAAATTCACAATTATTGACATTCATCTGATCTTCTTAAGTGAAGGTAAATGAAAAATATATTCAATTGTTGGGCCGGGTTGAGGGAACTTAGGGAATAAACACTGCTAGAATAATTGCCTGTTGACATATTGAAAAGCATGTACATGCTTTCCAAGGCAGGCAGCTCCTAGGGATTATGCTTTTCTCTGAACAGCTATCAGCCTGCAGCATGTATCTGAGTTTACTAAAAGAGGTTTAGGAAAACGTGTTGAACTGCAAACAAAAATAGTACCAAGTGCAGGCACAGCTCAAACAGCTGCATTGCAGTAGATGTGTGCTTTGAACATCGTGACAGAACAGCATTCAACAAAACTATCCAGTGCGCGCACTCAGAAAGGATGCCAGGATGTTGCCAGTTCTTGTACTCCCACTGACTGGGATGACAAAGCCATGAACACAATTGTCAGGCAGAAAGAAGAAACAAAGAACTGTGCTGAGGTGTTTCGAACAAAGGAACATAAAGATTTCTGTGATCAGCTTACATCTCACTAGACTATAAGGGGGAAAACGACACAGGGATGAGTGAGTGAACAGACTGATGAGAGCACTAGAGACACACATTGAAAGATAAAGGATTGGCACTGCAGAGGGGAAAATCTCTGCACAGGACTGAAAATAAAGGATGAGAAATACGTTATAGAAGAATGTAGAAAAACTAAATAAAACAAACATAAAAACAAATGAACAGTGAAAAGCTTGTAAGGTCTTTGGGTCAAAGTCTATCTCTTCTTGCATACCTTACCCAACAAGACCGAGACAGGATCTTTGGGGTTACAGCTACATGGCAGACATTGGTGTTAAAGTAATTATGTTCCTCAGTGCCCCAGGATCTATCAAATCTCTTACCAGATATCCTTCCCTAATGAAATGAAGTGTGCTGAAAGAGCTTACCATGAATCAGATTGGTTGGTTGTTTTTAAATGAATGCTACAAGCTCAAGTTAACAGCTCTTTATGTGTTGAAAACTACCAATCTGAGCTAACAGCTACATGTTATATAGAAGAGGTAGGCAGGCTCCACAGCAGGACTTACCCAACCCAATTTTTCCCCATATAATTGCATTCAGCAACCTTCAAACTGTGAAAGTACTCAAATCCCTTTGACAACACTCAAAATCCTCACTGACAACATTCTACTCTTCTGCGTGTCTGTTTCAGCCTGCCTAATTCAGCATCGAGCTCCCACCCAAGTCTCAAGAGGATGCTAAATTAGTCATTCATCCACCAAAGTCTTGAACAGAGGCTGTTTTAACAGGTTTCATAATGTCCATAATTGACTCAGGACCAGACACTCTGTGAATGCTACTTGCATTGAAATGTGTGCCAGAGGGAAGCTTTCCAGCAACAGATCACCTTTGCAACGTGCAGAGCTTTCAGGGCAGGTACAACATGATCCTAGTGCAATTACACAGCTTCTCACTCAGAAGTGGTGAATATACAAGCAAAAATACCTGCACATTCAATTCTAAGTGTATATCTCTCTAACATTTTATTGAATACAGCCTCTAAAGTTATATAAAATTTAAAAATATCATGTTCTCATTTGCTGATTTTTTTTAAATCCTATGTAATTTTTCTCTTGGAAAGGCAGAAAGGAAAAAAACTGATTTTAATTGAGAGCTGGGGTTTTCTGGAGTTCAACATCTTTATTTTCTTTTTAAGAGATTCTGAATTCTCAGCTACTTTTTTCTGACCCATTAGCTTCTTAAAACTTAATGGACCTATTTTCTCATTTCCTTTCCTTCTTAATCTTGTCCACTTAGTTAATCTTTTTAACACCTGATTAGTTTTAGCCAAACCAATTCATTATTTGTCTTATCATTTATATGTTGATTTTAATAGTGTCTTCAATATTCTTGCAAATGCCTCCTTTATTTTTTACCTGCCTCTAATTTTGCATGAAGCTACTTTGCTTGCTTCTTTTTCCACTAAGCTGTCACAGCATCCTTATTCATGCTTTCTCCATTATCATCACCCACAAGTTTTGACTCAGAAATCAAAGTTCTCCTATTCAATAAACTGTTATCTTAGTCCCAGATGGGCAGATACTTAATTCTCATGACTTTAGTTATGTATTTGTATATTATTTCAGTACAACCCTCTATCATTATTTTTAGATTGTTGCTGTGTAATATTTCTCCATCCTAATACTATTTTTATGCAATGAATGCCATTATCTCCTCTTTATTTACTGAGCAAAGGGCCCTTTGTTTTAACTCTGAATGTCTAACTGAGGTTGACTGTAATTTTCTTTACCTACCTACTCATTTTCTGATCTCTAAGGCATTTAATTTAAATCTTCAGCCTTTCTTCAGCTGCTTGAAGGCAATCTAAATACTTCCCAAAAACTTGAGAGGTTTATTAATTTACAAAGATACAGAGATCTTTTATACAATATTTGAATTCCAAATTTCCTGATCCTTTCTTTCCTTAAGTAAATCCCAGACATCACCTTCAAATCAGCTTCTGAGCTTATTTCCATCTGTCTTCAGCTCAGGTTTCCTTCATTCATTGTATCTCATAGTTTAGTCTGAGAACTGGACATCTTAATTATAGATCAACTTTTGTTTTCACAAAATTTGAAGAGAACTGACACATGCCAGTTTAATCTCAGGATGTTTTGTATTATCAGAACTTTTTTCACATTTTCAGTGCTTACCACACTAGCTCTTGATACAAATTTATGTTCAACCATATGTTCAACAGTAAATTATAATATTAGAAAACAGACGGAAGCCAGAAAAATGTGTGACTACAGGCAAATAACAATCTATCTAGTAAACTCTACTTCCATTGGCAATTAAGATCTAACACCTAACCCTAAATAAAGAAAATACAAGCACAACCCTAAACAATAACAGTATAAAATAATAACCACATCACAACTAAAAGTATATAACATTTTTGCACCAATTAAATATATTTCCAAGAGTGTATGACACTAATGCACCCAACCTCTTCTGTCCCTTATCCCAATATACAGTGATATCACTTAGGGATGACAGCAAGTAATTAACAGCCATGACTCCAGTACATCACAGCTACCCTTTTTTAAGCTAACAGGGTGCAGGCTTGTTCCCCATTCTGAAGCATTCATGTTATTGATATTCCACTTTTTACTGTCACACATGGCTTCAGTTAATTCATCTGCAACTTTTGCTTCTTTGACATCACATCTGCCTTGCGCCACAGCCCATTCCACCACTGCACTGACAAAATATTTATTCAGAAAGTTGTGCAGGTGGAGGACTGGCAAAAAGAGAAGAGCAGGACCATTTAGCTGCACCATCAGAATAAAAGATAGGACATAACTGGAATTGCCTAGGTGGCACAGTTTTGATCTCACCCTACATTATACATACTAATTCAACAAGGTACAGCTGAGCTACAGCACAGTTAAAAACTAAAAGCAGTACTGAAAACATCATAGTCTAAGAGAAGCTTTTGTAAAAACTACATTTTTATTTTCTTTTAAATTAATATTTTGATCATTTTACATACAAATGTAACCTCTTTATTTTTACCTAAGAAAAATGAATATATAGACCAGGAGTTTGAATGGGATTAGAAAAAACTAGGCAGATAAACTGCCAGTCACCAAATTACTCTATGTGACAAAGACTGTGGCAGGAGACCTTATATAATAAACCTTATAAGACCTTATAATAAAGAAGCAAACTCTTAAGAAACACAAGGAGTTATATTCACAAAAATATGAATCAAAATAATAACTTTAAAAAACCACACTTTCTCAATATTTTTTCCTGAATAAAGGAAATACACCTTATTTTTCTTGAAGTATGGACCATAAGAGATCAGCTAATCCAGACACATATTCAAGGCAGGACCAACAGTATTAAAACATTTCTGATACAGGTTTTTAAAAAGAAAAAGCAGTAACAAAGACTCAAAAAAACCCCATAGGCACTCCTGTGTGTGAATACAACAGCAGCTAGAAGATTTTTCCCAATGTCAAAGGTATCCCTCACTGCTTGTGTGTCAACCTGTGAGTTTCAGTTGCCAAACAAAATAAAGAAGACTAAAGGGTAATCTTCTACATGCAGATAATCAAGAAAGCACATAAAGTCAACAAGATGGAAACACATCATTAAAATCACTGAAATACACAGTGGGGATGAATTAGTGAAGTGGGACACAATATTGTCATCACATGAATGTCTCTGTTTTTCCCCAGACACAGAGACATTGACCATCCTCTCAGTTTTTAAGCCTTACATAAATAAACTATTAGAAAAAACCACTCACTGATGGGCATGGGTCAGTAAGCACTGGGCTGTTTGAGACCACCAGCAAAGAGCCATGAATCCTATAAAAGCTGATAAAAGTGAAGGGATGCAGGAATTTAGGTCAGAGTAAGAATCTACTTTCAGTTCTGCCCTGCAAGTAAATTGTTTACTACTCCTATATCGCTCTAATGGTACTATCTCCACATTTCAAGTTTTCATCAGATGTATTACTTCACTTACTTGTTCTTAGCTGCTTAAAGACCTTCAACTGGGATGTTTTACAAGGACTGTCTATACTGGCAATTGAAATTCCTCAAATGAAGAAAGGTATGGAGCTTCTTTTCCTGTACTAGCTTGAAGTCAAGAGCATTTAGGGTTTGCTTTTTTTATCCCTTACAATTTCCTGTTTGAGGATCATAAAAGCTATTCACTTTATGTAATTGTTTCCTTAAATTGCTGTTTTCAATTTGCATAATGTATCATTTAAGTAAAGGTAAAGAAGCATTTCATCTTGATAATTTCTGCCACAGCTGAGATTGCAAAATTGCTTCTTGTTAGAAGGAAATTTTTAAAAAGTGCAACCACTGCAACATTC
This sequence comes from Corvus hawaiiensis, assembly GCF_020740725.1. Taxonomy (NCBI): domain Eukaryota; kingdom Metazoa; phylum Chordata; class Aves; order Passeriformes; family Corvidae; genus Corvus; species Corvus hawaiiensis. The sequence goes on from NC_063217.1 coordinate 26,539,816, forward strand.
CAGATGGCATCTAACATATTTTTCAGTCTGCTGCAATAGTATGTTATAGATATGCTTGCTATTCAGTTCAAGCTAGGAAACATTTGCTCCAGCTGAGGTAGTTCTTTTGGCCACACTTTTTCATATTGTATCACATTTCTTGATAATTTCATAACTTTATTAGTTCCATAGTTCTAAATATTTTCTTACAAACATTTTGCTATAAAAAATTCTCTACAAGTTTGACTTACCAAGACACTCTATTTCTCCATTGCTAATTTCTTCACCATTAAATCTGATTAATTCTTTTCCAGCCTTTTCTAAGAGTGCCATAATTTAGCCAAAATACCATTCTACATTTATCAGTAACTTCTCCTACCTTCAATTCTTTCTGTTATTAATAGCAGGTATTGATACATGCAGTAGCCTACACCTTAGATGTACCCATAGGGTGAAATCCTCAAAACATCAAACTTCTCCTAAGTTTCATGTCTGATACTTCTCTGGAATTAGTCTTTAAATATAGAGTTGCTGGAATCAATGTCATTTTATTGAATAGTTCTGTGTAGGTCAGAAGTGTGGCAATTGATCTATAAATATGTATTGTTTGTACAGGTTTAGTCCCACATTTACCAAGCTTTTGTCTCAGCCAAGCATATGAGCCTTACACTTCTGTAAAGTCACTTCTCACCTGCCTAAACTTTGGTTCAGTGTGGCAATACCACACTATTTAAATAAATTTTTTTTTTTTTTTAAAAATCATTCATTTACAGGTGATAAAGAACATCCAGATCATGGTGATTTAAACAATCCTATTGCTTAATACTGCAAATCAGGCCCAGTGCCTGCCAGAGAGAAAGAAAACACTGAGTTACCCTCAAGGTCTTCACCTGGGTCAGGAATCATTCTTATGTACCTGAATTCTCCCATTCTCCCTTTGCACTTCAAGGCAAGCAGGGTACATATCCTTATTGTATCTGTAGTACAGGGTCACAGACCTGTGTAGAGAGCCAGCAAAGTAAAACAAGATTTGTCCTTGATTCGATCATCGTCCTTTTCTTACATTTAGAATGCTATATTTCTCTATCTCTCTATCACTTGCAAGTCTGCAAGCTGATGCAACCCCTCACTTGAAATTCTCTCATTAGATCAAGTGCATTAAAATGGGGCATGCATATCCCTACTTGGATGCTATATTAATCTGTCTTTTTCCATCAGAACTGGACAAAATTTCCAAGTTTTTCATTGAAAATTTGAAAATCTTTGTTTTGTTGACTTGTAAACTTAGGTGTTTTAAAGATTTCTTTTTCAATCACTCTTGTTCTCAAGCTTAATTTTAACACCAAAGAAAGCAAAAATCTATGATAATGTCATTTTTCATGACATCCCTCTTGGTCAAAGTAAGCTCTGTGACACATTTCAGCTTCAAAGAACCCCAGTGCTTCCTTTATGTTTAATGACAATGACATGGACTCAAATGATCTGCAAGATCTGCAAGAAGGCAGCAAAATCAGCCACCAGCATGCAAGACTCAGAAGGACTGTTTACTGTCAGACCTGAAAGACTACAAAGAGTGCAGAGTTTTCCTAGAATATGTGCACGTCAGGCATGTGGTTAATGATTCACAGAGCCATCACCATATCTTAGTCTGGATGGAACATGCTGTGGGATGTCTCAGGTGAATTGTTGGTATAGCACTGCTTGGATGTGGTCAGAGGCTGTGAAGTTCACATGTGACAGCACCAGCAAGATCATTTGAGATGTCTGAAATGTTAAATAGCTTTATCCCACACTGAAGGACTGTGTTAGGGTTATTTCCTAGACAATGAAAAGCATTTGTAAAGGACCAAATTGTAATAATACATGTAATTTCATTTTGAAATACAGGGATTAATGGTACTCAATGCCAATAATGGTAGTTAAATTTGACCTCCAGCTAGGCTTATTATAAACCTGTGGGGTATTCCTCTGCAACTGCATTTAAAAATTCTACTTCCAACAAAACAGTTTGCCGCATCCCTCCACAGTCCTTTAAGGAACACTAGGACTCTTCACCCCGCTGCAGCCTGGTGCACCTATGCTACTAGGTTAAACTTGCCCAGGACCTGTGCCTTCTGCTTAGGCTAGCTGGTACTGAACAGAGTGATGTCCTTTACTCCTCTTGTCCTCCAGTGAGGGCATCAATGTACTGAGAAAACTCCCATCAGGAACCCCTAAATTATGTCCAGAAACCACTTGGCTAGCTGATGCAAACAAAAACCACCCCAAAGACTAGTTTAGGTGCTTAACTTCTATCATGGACATAGTCAAGAAGAAAGAAAATAAAAAATAAAATAAAATAAAATTGTCTTTCACAGAATCATCAAGGTTGGAAGAGACCTTCAAGATCATCTAGTCCAACCCTCAACCCAGCACCACCATAAGCACCGCTAAACCATAATCCAAGCGTCACATTCAGCTGCCTCTTGAGCAACTCCAGTTACAGTGACTCCACCGCCTACCTGGGGAACTCACTTCAATGTCCAACCACTCTATCAATGAGAAAATTTTTAATATCTAATCTTAACCTCCCCTAGTGCAACTTAACATCATTTCCTCTTGTCTTTTCATTTGAGACATGGCAAAAAAAGACCAATCCCCACCTCACTACAACCTCCTGTCAGGTAGCTGTAGGGAGAAATGAGGTCCCTTCCTGAGCCTCCTCCAGGCTAAACAACCCCAGCTCTCTCAGCCACCCCTTATATTACAGACCCTTCACCAGCTCCATTGCCCGTCTCTGGACTGGCTCCAGTACCTCAGCGTCTTTTTTGAAGGGAAGAGCCCAGAACTGAGCACAGCACTTGAGGTGTGGCCTCACCAGGGCTGAGTACACAGGGACAATAACTTCCATGGCCACACTACTTCTAATACAGGCCAGGATGCCACTGACTTTCTTGGCCACCTGGGCACACACTGGCTCACGTTCAGCTGCTGTCAACCAGCACCTCCTGGTCCTTTTCTGCTGAGCAACTTTCCAGCCACTCAACCCCCTGCCTGGGGTGGTGTGACCCAAGTGCTGCATCCAGCACTTGGCCTTGCTGAACCTCATACAGTCAGCCTCAGCCCATCGATCCAGCCTGTCCAGATCCCTCTGCAGAGCCTTCCTGCCCTCCAGCAGACCAACACTCCCACTCAGTATGGTGTTGTTTGTGAACTTACTGAGAATGCTCTCAATCCCCTCACCCAAATCACCACTAAAGATATTCAACAGAACTGGCCAAAACACTGATCCCTGGGGAACACTGCAAGCAACCAGCTGCCAGCTGGATGTAGTATCATTCACCATCATCTCTGGGCCCAGCAGTTTTTCACACAGTGAAGAGTTTCACCATCCAAGCACAGGACTGCAGAGTATAGCTACTGCACTGGGAGATGCCAGCAAAAACTTCTAAATGAATATGTAAGTGGGGTTATTTCTCTTTTACAGCAGGTATCTGAGAGGTTTATCTAGTTGCCTGAACAATTTATTAATAAAGTACTTTGTGACAAAATTAACATCAACAAATTGTCCTTGCATTTATTCATAACTCAGAAAACTCTTCATAAATGTTATTTACTTCACAGATAATTTCAGTCTGATTAAGTAGAGCATCCTTCTTCAGGAGAGCACTTGAACATGTCCTCAAGTTCCACTGAATTCAATTATTAGGTAAGTTGAGGGAATCAGTTATAAAGAGAGAATGGGGTGGAACACTGGACAAAGAAAAGCAGGAACTGAATAGCCAAGAAGGACAGAAACAGTGTAAGGGACAGAGCCTAAACAAAAACAAAACAAAGCAAAACCAAAGAAAAGGGCCAAAACCCCAGGATTTGAGACTAAATCTGGTGGCCATGTGCCACTGTACTTTGGGTATTGTTGGAATCTGTACCTCACTCTCCAGTAGTTTCAGCACACACAGAGTAGAAAATGTCTTCTGTACTTCTCTTGTGAGTTTCTTCATGACTCTTGCAAAATGATTTATTTTATACAACTTTCCCTAGAAAACTCTTTAAATAAATGTTAGTAACACAACACAAAGCTATTTGTAACTTGAATTAAGTACTTGTGGTTTCATCCAAATTTAAAGACATTAATGTAATATGTATTAACTAAATAGTGAAAAAAACCTAAATAATGGTTACAGGGAAATGCAACAACAATGCATTTGCAAGGACATAATGAATACTCCTGGGGAAAAATCCATGACAATGAATTAAGGATTGATTTGGTTGATTTGCTCCATTTAGCATACCCTGCTCCTATGATAACAGAAGTAAGAGATGCTCACACTATATAATTTACTCAATGAATTTGACTTTCATGTGAATAAAGTAACAATAAATCAAGCTGCATGACAGAAAAGAATGCTCAGGCTCATTCCCTCAGCTCTCGCTTTAAGCACCTTGATATACCTCCTTACCAGGCTTTGCCTACAGACACCTCGGACAGGGAACTGAGCAATCCATTAGAGATAAGCTCTTTCCAGACCTTTCTCAGCATACAGACACATGTATTTTTAACAAATTTCAGAATATACTAAGCCAACTTCTTCTCACCACTTGCAGTATCAAACTGACAGCCATTTATTTTCACGTAATTTTATTCATATCCCAGAGGAGACTAAAGGCTTATATTTTAGAATGCAGCTTATTGACAACAACTTATGGAAATAAAGGCAAGATAAAACATGCATTATGTAAGAACTGATTGAAAAAGATCTGACAGATGCTGTGATATGTGTGGTCACAAGTTTGATAACTAAATATATTCAGAAGCAACAATATTTAGCTAATCTAGGTGAATGTGAAAATTATCAAAGCCCAAGATGCTGATAGGATGCCAGGCTCTTAAAATCACAGGAGAAGAGGCTTCCAGTTAGAGAAATTAAGCAGACTTAACAATTATCCTACTTATGTTACTACATTCACCAACAGTTATAATATTTTCTCAAATTCAGGGATAGAATTTATCACATTTTCTCTCCAAAGGTGGTGTTTATTGCAATCTTATATGATGAAGTTAAAACATAATAAAAAGGTCTTAAAATAATTCCAGCTGCGCCAATTCTCAGACATGGCTTGGAGCCACATGGAGAGGATGGAAACACATCTCAAACACCTTTTTTCCTGTGATGGCCAGGGAATCTGGTAGGGATCTACTTCTGCATTCCTAAGGCATCCCACCTTCTTGACCTTCAGCTGTCAACGTACAAAGCAGAGCTTACACAGTGTCTCCAAAGCATTGCTGTGTTTTATAGCTCGCAATGAATCACATAACACAGATGTAATGCTGTTTAGAGGAGCTGGAAATTTAGAAAAAACACAAGCACAACTCCCAGCCTGAACTGACAGATGTAATTCATTTCAATAAAAGCAAAGACTGTTATTAAGGAAGATAAATAAAGGAATAAAAGTCAAATGCATGGTAAAAAAAGAGGCTGGTATATTGCAGTAGCAAAAACCAATCAGACAGGCCCAGACTCATGCAAATAATCAGGCCCATTTAACTTCCAACTGGACACCTCTACTCTTACAAAGTCTCTCTTTGGGCCCCATATCAACACCACTATGACACGTAGTCACAAAGCTGGGGTGGAACTCCAGGGATGGTCATGTCCCTGGGGAAAAATAGTCTTCCTATCGCTGGAATTGTGCCCATACAACCCACATAACATTTAGGCCTCTCCAGCTGAGTCCAGTTCCCTTCACGGTCAAATCTGTAGGCATTCTAACACGTTTATTCAAACTCCATGAACAACGTTACCTGGTGCTAAGGCTTCTTGCATGTATAGGCTCCTCAAACAAGGGGTCCAGAAACACTGTGAAAAACATGTATGAAATTATCTCCTGAACCAGCAACAGAATCACACACCTCTGTCAACTTCAGATCCTGGACAGACTCCTGAAGCAAAACACCTTCTACTATGCTTCAAGGGACCCCACAGGTCTTCTCCTTTGCTATAATGGCCCACTGGCTGTGGTTACTTCACATTACACACAGAGGTTTTTCATGTCAGCTGGGAGCTGATGCCTATATACATGTTGTAAAACAAGCAGAAGACTTTCGACATCTTTTATGGGCAAGTGCTCTAATCATTAGCCTTGTAAAGGAAGGATATAAGAACAACTCCATCTGAAATCATTAAAAAAAAATAACCAAACACCAAAAAAACCCCAGTAGATAAAACACCAGGGAGCCCCGAGTGGTTTGTGTTGTTTTGGCAGGCTCTCCCATGCTGTGAACGACACTTCAGAGTAGCTTTTTGCTCAGCTTCTTGTCATCTGAAAAAGAAAATACTTCAATGCATTTTTAATGAATTTCCTGTAGTTTGAGTTCTCAGTTGAGAAAGTAAAAATCTCCACAGAACAAACAGAAAAAGTCACTTAAGAAAAATAGCCAAAATTGCAATAAATACAGTGAGTACATCTGGACACATTGCCCATCCTAGAATGCCTTTGGCACCTTGCCCCAACAGCTTCACACCTGCTAGGTCTCCAGCAAGTTTCCTTTTACACTATCCGTCAGGGCTGACACATAATTCCCACCCAGAGGCTTTCATCAGCATTAAAGCAGTTCAGCAATACAGGTAAGTACTCTATTTCTCTTAAAGACCCTCCAGCAAATCTGAAAAACAAGCCTTTGATCTATAATTTCTCTAAATTTTGCTGGCTTAATCACATCTACTCACACCTCCATCTTCCCTCCCCTAATAGCAATCAGGGTGTTACCAGTTCCTTCCTGCACTCACACTGGGACTACCCTTCACCTTGTACTTTGAATTTCTCCTCCAGGCTCACTCGGCCGTGCTGAAGTCAATACAACTTCCAGTCTCCCTGTTCCTGTGTTGGCTGCCCTCCTGACATGACAATTGCTGGCATAAGTTGTGAAATGTCACATGAGCTACATCCAACCTTTTCCCAGGTGCTTCTTCACTTATGTCTGGAGCTGTCATCTAGCTGGTTTTCTAGACAATTTTAGTCTTACCATCTCAGACCATTGAACAGGCTGAGTAGGTTTTACCTTTATATACATATCAGGTCAGAGGCTGCTCAGTAGATGAACACTGATATTCAGCATTTGAGACCAAGATCTTTATTCAAGTAACAGCATCCTTAATTGTGTCTTCTCCAGGGTCATTAAAAACGAGCATCTGCATACAAATTTGAGAATATAAATTTGAGACTGATCCCTGCAGAAAGGAAGGAGGAAAAAGGGCAGAAGGCAGTGGTAGGCAAAAATCCAGAACCTGACTCCCACAACTGAGTCCTCCTTAGCTGTGTTTTTTCTCTTAGAAGAAGTACTAAGTAATACATATAAAAGTAGAATATTTTAATGGGAATTGAGAGCACCTATTCCCTGCTCAATCTCAGATATTTCATGGGCCCACAGTAAGACCATTCAGACAGAAAACAAAGGCTCAATTCCCTTAAACTCAGAATGAATATACATATACAACAGAAGTCTCAAGCTCCTAACTACCAGAAATGGATTTAGTGGTCTTAAGAAGCACTAATCACACGCAATACAACAAGAGGAATGCAAAGTTAATTTAGGACGTGTTTTTCACCAGCCCATGTAAAGGGCTGGTCATTTTCCGGATCATTTTCAGCCTGCAGGCTGAATTCCTCTTATACTACCAGCAGCCATAGTTCTAAGTTACATAAAACCTGACCCCAGCATCCACTAAGTCAATGAAAACTCTCTTTGGATGCTAAACAGACCTCATCTATAACCTAACAGCAGAATTCCCCATCTAATCAATGCAAGTGACATGAGTAAAATGCGAGACATGGGGTAGGTAGCATTATGCCATGTAACATTAAGTGGCAGCAGCAGCATGTATGACTAATTTGTGCTACAGGCTTAAAAATGACAGCCACAGAAGCTAGGAGAAAGGGCTGTAGTCTCCCAAATCTATGATCTAGCTGTGATTGTCAAACATAGCAGATTTCTTGGCACCAACATCTGTCCCTGAAGCAAGCAGCAATTACGGCATCTTGCAGCACTATAAGCCATTCTGACAGCTTTCAGCTCAGCCTGCAAAAAGATTTGATGGTCCTGGCCACACTTAGCAAAAGAAATTAGGGTGCCCCTCTCCTGGCCTTGCATAGGCCTACTACTATTACTAAAATGATTTCTCCATACATGCCTCTCTACACATATTTGGTGCAAGCTATAGTTCATCTTTGCTGAAACACAGTCTTTATAAAGTCTATGGCATCTGATGTACGGAAGCTTTGCCAGGCCCAAGCACAGAATAATAGAAAATCACTTTAGGTCATGTAAAGAATTAGAGCAGCTGACAAATGGTTTGTTGGCAGGCAAGGCAAGAATGAAGTTCTCTTAGATTACCTCACAGGAATAAAAAATAAATAAACTAGATAATAAAGTGAGCATTGCTAATCTGTGTATTATTTGTTTCTGCTGCTGTAAGAGAGGCAAGGTAATTCATTTAGCTTTTATCTTGTTGACACAGTGAGATACATCATGACCATGATAAATCAGTAGACTGGTGTGCCATCTTAATAAATGTTGCAGTGGGGATACTGCAACACGCATATATCAAACCAGGAGTCCCGTGGAAAGGAAATATATACGGACAGACAGATTCTTGATAGCTGTTTCAGAGATGTTTATTTCTCCAGCCGCATGGCCGGGGCTCTGCCCAGGAACTGTTCCAGTCACGGGACCAAGGGTCCTTCTGCCCGCGCAGGGAGCACAAACCAACCAATGGGAACGAGGCTGAGCAGGGGCAGGGAAGCCCCGTGTCTGTGCCCTCAGGGCCCCTCTCCCAGGGCTACACGGCAGGGGAGGGACCCCAACACCTCACCCGTTTTATTTTAATAAAAGGAGAATGAAAACAACTGGATAAACATAACAAGAACAGTTTCAAGACAAAACAAGCCACCCTCCTGAGTCTTTAAATGTCCAAACAGATTCTGTGGAACATCTTAGGGCTGACAGAAGGCAGACAGAACTCTGAGCATGCTTTGTGGGGAAACTGAGGCAGGAGAGGGTTTAACTTCTTCCCTCCCCCTTTTCATCCCCCACTCGGCATTGGAAAGGGATTTTTGGGGAAACAATTGGCAAAAGCATGGTTTTGTGAGGGAAACCATGGATGAAAAAACGGATTGGGAATACACTGGGGGTAACAGGACATAGGGTAAAAGGGAAAGGTGGGATTAGGAAAGGGAAACTGTAGGGGGGGCTTACAATGGAGATACTCTCTAACATGACTACGGTTTTTTGCATATATACTGCCTTTTACAGGAACACCATCAGGCCCAGTGACCTGCGATGCTTGTAACCCTTTTCTCCCTAGTACAATATTAAATTCCACCACCTCTCCATCTCCCAAGCTTGGGATGCATTTTTCAGGGTTATTCTTTTTAATAGCAGTTCTATGCACGAATATGTCTTGCTGGTTGTCACACCTTGTTATAAAACCATAATTTTGCTTAACATTATACCATTTTACTATCCCTAAGGTCTTAGTTGCTATGATCTTTTCCTTTTTCCGAGTGGCTGCTGTTTTCTGTCTCGCTGCGTCTTTGCTGTCTCTTTCGGTCGCTCCCGTGTTGGAATTGTCGGGGCTGCTGGTGCCTGCGCGCTCTTCCCGGGGTCGCGTTCGGGGCTGTGCGGGCCGGGCCGGGCCCCGCCGCTCAGTTCTCCGTGCGTCGCCTCCTCTGGTCGCAGCTTCGCTGCCGCTGCCGGGCGCTGCACCCACGTCTCGGCCGGGCCCCCGAGCGATGACTCCCCCGCGCCCCGCTCCAGCGCGCGTCTCGGCTGGGCGCGGCTCCGTTCCACCGCCACCGCCGCCCGCGTGCCGCCTCTCTCGGTCGGGCATTCACGGGGCTCGCTCCACCACGCACTGCACAGGACCGGGCGGGCACTGCCGGGTCCCGCCGCTCCTTGCTCCGCCACCGACACTGCGGCTCGCGTGGCTCCGCCCGCGCGCGGGAACTGCCTCGCTGCTGCTCTCAGAGCGCTCGGTGCACGTGGCCTGGGCCGCACGGTCCCTGCGCCACGCTTCCCTTCACCAGGACACAGCTGACATTGCTCAACAGTCTCAGTAACTAAATAATATTCACGAAAATATTCTTCCATCGGCATATATTTTGACTCCAGTATTAACTGTGTCCAAACGGTTTTCCAAAAGCCCTTGGTAAGAATTAAATCCCAAGAAACATAGAAAAAGTTCTTAAACAACCATGCCAGGAAGTGTTTCAGTTCTTTTTGAGCTTGAATCAAGCTAAAATTCACAAATCGTTGTTCAAGAATCATTTTAAGTTTAAGATAAATGTCCATATGCGGCTCTGAGAGCCAAGAGTCTTCCCACGGTTCCTCCATAGTTTAGATATGGAATAGCAAAGCAAAACCAAGAAGAGGAATCCAAAGTTTCCAGGGTTTACTCACACAAATCAGTCGCTTAGGGATCGGGGATCGTTCTGCTCACAAATCTCCACCATTTGTTGCAGTGGGGATACTGCAACACGCATATATCAAACCAGGAGTCCCGTGGAAAGGAAATATATACGGACAGACAGATTCTTGATAGCTGTTTCAGAGATGTTTATTTCTCCAGCCGCATGGCCGGGGCTCTGCCCAGGAACTGTTCCAGTCACGGGACCAAGGGTCCTTCTGCCCGCGCAGGGAGCACAAACCAACCAATGGGAACGAGGCTGAGCAGGGGCAGGGGAACCCCGTGTCTGTGCCCTCAGGGCCCCTCTCCCAGGGCTACACGGCAGGGGAGGGACCCCAACAAATAAATAATAAAACAGATTAACATTCATCATATTTCTCATGAAACCCATCCCTTTATCTGTTCATATATAAAACATCAGGTTGATGGACTCATTTAGCTAGCATCAATGTTACAGCAATAATTGCAGGAGAATCCATATTAAAGAGGTTTACTGTATTCCTTCCTCTTCCTGCTTCAGGCCACAATTAGAAAGACAATTGTTTAAGAACTCTCAATTGTATTTTATTTGACATCAGCAATATACACTGGAGTATAATAGGAACAATTTTTTGCACAATCTTTCTTGCAAGATGGATTTATTTTCCAAATACATAGATGTTCATAATACAGGAAGGTAACAGTTAAGCTGCACAATAGCAAAACAAGTTGACAGCTATCAAACCACCTTTTAAGTTTGTTAGTATAGTCAGGTGACCAGCACTGAACATATCATTCAAATTATTTAGTTAACCTGTGATTCTTCAAATCCTCCCAGCCACATTGTTCCATGCAACTAAAATGTGCACCAAGAATAGTGTAAAAGAATTCAACCCAAGGCTTCCCTTGCTTTGATTTCCTTTCAGTTCTTCCCCATGTATGAGCCAATACAAAGGGATAAACATCAGAATTTGGCATGGCACAGGAAATCTTGCAACATGCATTTAGGACAGCCACATATTTCAGAAGTAATAAGTTATTGACAGAGAAGATAGGACTTTCCTATAGTGGGTGTTTAAAAAGCATTTTTACTATGCTTGCTTTAGTGCATATTTTCTGCATGCCACTACTTTTACAGAACACAAAGATAGAAGTACTTCCAAAAGCTTCATTATTTTTCAGTCTTCCTTGCAATATCTAAGCCTAAACCCAGCTGTTTTGATTGCAATGGATGGGGCTTCTCAGGAAAAGAAAAGGTTACAGTAAACTGAGCATCAATAAATACCATCTTCTTTTTTTTTTTTTTACTTCTTTTCAGCTTTAAAACAACGCAAGATATAATATAATTTGTTGTTGTTGTTGTTCCTCAGTTGGTTCCTTGGGTCATAAGCTTTGAATTAGTGCAGAAGTTGGTATCTCCCAGTCTGCCTCTCAACTGTGAATTTGTGTGTAGAAAGAGCGAGAGAAAGGATTTTCCTCATCATTTGTTAGATGGACTGATTTTAACAGCTCACTAAAGTGCCCCAGCAACTTGGAATATCAGAACTGGGAGGACTGGCAGAGTGCAAGGGTAGTAGGTAAAAGTGAGGAGAAAGAGCAACCCAAGGCAACTTCTAGGGGCCTTATTTACTTACTACCAGCAAGTAAATGCAGTGCCTGCAGACGGGCTTTTAACATACTGTCACTGCTCTGTATGCTTGCTAGAGATGCAGCACACAGCACAAGCAGGCTGGCAGTGCTAGCAGTCACCCAGAGAATTTAGAAACCTGAAAATCTTTTGTCTGTTCTACAACTGTATTTCAAGCAATCAAAGTTGGTTTATGCCACTGCACTAGCACTGGATCTTGAAACCCACGCAAAAGTCCTCACACACCATACTTTAGGACTCCAACCCTACTCACACTGTGCCTTGCTGCTTGACTGCTGGGGCTTATCTGCCACTGGCATGGATGCACACCCTCTCCCTGCCCAGATTCTGCTGAGTACCCGGTGATGGAGATGGGATGCGTAGAGAGCCCGTGGCTAAAGGGAAGGCATGTGAATCTCACACCATCCCAGAAACTGCTGCTCCCCACCTCGGCCACAAGGCAAGGAAGAAAAGTCAGGGACATATCTTGAACAAACCAGAACAGCAAACAGTGCAAAAGTAGCAGAACATGCCAAAGAGTGGGTTTAGATTTTTCACTTGGGGAGTTTAATACAGCTAATGAGCACCCCTTAAGCCTAATTCAACTCTTACACCTTACCTCAGCAAAATGCCTCAGCTGCTCTTTTCCAGAAGTGGGATACCTTCTCCTGCTGAACAGATTGCTCCATCAGGACAAAATTTACACCTATAAAAACATACTCCTAACTCAGCAAGGCCAGCACTGAGTGCCCTCCTGACTTGGACTAATGAACTGAACCTAAAAATTCCTAGGTCTTCCACAGTTCACCCACGGCATAGCAGAAAGAAAACTTGGAAGTACACAGGGAAGCTGCTTAACTGCGTACTTAGTAAGATCAACTGGGAGTGTGAGGATCAAAGAATGTGTTTTTAACTCACATACCTTTTCTTATACGATTTCACTATATTTATGCATATGATATCCAGAGAGGAAGTGAGAAGTAGCATTTTAAAACCTCTCCACAGAATTTTCCCACCTTCTGTTTATGCATCGTCTCCACATTCTCCAAAGGAAAAAAAAAAAAATACAATTAATGTATTTATGAAATGGCTACTGAATATCCCATAGCTAAGCATCTTTCTGTTTCAGCTTAACAGAAAACCCACATACATTTGTTTTGCCTTACCTTCTTAAGTGAAATGTCTACAAATAAAATTCACATTTTCAGCACACAGAAAATACTTTTGTATTTAAAATTTTAGAAGTTTTTACTAAATATTCTCCAAATTAGAGATTTTATTTGAAAATGAAAGCTATCTTTGTGAGATAATCACAGAGAGAACTTTGCTTAGAAGTGTTTCCTACCTTCCTGAAGTTTGCAATGGAGCTTATGATTTCTATGCGTGCAGGTGAGGAAACCTCTTTAAAAAAAAAAGTAAGTTAAAAAAATGAGAAGAATTCAGCTTGATTTTCTTCTTCATAATTATGCAACAAAATGGAGAAATGGGCATAATTATGCAACAAAATAGAGCATCAAAGAGAAACCCTCCCTTTCCAATGTTTAAGTTACAGGAGAGATGGTAGGGGCATAATAATTATACCTATGAAAAAGTCAGCGATGCTGTTCTGCCTCACTGGGAAGGTCCGCAAGCTGCTGGCAAGAAACTGTGGGTACATACCAGGCAGCAGCACTAAGCATGTTCTGTTCCATTACCAGACCTGTGCTTGTCATTCCCACCACTCTCCATTTCAAAGCATTTAGCAGATATGCAAGGAGAAGACAAGACTGCACCTTGGTGCTCCTTCGGGATGTTCTGCGCTGTTACAGTGCAGATGAGCAGTGCTGATCTGAAGGAAGATTTTCATTCTGCCCTATTTTGTACTCCAAAGAAGTATTTTCCATCCCACCCCCACTATTCCAAAGACCCTGTTGCACTACAGGACAGCTTGGATGCACAGCAACATGAAGGCATTCCAGCTGGCAGCAGGAGCTACCTCACACCTTTTCAGTCTTCTAGCCACAGCATCAGAAACCTTAGGAGAGATTAACTGTGCTGATCCTCATGCAGGATTTGCAGTTGGAGTTGAATTCCACATTGCACTCAGCTTGTTCCTAAGCCGCCTACTTGGAAAAGAGTTTAGGGGGCATTTTCATAAGTGGCTTAATCCAATATAAGCTCTGCTCAGCCTCTGAAAGAGGCAGTCACAGTCTCCTTACCCTCTGTTTCTGACCACAGACTCCCATCTTCTCCCACATGAGCAACACAACAGCTCTCATGCACCCACAGTGGGCTACACACACACCTTTGCCTTTTGTGGGATCCACGCTGTGCAAGTGCCAAGTTGTGGACGGACATTTTCAGACATGGAAACTTTAAATGCATCTGCAGCCCACAAGCTGTAGCACTGTCTGGATTATCAGAAATGCTCAGCACTAAACAGCTCCCATGAATTTGGGTACAAGAAGGAAGTCTTCAGATTCAGCAGGAAAGCATGATACTTTAAAAAACTTGTTGTTACTGTAACAAAAGCTTTTTCTTCACCCACATCCCCTCTGATAACTGAATTAAATCGGAGACAGCATTCCCTGTATTTAATCTCTTAAACATAAAGCAAGTTAAATGCCAAACATTTTTAAGTGCTTCATTACTGAAAATGAAATATATGGAGTCCCAGAAAGATTTTTTTTTTAAATGTTACTGTTTACATTTTTGGTTGAGAAATGTTGTAAAACATAGGGAAACAGTAATACTTAATAAAACTCATTCTTTTCCCCTTCCCATTCTGTCTCCTAACTCTTCCTGGCTGAGAATGAAAGTACCATTTTTGAAAACAGCTACAGTGGAACACAAATGTTTATAATAGGACATTAGACACTTTTCTTTATTACTTTCTCATTATACTTGTAATGAAGAAATAATTATTTCTAGGCTGTTTCCTGCCAGATGCAGTTCTAGTACCTCTAACAGGACATATCTTAAAATAACTGCTTGGTAGCAAGAAATTAAATTTTTCATCTATCCTCATGTTTTCCCTTCTCTTCCTTTTCTCTCTCTTCAAAGAACTTCATTGATTTTGGCTCTTTCAAAAATTCTGGCCTGTTTTTTTTTGTTTTGGGGTTTTTTTAGTCCATGATTTGTCATTGATACAATTCACAAAATCACCTTTGTGGAGGAAAAATGACCACAAGGGGTACCGGAGGTTTGAGAAAGCCTGAGAGCACCTCTGTTTTAATGACAGTGGAGGTTAAGATGAGAATCCTCAGACTGTGGTTTCACACCAGCTTTAACCCAGCTCAAAGCACCAATCCAGGGTCCTCACCCCCTCCTTTGGACCAGCACTAAGAGGGGAGCCAGATCAGACAGATCCCACTGCTACTAACCAGCCAAAAGGAAACAAGACAAACTCGGGGCTTTAGCTAGACAAGTTATTTCAGACTGCTCCCCCACAAGCACTGAAATATTTGCCACACACAAAGCAAGACAATAGAGAAGAAGGTGAGAGCACTACATCCAGCAGTAATACAGTTTTATGATGGAGTCTTAACAAAAGGCCACAAAAACCCCATCAGTTCTGCTCTGTAGTCTCTCTGGTGCAGATTGCTTCAGAAGATGGCAGGATATAAGCCAGCTCTAATTCAGAAGCCTCTCAAAATAAACATACCCTGAGTGCTGCCCTGCCCAATGTGCTTCATCAGCCCTTCAAATAAGGGTTGAGTACTCACGGCCAGGACTTCTCACAAGTGGGTTAATTTTCACCATGAAAGCACTGCTGGTATTGATTTGCAAAGTCAATTACCTATGAAACAAATATTTAAAAGTAATTGCTCAAGAACTCTAGTTATCTGAAACACCTCAAATCTCCACCACTCATCTGGTGATAAGAGAATGTTGCCACAAATTAATAAAAAATTAAATACATACACATACAGAATCACCTATTTATGATTTATGAAAAGTTCAGTGACAACCTGGTCCATTCTAACAGAAAAGGAGATTTTCAAGCTTGCAAATATAAAGCATAGTGTGACATTACTGTCAGTAATAAGGTTAGCCATCTCATATTTCAAAATAACTTTGAAGAAATACTTGTACACGCTCTTTACTGCTGGGTCCTCCGTCCTTGTAGCAGTTTTACTTAGCATGGAGATGAGCCATCAGCACAAGATGATGATGCAAGACAAAGCAGTACTCAACTAAATTTTTCAATTCATTGAGCTCAGAAGTACAGCTGAGTGCTTCATAATGTCATCTGCTTCTTCTACCAAATTCCAGTTAAGTTTTTTCCAAGGATGAAAACATATTCACAAACAATGACTTCCTTAAGTGTTTCTTTATGTCATCAGATCATCCAAAGATTACTATGTCAGTTAACAGCAACCTGGATACAGCACTCACAAAAACACTAAGCAAATGTTGACACAACAGCAAGATGACCAGCAGGAAATAACCCAGATCTTCATCCTAGCTGAAGATTAATTCAGTAATACCATACTTTTCCTCCAGATCTTTTTCTTGAAAATAGTTATATGAAGACAGTAGTAAAAATAAAAAACAAAAAAACCTACCTTACATGGTGTTTTCATCCAGAAGGGTACTCTTTCAATACAGAACTATTAGCAAGTGCATCTTGAGTTTTCCTCTTTAAAATTCAGGGAACTGATATTTTTTCAAGAGATAAATGTATATATGTATCCAGGCTGCAACAGCATTAGTATTTTTAAATGTTAAAACTACACTATTTTTTTTTTAAACCATTCAAAAATTGATGGGAGTTTGGATGGTTTTCTAAAAAAGGGAATCTCCAAGGCTTTTTTTTTGCTGCTGTTATTTTTGTTTTGAAGAAGCCATCATGCTCTCAATTCCTCTTGCACAGGAAAATGAAAACAGAATTATGACCAAAAAATATAGTCAACTGCAATGGATATTAACTGGTTTTCTTTGAAACCCTTTCCAGTGGAATAATACAAAAAGCATAAGAAAGTCTAAAAGATACATCTAGATGCAGTAAGTTATGGACTAGAAGACAGTACTGTTCAATTCTGAAATAAGTAACTATCACATTTCTAACTCATGTGAAAACAAAGTATGTTTTGCAAATGCTATCAATTTTACAATAATTGCATTTTTCATTCCCTCCAGTTAACACAGAACATAACATTAGCAAAGAGAGATCTTTACAGGGTGCTCTGTACTTCGCACTACTCTCACTTGCTTGGGATGTGGCAAAAATTTACTTTCAGAGTCTGATTTACTCAGAACATGCTGAAACTCTCACCACACTCACATTCTCCAAAATAGCTACATCTTGACTCTGAGGAGAGGTCTACAAAGGAAGATTGCACAAATTAACGCATATCAGACTCTTTCAAAATGGCACATTATTCCTTCCAGTAAACTTCCCATTTAAAGTGCACTGAAGTAAACGAAAAACACATATTGGTGTCAGTGGATACCAGTACAGGTCCTTACAACAATGTAAACTTACCTTGGAAGCCCACAGAGAAAGAAATACAAAAAAAAATATATATAAATAAATAATTTTAAAAGATGCTACTGTCATTTAAATTAATTTAAATTTTTTCCTGGATTTTTTTCCCGAGATTTTTCGGGTTGTTGTCTGGTGGTTAATACTGACCTCCATAATGATATTTGCCCCTCAGATTTCCACTGAATATGAAATTTTGTTTATACAGTTTTGTTCTACCAAATATAAATGGAGGAGCTGTACTGCTTATGCAATATTGCTTTACTCCTGTCAGAGTATGAAGGGAAGCATCTCCTATTCTGCCCACTTAGCACTGACCTGCTGCAAACTTACTGCTGCACAGCCCTGCAGTTCTGTAAGAGTTCTACAACTTTGATCATCCTTGGCTTGATCGAGATCATCAGCAGATGTTATACTAAACCTAGGCTTCTCAACACTACAGCTGCTTTTTTTCCTAGTCTGTTATTCAGTACTAGAATTAAATAAAACCAAGGCTGAATTTTTGTCAGCTGTCTGTATTGCATTTCATAACAGTGCTAGCCACACAAACCTTTTCTATTTTAGTGAGGCCAAGCCCTACTGGCAAGTCTCTGGAAGACAAGGTAAAACTCACCAAAATTTCTTTCCTCCTTAATATTCTAAGTCAAGCAAAAGTTATGGAAAGTGTGCAAAGTCCATGATCTACTCTTCTTTCCAAACAGACCTCTTGGAAGCTTTTGGGATTTGGACATACAGTGTGCTATAGCACACTGAAAAACACCCTGCTAGGAAATCTGTAGTATCTATGGGAAAATGTCCCAGATGGCCAGTGTGTGTCTCTAACAAAGCCTGTGTGACATTTCTTCCATTCTGGCCTTCCCTTCACTTCTAATAGCACAAGGAATATAGGAAGTTAGGCTTTGGATAAATTGGATAAATACACACTGCATACCCTGACATTCTCACATGGCATACAGACAGTGTACTACAGCATTAAGGTACACTGAGGCCAAATGACATACAGGAGGTACACAATACAGTGGAAGAACACAGAATTCTGGGCATATCAAAAAGCTGAGTTCATCCAGGTTTTTGTGGAAATACTGGTTAAATCCTATTAAATACACTTACTTGCTTTCCCCATTTTTTTCGTAAGGTCCATTCTGAATGACGAAGATGATGAGATGCCAAAGGCTCCACTTGAACACCCTGTAATCAATAACTCTTAGCTCCTGTTAACAGAAGAGCTCTAATCACATTCCTTATTGAACTATTTACCTCTTTCATTCAGTTATTGTTCAGTTTACCTGCCTGATCAAAGAGTAATGTAGAGTGGATAAATAAACAGCTTTAAAAGTCTACTTTTTTCCCCTTCATAGACACATGGGAGAAGAAATGTACTACCAACATCCATTTGATGGAGACAAGTCCATTTTACAGGAGGAAAAACAGATTCCAGTACTTCTGTTGAGCTCTAAGAGCTCACGTCACCGTGAAGGGCTGAGTAAGTTTGCCACCTTTCTCAGCTTCCTTATTTTCACAATTGCAGTGAAACCTGTTAATAGTGGGCTCCCAATTGACTACAAACCACACTTCAGCTCCTGTGAAGGCAATCTTCCTGAACCATGTTTTTAACTGTTTTCTCAAATGACTGCATTAGTGGTCAGGGCTGCATCACTGCAATCTGGGAGTTTTGCTACTGGTAACAATGTCTCCAAGGAAATACCAGGGGAGAGCTATCTCTGTTTCCTTGTAAAGATTTTTGTCATTATATCCAGTTTCCTTTCCTGTTGATAGATGTGAACTTATCTGAAGAGTTTGGTTAGTTTTAAATCACTATGATACTGTCAAAGAAAGATTGTTCAACAAAGCCAATGGGGAAAAAAGAATAAGAAACTAAAAAGAAGAGCTCCTGTAGAGTTCATCTCACTGAAGCTCATTTCTAATAAGCTATTTGGTCATTGAAATGACACCTGCAATGATCTCCCTTAAGATTTTAGTTAGCAGTTTTGAACATTTGGGCCACTATATTTAGCATATTCCTCCTTTTGTGCTTCCAAGTTATGGTGTCACTGAGTATATTGCAGGCTTTTTATTGTTTTACTGTTTCTGATCATTCAGGGAGATTAAAAATAATGAAGAACAACTGTTAACAATAAATTCCTATTTACATTGTCCACATGTACTTTGGAAAGGTAATTATGGCAATTTATTCATATGCTGCAACATAAAAATGTAGTACAGTTCAATAAATTAATCCTAGACTCATAATGATTTTTTTTTTAATGTATCTCATTTTGAATGTAGGCATGGAAGTGTTGGAAGGTTCTTCAGAAATACACTGGCAGATTTAAAATAGGTAACTTTTTCTGAGGTATCACTAAAAATTTCTCCCAAAATGGAAGCATAGAAATAAATATTTGGAATCTATTAATTTTTGCAAGCCTTTTTCCTCCTTATAAGCCTTTAAAATGAAACAGAAAGTACAAGTGAATTCAAGCAGCACATTTAGATCAGTCTTTGCCTGAACTAGTGTTGATACCACCGAACAGTGAACTAGAAAAAGCTGATTATAAAATCAGTACACAGGGATGGGTGGAAGGAACAGACAGCTGTTTCTAATGAATCGTTTAAAGCTCTGCCTGTGAGAAAACATCCTTGGTTTTCATCACAGAGGAAAGCAAAGAGTAATTTCAGTAACTTCTGGTGCAAATACTAGGTTCTATACACAGAAGGTCACCTTTCTTCATGCTAGAAGTATTTTATCATTTGTGCAATCATAATCAGTAATTCCCAGAGGTTAAGCTTTGTTACTTCTGGCTTAACCAAATAAATAATCAATCTCTTGCATACTATCTTCTATTCTAACAACTTGTAACAATGTGACCTAATTAGAGAGGAAACAGCTACAGCAACGAGCAGTACATCCAAAGATACAAACTACTGCAGTTAAGACATCTTGTATGGGTGCTCCACTTCCAGTTCTGTGATATGCCACATAATGGTTTTCTAAGGAGTGTTGGAATCTCAGGCATCTTCTAGATGTAAAAGATGAAAAAGGAAAGAACCATACCTGGCCTTTTGAGAGCATCCCTTAAGTAAAAGAAAGACTAAGGCAACTGTTTATATCACTACACTATAATAAGGTTAGGTAAGACATTCCCACTGCATTCTATCATCTACAGTCCAGTATTACACATGCAAGAGCACTAAGGGATCCATACTACACGCTGTAGTATCTCTTGCCATCTTCCAGGTCCCGTAAGTTAAAGGTCAGATTCTCAGCCATGAGCTGGCTAAAAGGCTTGGAGAGACAGAGGCACGGTTGTAGTCTCACCATTATGGGGTCTTTTTACCCTGACTCTTGTCCCAGCATAGTCTAGGGCAGTCTCACACATGCCCTCCACTACCCCACCAGCTTGTGGTCTCCACCAGTCCCTTGATCATTATCTGGGCACAGAACCACTCAACACTCACCTGATCTGCCTCGCAGCATAAGACTTTGACAACAGGCTACCAATCTGCTGAAGCTAATCAACTGAAGCTAAGGATTAGTCCAGACCCTTTAAAGGCACAGCCAGATCATAGCTGAGAATCTGGCCTTTGATTTTCACTTGTCACCTGCACAGAAACGCTAACCATTTGCTGAGCCAGACGGATCTGTACAAACATTTCTTGTACTTATTGGCAATATGTTTTCTACCTTTTCTAGTGAAAATAACATTTACGATTAGGATTTCTATCAGGTTTAACTATTCAATTCTTTAATAATGCTGCCTGCTTGCATACTGCAATTTGGTATGAAAAGCACCTATCTATGCCACAGTTTAAAGTAAACAAATGGATTGTAAATTAAGTTTTTTAGCCTGGGATCCACCTAGGGAATCAGCCATCCTTCTCAAAAAGGGTGTCTTTCATTCACTCAGTGACGTGCCCTAGCCACACTCATCCATGCACAGGAAATGAGGCTTTTTTTGCTTAATTTTGAAGCCACTTTCAAGACTACGTTAAAAATTTAACTTGACACAAACATTACGTAAGGAGCATGGGGTGGGGGCAATGGAATATGTGTTTAAAGGAAATCAGGAGTGTAACTGAAAAGTATGGGGGAAACAACCCAAAAACAAACCAAAACCCAAACCTCAAAGCATCCAAAGAAAAAGCAAAGAATTCAAATAAAAAGTTGAACATTGTGGATCTGGTCCTCATCTACTACAATTGATGTAATTTAGGAGTAAATCCACTCAAGCTGGTCAGCAAGGTCAAAGAAGAATCGCCCATTTAAGATCACCTTACCAAACAAGAAAATCCAATTTTGAGAATTACATCAGATTTCAGATTTTACAAGGTTCACTCATTCTTAGTTTGGTGTGAGAATTTCCCATGTTACAATGCAAAATAATGCTTAGTAAAAATATACGGAGCTCTACAACTCCTTTGCATAACTTTCCCGGAGTTGCACTCTCCCAGGCTGGACTCTCTTTTCTTTTGCCACTGTTCATTTTCTTCCCCCCATTCTGCCAATTTTAAACTAGCAGGGAAAGTCCTTCCCCAGCAAGCACTGTCAAAATATTCAGGACATAGACCTCGCACTCAGAGAATGCAGTGCTGTGTCCAGACAGCAGTGCTGGGTGCCTCAGGGATTTGTAATAGCCAACATGCATATTCCTAGCAGTCAGATGTGTTCCACTGCACAGCTGTGCACCTCTACCTCTGATTTTTTTCAGGTGCATGTTCCTCCCAAAAGCAAGTTCTGTGCAGCCAGAGTAGTTTGTCTCAAGCGAGTGTTGGTTCATTGCTGGCTGAATGGAGGAAGACCCATTACTGTTACCCAATACTCTGCTAAGAGTTAACTAATTATCCCCAATAACTCCAGCCTTTAGAATGGGAAAGTAGCACACAGCTTTTATAAATAAGAATTACTGACCTTTTTAAATAGTTTCAAAAGAAGAAACTCTGCATCAAATGTGAGTATAATTTAGGAACTACTACATAGCAGCAAAACTACATTAGACTTTCTGATTTTTCCATGGTGTCCTTGGATAGATACACCACCCAGTAGACCATGTTAAATGCTCCGAAGGTAACAGGAAATAAAATGCGTGCATATTTGTCTATCTTACTCGTGCCAGAGTGGGAGGCAGGGGGAGGAGGTGGTGTGACAGCAGATGGCTTTGCAGATGCTCCTAAAGTGTTAGGTGTGGTGGTCTGAATCTGCTCCAGTCTAGATCCAAGCAAGTGCTGAATGGAAGGGGATCCAGCTGTGGCATGCTGGGATACAAATCCAGTTAAAATGGGGGTAGAAGGAGGAGCTGGAGGGGTAGCTCTTGCAGAAGATAATGTCTCCGATGCATTGATTCGTGTGAAAGGGTTGGGACTTGATGCAGAAAGGGAGTGGGGTGCAATGTCAGAAGACCCCTGAGCTACAGAGGGAGGCTGGACAGAGCTGTGCCTTGTGTCAATTCGGCTCCCACCATCAGCTTCAGACTGTACTGTGGCATTCGTTCTTTTCCTCACATTTGAATTGGCATCTGTACTCTGCAAAGTTACAAAAAAAATGCTAGTCATTCTTCAAATAAACACTCAGAAAACAGCAGTGGAAACTATAATCACGCACTATCGGAGCAATACTCACAAATATAACCAGTAACTTGATCCTGAAGCACAAAGATACCGAAAACTCATGAAAATAGATTTAATAGCATATAAAGTGACAAATGAGTTCCTTTTACCTGTGGCTGGAATACCAGAGTGAAGACATCTAAATGCATCACGCCCCATGTGATGCAGTACCTATACAAACTGAATACCATGAAGCTAAGGATTCTCAGGTTAGAGTGACAGCTTTTTCCAGGCTCAAGCTCAAAACAAGATTCTCTGATGTCTACCTATTTCTCTGATCATATAAAAACATTCTAGATGCAACTTACCAGCCATGAAGGTTTATTTATGCTTTATATCCCCAGAAAAATAACTACCATATACTAGGAACTCTAGTCTTCTACAGAAGAGGCTGTTAAAATGCAAGTATTTACCAAACCAAGTTACCCCATTGCTGCTCTTTCAGAAATAAAGCCAGTGCTTTTTCACATCAACCATAGGCAATAAATTCCCCAGGCACAATTGAACCAGGGAATAAATTAGTCTTTCACCAACTACTCCTCTCCATTCATTAAGAGAGTGGTGAATTCTCCATCTCTTGGTGTCTTCAGGCAAGTCTGGATGTCTTTCTGAAAGATATTCTTCAACCAAATAGTACTTATTAGGCTGCATGAGAAACTGAAATACAGATAAGGAAGGACAGGAATAGGAAATACATCAGAGTTTAATATTCTACTGACTTTTGGGAGTGTGACTCGGCCTCTGCCTTTCTCCTCTGCACTTAAGAGGAAGACTAACATCTCCTGAACTTCCTTCTGGAAAAGTACCTAAGGAATTCTGACCTTCAGTCCTGCACCTAAACATGATGTAAAACATATAATACTTTAGATATAATATGTGAATATTTTTTAATTAAGAAACTAACTGCTTTCCAGAAGACAAAGACTTGAGGACAGATAGGGTACACAGGTCTAAATACAGACAGGCCCAAACAACCACTTGTTATATATTAAAAATCCTATGTTTTATGCCCCTCTGATGATACCATTCCCAAGCATTGCCCTGTACCATACCAACTGTGCCTTTGGCTCCCCTTCCCTCCAGCCTTTCCAGAGAACCCTGCCAAAGCTCACAGCACAAATCAAAGGGAGAGAAAGCAGGCAGCGATGTCTTCTCTCCTTCGTCCAACAGCGGTTCTCTCCAGCCAAGTGACAGAGCAGTAACAGAGAGCAGGTTAAGTGTTATTCAAGTACTAGTAGCACCTTGAGTAGTGACAAGAGTGACACTGTGTCTGTCTACTACATCAGTTGTGCTTCACTGTTCTGCTCAAGAAAACAGAGAAATTGAAGCTGAAAAGAAATCTAAAAAAATAATTAAAAAAAAAACCAAATCACTTGATAGTATTCCCATCATGGCCAGAATGCTGGTCCCTAATCCTGTTAATTGCAGTACAAATCTGTCACTGGCAATACTCTTGGCCTGAATTTATCTGAAACTGTCACAGCTTTATGCCTGTTCATGGCTGATGTATTTTCCAGCTCACAGTTGATATACCAAAGAATCCCTCTTAAATTTCAGCTTTCCTTCCTGCATAGAAGCATGTCAATCCCCGTTATTTACTCTTCTGCATCTGCAATCCAAAGAAGGAGAGGACTGAAAGAAACACCAGAAGAGACTGGATATTCCTGAAAAAACCACTAATTTTACTGTTTGATAGAGAAGCCCGAGTCATTTTTTGGGAAGTGCAGAAGTACACACGGGTGTGCAGTTAGGATACTTTCATACTAGGGTTGTCAATGACCCAGGAAGAGTAAAGCTGTTTTCAAGACTGCGAAATTGAAGTGATAATGTACAATCAGGACAGAGGTGCACTTACTAGAGACTTGGTAATATCTGATGGAGTGCTGCATGTCACTTGAAGGCTTGCAAAGCTAAGCAGATGGAAGTCATTAATGTTCACTGCCCAAAACAACAGCTCTGTGCTCTCAAGAAGCTGGCACTAGTCAATGAGAGGAGGTGAGTTTTATCTTCTTCATGTGGATCCTTGGACAACCTGGCTTTGCTCAAGTATGAGTCACCCACTGCAAAGCTCTCAAGCAGTGCCTGGGGAGCAAAAATCCACAGGCTGGGACAGGGGGTGCAAAGTAGATCTGCACTGGAATTAAGACATGTCTCACTTCCTTCCTGTTCTCTGCCTACATTAGACAAGTGGCTTAGAAGTGCTGCTGCTGGAGAATAGAATTACCACATCTTCAGTCACTCCATGTGCAACCATAAAGAATGGTCCAAAGAGCAAAACAATAAATTAAGTGCAATTAATTTACAGAGACACCATTCTATGTTCTTGCTCACTTGTACTGTCACGTTTTCAGCAACCATCTCAGTATACTTCCCTTTTGTGCACCATCCACTACAGACACAGGTAAAAGAGAGACAGGTAACAGTCAGGCTCCTCACATTCCAGTCATCTCCATTTCTTTTGTAGGAACTTGTTTCCATCAATATATTTGCACAATACCTTATCTTCTCCCACTTCAACTGTCATCTAAATGACCCAACCAGACCTGTTGCTATTGGATTTACTACTTATTTTCCATTACAGTCTCTAACCTGGAATAAAATTATCTATACTTTTTCAAATAGTCAAAATGTGTACCTGTGTAAAAGCCTACTGGGCATTCGCTTTTTTGTTACTGACACAGAAAACTTCCAACACTTCAGAAACTTCAAGTTTAGAGAGAAATCCAGTTTTCTCATAACATACACATAAATGTACACATAAAGCTCAAACAGATAACATTGTAAGATCACAAAATAACACAGCATAACAAGCACCAAAAATATGGGCACATTTTTTTTAATTCTCTGGGAACCACCTTCCAGTCACTCAGAGCATAGAAATCAGAAGTGGCACTTCTAACAAGCTCCACAGACGAAGTATCACAGAAAATCAGTTGTTCTTGCACAATGTCATTGTAATAGTTTGGATTTGTGTTCTTGAGTTGAACCTTGTTCTTGAAATGTACTGAAACAAGCATGCTCCATGGAGCACCAGGTCCACACCCCATCAAAGCCGAGCACAATGCACACTCCTTGCCAGGGTGGCCTCACCAGAACACTGACCATCATGACCCCCCGTTTATCCTTTCTTTGCACTTGCTTTACTCAAAGTAATATCATGACAATAGCTCATTCTCCTCATTCGAAGCACTCAGGTATCCCTCCTTGTTGAGCTGTCCAGTTGAAAAGTTTCTAGCAAAAATTCTTATTACTGGTTGTATACGTAGGGCCCTGACATATTTCTCTGTTCAAAGTAACAAAGATAACTCACTTCTTTCTACATTAGTCTATTTCTCCTCTGTACAGAAGCTATCTCACGACTCTACATCATCTGAAGATTAGTGCCAAGCTCACTAATAAAAATATCGAACAAGTCTGATTCTGTGGCGAGCCTTAATGAACCAAATTCTGTTGTAAAACACAGTACAATACAACATTCAGTTTGTATTAAGAAAGCATTTCACAGACATTTCAGCTATGGTATATACCCCTAGTAAAAGGATAATACAACAATGATAATCTGACAAACAAAAGTATAAACGTATGCAAAGCACTTGCTACCTCCCAAAATTATTTCACTTAACCTTTTTTAAAACAACAGCAAGAAACACAAACCTACTGCCTTTTAATTTGGAAGCACTGATTAGGTTTGCATGGCAAGGTTTGCATGGCAGAGGGGCCACAGGGGTGGCTTCTGCGAGAAGCTGCCAGAAACTTCCCCAGTGTCTGACAAACATAAACCTGCAGCCCATGGAGGTCCTCCATGCTGGAGTGTGGAGCAGCCTGTTTTTGCAGGACCGCACTCCATGGAAGGGACCCACACTGCAGCAGCTCATGAAGAACTGCAGAGCCTGGGAAGGACTCACACTGGAAAAGTTCAAGGAGGACTGTCTCCCCCAGGAGGGACCTCACACTGGAGCACGAGTGTGAAGACTCTTCTCCCTGAGGAAGAAAGAGTGGCAGAGGTGACTTGTAATGAACTGACTGTAACTACCATTTCCCATCCCCCTGAACCACTGTAGGGCAGAAGATATTAATTCAGGAGTAAAATTAAGCACAGGAAGAAGGCTGCAGGGAAGATGTTTTAAGATTTAGTTTTATTTTCTCATTACCCTACTCTGCTTTGACTAGTAATAAATTAAACTAATTTTCCCCAAGTTGAGTCTGTTTTGCCCATGATGGTAATTGGCAAGTGATCTCTCCCTGTCCTTATCTTGACCCGTGAACATTTTATTTTCTCTACCCTGTGCAGTTTAGGAGAGGAGCAATAAAGCAACTTTGGTGGGCACTGGTGTTCAGCCAGGGTCAACCCATCACACGCACAAAAACAAGAAATATAACATGAAAATCAAACAAAAGACAAATGAAAATGCAAGCCAAGAAAGGCAGGGATTATCCAAGTAATGATTCTTTTATGAGGGCAAGTCAGGAAACCACTCAATTGTCCTGAGCCAACAGGACTGCCGTGCTAGTCCAGACGGGGCTCCACAGGAAATGCCGAGTGCACATTTTTTACATTCTCACTCTAGACTGAGAAAGATTCTGATTTTCTGGAGACATTTCAGTAAGAATTTTGGGAGACATTAAAATTGTGTAGCTCAGGAATGCAAAATGGGAGCCTGGAAAATACCATAACATCCAGTCTATTACACGATGCAGAGCCAGGCTTAACAGGTCTGATAAAGACTGCCTTTCTACAAAAAAACCAAATTCTGCTTACGTAAATGATGCCTCACCCTTCCTTTGAAATAGCCTATCCATCTGACAGGTCCAACCAGTTGGTCCAACCAATTCCACACAAACCAGAAACTCTTATCATAACCACCACCAAACCAAAGTTGTAAGTACTTTGCTCTGATATATCCTCCTTCAAGAGGAAACCTTCTTGCTATTGTCCTGTCAGGAGAATTCAGGCTCTGAACCTTTACTGGCAGAAACACTATGGATGAGTTTCAAAATTTTGAGTGATTTGAACACACGATTCCTGTCCATGCAGAAACAAAGTTCTCAAGGGCTCTGATAATAATCTAAGAATATATATATTGTCCTAATTGTAAGACACCTTCATTGGCTAAAGCTCTGTGGTTGGCTGGGGTACTCTAATGCCTATTTTATTTTTAACAGCCAAGATTGGCAACAGTGAAAACTAAATTCCAGCCTCGATGGGAGTTGAAATATTTATCACCAAAACTTTGATCATGCCAGAGGTAGATAGGTGAGTATAGTAAAGCCAAGGAATTGACCACATATGGGAAAACGTGGAATACAGTCTTTTTCAGGAGAGATTGATAATCACTCCTCCTTTCTAGCCAAATGAATAATTCATTAGTAAATAAAACTATGACAATCATTCCTCCTTTCCAGTGAAATGAATAATTCATTAGTAAATACAACTAAAAAAAGAAAAGAAAACCAAAAATGTTCTCAGTGAAAGAGGTTTAGAAAACTCCCATCCTATGCATAAGCATACTTCACTGAGGAGGAAGGAGGCTGTAGGATAGGTTCAGGTTCAGGCAGACAAATTTTGTCACATAGCATGCACTATGCCAAAAGCTTTTGAAGTATTTACTACTTTAAAAGGCATAGAGATTTTGCTTTAATTTTAAGTATCACTGCTATTTCTCATGGGTTTTATCTTTAAAAGAACTAAATTAGGGAAAGAACCATTGAGTACAAATTCTTCCTATATATAATGTCCTGATGCAAGATGCCCTTTTGCTAGTACTAGAACAGAAAGTCCATTTCACTTGGAATGAAGACAGGACATCTAAACCAGCCTCCTTAAAAGTGTGAGTAAAATGTGGTAATTAATGCTGTATCCTTCCCTTGACCAGTGGATTCACATGCAATTAACCATGAATAAGACAATGAAAGATGCTGTTAGCATAGGTCAGGATAAATCTATACAATTTATTGTTAATTACTGTGGCAGATTTGTGGAGTAAGTCTGATGGTCAGCTCCTATGACAGAATGTATAGAACAAACAAAAAAAACCCTACAATAAATCTATTGCCAAAAATCAACTCATACATCATTTGCTTTTCTATTTAAGCTCAACTTTGATGGATACTGCTGTTTACTACAGTACTAAAATGATGCACAAATATGAGTCGATCGACACTCTTCAATATTTAACATGGTTTGTACACCATAAACAGCTGCTCACATAATGTGGAAATTCTGAAACTATTTCTAAGTCTATGTAAGCCTCAACTTGAGCCAAAAAAAATAAAGTACTGGATTGTTTTGTATGTATTACCAGTTTTTGACAAGCAAGGCAATTTTGCACTTCAATGAAGTCAAGATTGCAAATTTAGCATGAACTGAAGTAGCGTGCAGCAGCTGAGCTGAGGTTCAAGGGAAGGGGATCATCAGCACAGCAATATACAGTACTGAACTGACAAACTTAGTCATCTTGTTATAGAACAAAGAGAGCTGGTAACAACCACGCCACATATTTCCTATGATAAGGCCAACCTAGAATCTGTAAAACAAACAAGAACATAATTTAAAAGTCACAAGCCAAGTCCTGGGAAGAATGCAGCAATGGTAAAAGTGATTAGCAGGGACTCAGGGAACTTAATCCTTAGGACTGTATTTAAAAACAAAAGCAGTGAGAACACTGCAAGCTGTGAGAAATTCTTGTGTTGGTACAGCACTGTACAGTCAGCTGTTTCACGCAACTCAAGAGCATCTTCCTATAGCCTGTTAGTGCTCTACAGAGCAGCTTTAAATCAGTCTCTGCAATTTTAAATTTCTTCATAGTTTTTTTGATGGACACATCCTTTTGAGATGTGAAACTAAAATAAGCAGCTCTTACTGCCTGAGCTAACAGAGTATCAGTAGTACTCCGCATGGAAAATCCCCTTCTTAGGCCCTCTGATCACTAGGAAGCACAGCCATCATCAACTCCTGAAAAACAGGCACACATTAAAACTAGAACCATATATTGGCAATACAATTCAGATGTATTCTTCTAATCTGCCTCAGCACTCTTTGGAAAACAGCTCAGCAGTTGTGGGGTTGGATATACAGACACTTCTGAAGACCTGCATCAGCCTCACCCTATGACAGAGCTTCACAGCGTCACTGTGCAAGATCCCAGGGCTGCTTCTGCACTGTTTGTTTACTCAAGTGGAGAGTTCACTGCTGCAGATCAATACATTTTCTAGTTCACAACAGATCTTTGCCACAGGATATCACTAAAATGGTACCTCTCTCTGGGACTGAGGTAGTACAATATTTAAAGCAGTAGCTTCTCTTTCCCAGGGATAAATGCACAACAGAATTTACAAGTCACAACACCACCATCTGGTACCAGTGCTAGTGGGAGAGAGAGCTAACACACTGACATCTAGCAAGCAGCTGTCAAAGCTGGAGAGAAATGCCCCGGGTAGGATCACAGCCTAGATTTCATGCCTTTGCAGAAGGAGCCACCCAACTGCATCCAGCGCTTCCAGCTCTGAGCTCCTTCCTGAGGTGAGACAGCTAAGTCACACTGCAAAAAGACACTCACAAAAAGACTCTGTTGTCCTCTACTGTAACCCAGCAACCAGGATGGGTACATGGGTTTGGTAATAGACCACGTCTCAAATCTGCCCTGACTTTCACAGGGATATCAACACAGGCTTTTCACATCTCAAGCATTTCCCCACCAGGCCACTGGATATTCTAGGACAAGTGGTCATCCTTCCTTGTTATACATGTTGCATTCTCCACACTTCAATCTTGCCCTCCCATCACAGTGCATGCACAGTCAAGCTGGCTCCATAATCAATTCCTCTCCTTCTCCCTGGCCCCATATAAATTATTTAACATAACAAGAGCAGCTTCAATGGGAACTTAACATGCCAAGGACTACCTAGCAGTCTGGCTACTAATCTAATCCTCCAATATTGAAAAGGCAGGACTCAAGTCTGCTCAGATTCCCATGTGGGATTTGTGGGAGGCTGTATCTTATAGGCATGCTGGCCACTGAATCGAAACAGGGTAGGTATACACCTAAGATGCATGGCAAACACTTAAGAAGCAGCAAGTCAGTAATGCACATGCCCACCCAGGGAAATTTAGTAATTAAGCCCTTCAGGTGTCTAATCACCATTTTGCATACTTAAAAAAATAAAACCCGAACACAAAACCAACCAGTCAAAAAAAAAAAAAAAGAAAAAAAGAAAAGATTTCCTGAAAAGGGCAACACAGTCAAAGCAGTTTTAAAACGGCAAAGAATTTTAATTGTTTATTAAAATAATCAGGCATGTAACAATGAGGTGTTAGTAGAATGAAATTAAAAGTGAACAGTCAATAAACATCTTTATGCTTTTCTGTTAATTTTCCAAGAATACAATTAGAGTCTTTCATGACAGCACTACTAAAACTTCCATGAGACACCGGTAAATTAATACTTAGGAGAGTCAGTAATGTGTTATATGACAGCATGGGCTTCCCAAACTGGGAGAACTCAATTAATCCAAACAAAAATTCATGAAAAATTGGAAGGCTTAAAGCAACCAAAAGTCTGACATTACTTACTGTTTAGCTGCAACAACGAAATTGTTTGTATGATAATTTAGTAATATTTTCCTATTAAAATCTACCATAGTGGTTTTTATCCTTACTAATCCTTCCTAAGAAAACAGTCTGTTCTTCTGGGAGGACATTGTATATAACCTGCCAAATCCACACTATTTGACATTTATCAGGGAAAGCAGCATGTTGTCATCAGTGTAAATAATGCTGCTTGTCCCAGATCCCACTGAGTCACCATATTGACCTGCTGCGAGCAAAAGCAAAACTTGGAGGAGAAATCTACCCCAGTTTACTACTGTGTTGTAGAGCCAGTCAATCAGAATTTTACTGCAATAATACTAGAGATTTTGGGTTGCCTTACAGAGCCCTGGAATATGACCAAGTAAAAGCTCCACCTGCCACAAAACACAATGAATTCTATGTCATAGCTCTAGCAGTGCAGAGAGCAGTGCAAATTATTTGGAAAGGAAAAACAAAGGGGAGATAAGTTTTAAGAGCCAGTCCACTATCCACTCTGCTCATTTTGCAATCTGAATCATGTAATGGGAGGGGAAAAGAGGTAAGAAGAGCACTCCATTCTATGTTCTACCACTAGACGTGCCTAAAAGTGCACTAAGTAGATGAAAAGTAAATTTGAGGTTATTAAAGAAACAAATTACAAGAAACTTTTTTTAATAAATGGATGCCAAATTTATGCCAAATAAACACATCCATCTGTATGCTGCCTAAAAGCCTTACACATGCAAACATATATATGTATGTATATGTATTAAATGCAAGTATGCATGTATATGGTTCTTAAGCACTGGTGTGCACAATTCTTAAAGCTTTATATATTAAAATTCTTTAAGCTATATAAATATATTACGACAAAAATAAAAGAACTGAAAACATAACTGTGGTGGGGAATAAATCTATTAGCCTAAATCATGTCCTAATGAACTGTGGTGGTTATTTGTGTAACATCTCTGAAAGGAAGAAGAATGGCTGATTAGGAACCAAAGACCTTTGCTATTTTCTGGATCTTTCAATTTTCATTGACCTTAAAGCTGTAGTTAAATTTGCTTTAGTAGTTTGCTGAAAATGCCTGGAACACTCATTGCCCTGTAGATCTTCCCAAGCCGCTTAAAGCTTATTTCTTCTGATTCCAATTTTCCCTGTATAAAAGTGAAGCCAGCCAGAAATCTCACACACAGCTGTGAACCCCAAATGCAATTTGGTGTCATTGGATGCACCAGTATTGAAAACTTTGGGAAACAAAACTAAAATTTAAATATAAACACATGAAAAGGTTTAAGCAGAAAATATGAAGAGTCTTGTGTTCAAAGATACCACTTAATACTAAGCATCGCAGGGAAAACTATAAACTCCCCAACAATTTGCAGTGTAAGGGTTGATACTGAACAATCTCAGAATTTTACCCTTGTCACCATAAAGAATTGCCCTGACTCAGTGTTTCTGAAATACTACCACATATTTTTTGACTACGTAACATTTCCCTCTACAAAAAAAAGATCAAAAAAAGGGAGGAAACTGCCATTATATCAATATAAGACCTATATGAATGCCTGCAACTGGTATTGGCATGAAAATAACTTTTTATTATTAAACAGAAACATGCATTGTATATGCTAATGAAAAAAAACATAAGGAACATGGTTTTTTTGGAGCATAGTAGTCTTTTTTTTTCTAGTAGATCATCACAATGACAGAGAAAGGCATTCACATATATTTTTGGAATTAAAAACAATGGGATGTCGTATTTTTTAAAATAACAGCATTATGCTTTCGTTCCCAAAAGAGATGTCTTATCCTAATACTATTTAAATAAAGTGTTCCACTACTTACAGTAAACACTGTCAGGCATTTTAGCATCAAATGAGTAACAGCCAAGTATATCCTTCATATTTCCCTGCCTACTTTGTGACAGTTCATTCTAATACTTACAGAAAATTGAAGAATGATCAATTATAACATTTCCTAGTAAGGCTTGGAGGAGATAGCACGCCAGAAGGATTTTTTATCAGCCAGGTGTTGCAACTAAACTCCTCCTTCTTTTTTTGCATATTGGAAAAAAAAAAAAACACAACAAACCCAACCCCCCCAAAAACCCACAAAAAACATTTCCACTACAATAAGAAAATAACTCATTGCACACCTTTAAATTGCAACAGCGATTTGATCAAACACCCTGCCATTTTTTTACCTTCATTATAACTGAATTCTGGAATTCACTGGAGTTTACATCACAGTTAAGTTGGGTCAGAATCTAGGCACAAATCCCATACTACATTGCCTACTTCCATTAATTACTTTGCTCACTTTGCAGTAGAGAAATGTTTCTACTTACAGTTTAAATTCATTCCACGACCAACCATGTTAAAGGTAGAGTAACATTAGGTTGTTGAAGAGAGACAAAATTTTTTAATATAGCATTTTAATTTGTGCTATTGAAAAAGACATATTATGTGAAATATTTTTTTAAAAAATTTAATCTTTATGCCTCACATTTATGCCCAAATCATATTGTTTGAGCACATATTTCACTTTATACATTAGGAATAGTGCCAGTTGATCAGTAGGACTGTCTAAGTCTAGTAACCAAGTAAAAAATAAAACTAAAAAAAAAAGAACCAAAATAAACCAACCAACCAAAAACAAGCAAAAAAACCCACAAAAACCCCAAAAAACACACTAGATAACCCCAAAAATAAAACCCCACAACCAAAACAAACAACAAAAAGGCCCCAAACAAAAAAAAAAACCAAAAAAACACAAAAAACCTTTAAAAACCCCAAAATATAAAGCAACAAAACAACAAAAAGGCAAATAAAATCAAGGAAGCTAAAAAAGCCCCA
This sequence comes from Corvus hawaiiensis, assembly GCF_020740725.1. Lineage (NCBI taxonomy): Eukaryota > Metazoa > Chordata > Aves > Passeriformes > Corvidae > Corvus > Corvus hawaiiensis. The sequence goes on from NC_063217.1 coordinate 26,574,335, forward strand.
CAAAACATTTAACCTGAGCATCATAGCTAACAAAATATCTTATGAACTGGTTTGGATCTATTGTATCTTCAGGTATCCAAACATTCAAATTTCCCACTATGTCAGTGCAGCCTTCTCCCAGGCGATCAATCTGTTCTACCTTTCAAATAGCATTTAGTACAAAATATGCCAGTTGTTTATGACCTGCATCCACTCTCATCCTACTTAAACCTGATGCTAGCATATCTTGACTGTAAATCATTAACAACAAAAATGTTGACTAATGAAATTAGAGCAGCAGAAAACTCTTTACATGTCAAAGAAATTATTCACATGGCACAGCAGCCTCCATTTGTATGGTCCTGTCCTTATATTTAGATGAACTCTATGCATTTCTTGATCCTGACGTCCTTCATTAGGATCTGAGTTTTAAATGCCAGTGCCCTAAAAAAACCCAAACCGTAACACCCTAGGCAGTGGAGAAGTAGTGAAGCAGAAAAAAATGGTCATTACATTTAAAAACTGAAATGGTGTTCTAACTGCAGGACTGTTTAAGTCATACAAAGGAGATGGGCTATGCATCCACATAAGGAGTCTAGTAACCAGAGCTGTGGCCCAAGTACTGCCATCAAGACTGAGCTGCTCATCAGATACTTCCTTTCACATATGAGGGAGCAGGGTTTAACTCCACTTCACTATTTGTCAGGACAAAGGAAGCTATTATTCTACTACTCCAAAGATGGAGCAAAGTAACCAAGTGGTACTACTCTAGGCCTGGTACATTTTTTGTACCTCTCTATTACAGAATAGTCTATATATTCAAACAGAAGTTTTCATCCAGATGCTAAAATTTTTTGTTTCACTTCAAATCTAGACCTTAGACAAGAGTTTATCTGCTGACATCTCATCATTAATCAACTTCAGGGATTAAGAACAACAACAAAAAAATGGCACACACACTAAAAAAAGAAGTATCGTACCTATAGCCTCAAGATTGTATGCAGCCCATCAGAACAATTTATCAGGCCCAATCTTTGTTCTGTAAGTCAGGAGTTTGGGGAATAGAGCTGGCCATCAGCCAGATTAACTGCTCTAGATGTCTGTTCACCAAGGGCTGCCAAAGGATCTCCACTCTTCTCCCATCCCCATCATATAATTTGAGCTGTGTCCATACAAGACAAGTATTTCATACAAGAGAAAATACATCTGAATCACACAAAAGCAGCGTGTTGTCCACATGACAACATTTCTTGTAAACTTGCGAGGTGGATGCCAGTCACATACCACCCAAGCAAGGAGAGGAGTGTGTGCCTACATGGCAGTGAAGAGCTTGACCCCCGAGCTCCCCCATTAGATGCTACAGGGCTTGCTGAAGACAAGATGACATGTAACTGTCTTCAGAAAAGAGGAAGAAAATCGACAGTTACAAGCTACTTGTGACTGAGTTTGAAGAAATAATTCCATTCAAAAGGGCTTTTTTGAGTCTGACCTGATTTTTCCCAAGTTTTGCACCCTTTTAACAAACAGCTGAGGTTGAAGCTCATGTTACCAGTGTTTAGGAGTCTATTTTTTGAAGACTACTTTTCACTAGCATTCTTCATTTCCAAAACTGGGTAGGTCTTTAAAAATAAACTTCATAGGAATACAGTAAAAAGGAAATAGTACAGAAGCATAAAAATAGACTCAGGAGTCCAATAACAAACTATAAATCATTCATTTCCATCACACATTGACTTGCAGCAACATTTCTGCTTATACTAAAGAAAGTAGTTCAGAACATTTAGGGATAGGTTCATTCCCTCTAACCAGAAAACATTTTAACTTGCTCCCAAAACAAGGAAATCACAGGTAACCATGGTGTAACCTACCTCTCTTGGCTTAGACATATTTCAGTGCTATCCTGCTGTGCCTGATAGAAAGTCTGTCCAAGTCCCTTGTAAACTCAAGGGAGACCTCAAAAAAGCTTGGATCCTACTCCTGGGATGTCTACTGCAGACCTGCACTCCTTATTGAAACACATTAACTTTGTATCAAGAAGTTAAAGACATCAAGAAGAGTTGAAACGGGGTAGGGAGGGGAAGGAGTATTAAAAAATATTGAAGATTATCATGGCTAAAGTCAAATCAAGTGATAAAGGAACATGCACTGCATCTGCAGCTATTGGAGGCTTGCTCTTGCCACCCTCAGCCCAGTAAATTAGCTTGATGCCATGATTTTTTGTTGGAACTGACACAGTTCAGACTACTTAGCTAGCCTCTGAACTGCATTTAATGCTTACTTTAATCAGTGTATGCATCAGTCACACCCATCATCTAGCTGCAAAAAAGTAAATATAACTACATAAGAGAATAACTTAGAAAAGCAGATAGCCCACATTGGCTACAGTAAAGATTTATTGGTTCTAGTGAAGAAATATATAATGTGAAATAATATATCCAAATCATTTGATCATAATGATAAATGATAGGAGTTGCCTCTGATCCAAGACAACTAAAAAAAGTGGTTTTGACTGAGAAGAGAAAAATAACCCACCACTAAAAATTCTAATTAGCATGAGTAATATTATATGAACTGATTCAATACAGAAAACCCACTTTATTTCTGTGGGTTTCCTGTCAAAAAAAGGACTTCTAATAATGTGCAATTTATCTTTATTTTACCGAAGTTTACTATTATTATGCCTAATTTCTAATATTATCAGATAGAAAAATCTTCATGTTCCATAGCTAATCAAGTTTCATAACCCAACTTGCTCCCTCACAGAATCCTTCAAGGACAATCCCCCCAGGTTACTTGAGGGAAAAAAAAGGTCAAATGCATGAAACCATCCAGTTAATAATGCAGAATCAACAGCTCATAAAACCCTTATTTAAAAGTATAATATCACCGTATTTGTTTTCCTTAACAACCTCAACTGTTCTGTAATTTTTCAGGGGACCTATACAGATGGCACCTCACTTGCAAAAAAAGCAGGCAGACACACCTGTAAGCCACTCCAAGGCAGGCTGAAGTATAGGTCTAATAGGCTTAACACAGAGATTTCCCCCCGCCAATTAGTAGAAGATCCAATCAGGTTGCAAATGGTGAGATATACAACAGAAAGAACTGTGTTCAGTCATCTTCTTTCCCAATTAGCAGACACTTCCTCCCTGGGCTAAGTGAAAATCTTTAATTTTGGGAGACTAGCAAATTTAGTATTATAGGCAAAGTCTGTTTGAAAAAAGTTTCAAGTTTAAAACACAACTTTTCCTTGAGCTCTGGCAATTGTACTGCTATCAACAGAATTTCTATCACAATAGTGCCAGTATAGTACAGAAATTTTTTTAAACACTAACTGGGTCAAGAAATCAAGCCTATCATTTATCTATGGAGAATAAATATGTAGATTTACATTAAGAAACACTGCTTACAGATGACATGCTGCAGCCCAGCTACTGTCCTGCATTCTTTGTGCACCACAAACTCACCACCAATCTCAGTACCAAGGAATCTGAGATTTCATTATCTCTAGTAAATCAGCACTGACTAGACAGTATATGTGCAGAACAAAAAATCAGATTCATAATAAGGAATAAAGAAATAATATAATAATAATAAAAGATAATATAATACATAATAATAAGAAATAAAGAAAATTCTAGATTAGTCCTTATAAGAAAAATACAGCAAGGAGTATTTTACATGTCAGGTTGGAAAGCAGAGTGTAGCATCTATGTTAGGTTCTAGAGAATCAGAGAAGTAATCCTAGCTTCTGTTCTGCACAGCAGGAGACCAGAAGTAATCCTCCAGTCACAGAAAGGATTGCATGGTAGTTAAGCCTTTGTAACAGTAGCTGTGGGCTCACCTTGTACGGCTGTCTTGGAAGAGCAGTCTCAAGTCTTAGTATAAGCATAATTAGGGAGAAAGCCGTGAAAAAAAATAACTGTTCAAGGTAAAATCAACACTATCACTCACTTACATAATCATAACATTAATGTGTAACCCCTTGAGTAGATTGCTCCCTTGAGTGCTTTTAAAATCTTCCAATCTGTGAGAACGTTACCACATTTATCACGGCAGTATTAATTAAGCAGTGGAATAGAACTGTTCACATCTCATTTTATCTATCTTTCAGGTTGGGTGAAGCTGTGTATGTTGCTGCTGTTTTTAAAATAATAATAGTAATAATAATAATAACAACAACAGAAAGAAAAAGAGAAAAGAGAAATTTCTCCAAAATATGTATAAATGGCTAAGCATTATACACTACTAACTTAAAGCAATTCAGTCCATGAATCAAAAGAGTTTTCTTAAGCCTCCATGAGAATAACAGTTTTATTCGCCTTCCTGAGAAAACTACTGGTTTTTCCTATTGTTTTAAATAAAATCTTATAAATAAACCCAGGATTAAACTGTTCTTATGTAATTTATTTTCCTATGCGTGCAAATAAAACCAACCACCAAAAGCAGTATTTACTAACACTCCTCAGGAGCAGCCAAGATACTCTACTAAACTTCATGCTGCACAGTCAAGAAGCTTAGCATAAGCTCATAGCACTAATACCTCTGTGTACAAGGTGAACTACGTGCTACTATAAACATATTTCTTAGTTCCTGTCTCTTGCCAGCAGCCAATGGAGTGACAAATAACAAACCCTTCAGGAGCACATCTATCCTTTTAAGCAGAAATGGGAGCTAACAGAACAACATAGCCAGGAGATTGAAAACAGTATCTACAGTAGGAGAGCAAAGAAGAGGAAGAAAAATGGAAGTGGGTGGACAGCAGCTGAGCAGCAATAGAAAATGGAAGGGGTGGGAAGGCAAAAATGAGAAGATGAATAGGGAAGGAGACAAACGAGATGTTAAAAGAGACAGAAGACAAAATTAACAAGAGTTAGTCTAAAACAGCACTTCTGAAATCCTGGCTCAGCCAAAGGAAATTACAAAGTCAGCCTGACAGGAAGAGTAAGTCAATTACAATGCTGCTGTCAGCGTCTCACTTCTTGAGTGGTGTTGCCAAGAGTCAGTCATAGCTGGGAAGTACTGGCCTACTGCACGGCTGGGACAGGTGCTGCAATGACTGTTAGCTGTGTGCCTCGTGAATAGATGTAGCAGAGAGTAAGCACCACTTATTGGGAATGGGAAAAGGGAGGAAGGGGTAATCACCAGTGAACTCTACTGGAAATGAGATCAAGCTCTTATTAACTAGTCCACACACTAAAACAGCTCCCACACAAGTCACACTTAATCCAAAGCACTAGGAAAGCAAGAAAGCATTTTGTTAAACAGAGCCCCAAAAACTTATCAGGAATTGAGGTGAACTACTGTGCAAAGATACAAAAATTACATGAAAATGATATCTATAGTAGGCAAAAAGTTTCCATCCAGCATTCTTCAAAAATTCCTGAAATTGTAACTGATAAAGAAAGAAAGCTCTTGATAGGCAATATATCCAATGCAAGGAGAACTGTGATGTTTAGGGAAGTGCTCCAAGGTACAACTGCAATGCTTTAACATATTTTAATTCATTAAAGACATTAGCTATATAAGATAACATGCTGCCCTTACAATCTGCAGTATCTTGGCCTAATAATCAGTCCATACAGAATCAAAGTGCAAAAGGAAATGAAGTTTCCTCAAGGTACCCATCCTAACTGACCTTCACCAAAACACAAATAAACATAGAAGAGACTGCAGGTATGGATGGACATCATAACCACCTCTCCCCTGTGTTTATTCAGTAATGCAAATAAGAACTGAATCATGTTTTACAGGTTTTTATAATTGAATATAGTGTAGTATTGGCCTTCCATTAAGCTGATGTACACTGCATCATTAGCTCAAAGGGAACCTGGGAAGAAGCTAAAGGCCAATTTTTACCAAGTAACACTACCAAAAAACACAGAAAATGTGTAAGCTGAAAACGTACCATGAATGTCTCTTCTGTACTTCTTTTTCTTTGTACTGGAGCAACTGGAAATTCAAGAAGGGACTTTACCGTCTTCCTTTTGGCTTTTTCCATTTGAATGTTAGTAAAATAGTTGACAGCAGCAAACTCAATAAGAGCAGAGAACACAAAGGCAAAGCAAACCGCTATGAACCAGTCCATGGCAGTAGCATAGGATACTTTTGGCAGTGAATGTCTTGCACTGATGCTCAGTGTCGTCATTGTCAACACTGTGGTTATTCCTTCAAAAAAAATAAAGCCAAAGAACTGTTGAATCAAAGTAAAACAAAGCAAGAACTGGCAAGCAGTTTCAAACAAAGAATTTTAAATCACTTGTGAGTCTTCCTCTGCTGCTTGTGAACACTGCATTAGATCTAAGTCATGGCAACCATCACATATCCATGAGCAGCCAAGCCCACAGTTAACCACTTTTTAAAGGAGGCACAGGAAGCCATGGCTTCAGCAGATCATCTGAAGTTCACATGAAGAAAACGCAGAAGCCTTTGTTTCATTTTTTTTTCACATCAAGTTCAGTAGAATTTTTTACAAGTTATTTTCTAAACATTTGAATAAAATTTAAGTTGTTAAATTGGGGAATACTCCTCAGATGGCAACAAAAACATGACTTTTCCTGTAAAGGGTTCTGAATGCCACCTATTACCCTGCATCTGTGCCTCTGATCACACTCGTAATCCAGGAGCCATTAAATCATGACAAATTGTTTTGGTGCTAAGGAAGAATATTATGTTAAAAACTCTGTTAGTTAAGAAAATATCACCTTTTTTCACAGCCAATGAAATTTAATTAGAATTTCATCTTCTGAAAGAACAGCTTTAATTAAAAAGTGTGCAAGCATGAACACTGAACTCAAAATATGGCCACTTCATGGTAGTACTTCAAATGCAAATACATGCTGTATTAAAACAAATGAATGAGGTCTTTTCTTCTCTGTTTTCATCAAAAAAAACATCCCATATCATACAAAAGTAAAACCCCAAGAATGTAGTGAACACTGCATAAATCCTAGCATGATAACCTCAAGGATGAGTGACTACAAATAGACATGTTTTTACTCTTATGAAAACAACACTGTACCCATTCTAATTCAAGATGCAATTCTTAGCTCAGAAGAATTTAAGCTTATTAAGGATACGTTTTTCAACAGATTCCCCACATCCCTGTTTGCTAAATGATGGCATTCCATCAAGGTAATATGATTAAAAAAAGCTTCACCTACACATTGCCATACAGAGAACTGGTCACCATGAAATCAATCCTTCCCACTAAAGAAGAAAAATGAAAAAAAGAGTAGTAGCCAGGTCATGAGAGCTCAAAGGATATCTCAGAGTTTTCAAGAGGATAAAAAATACAGATGCAAGCTCACAAAACCTTCTTCAGTGGGACGGTGTTGAAAACCACACCACTGAAAATGTTTAAGTCCTAGAAAAAGAATAAATTATGAAAAGTTGTTTGAGTTTGTTTTTTCCCCTGGAGGAGACACATCCCTGTCTAGCCCTATCCTTTCTAAGGACCTGAGCAGATCTTCGTCCACTTCAAGCCAAAAGTTTGTCTGAATTGTTTCTAAAAGCACTTGTTTAATAAATGTAAAAATATGATAAAGTGAAATAAATGACCAAACAGTAAGCAAAAACAAGGATGAGACGGGAGGCTGTGACAATATTATAGTTTACTGACACTCTTTATCAGATTTTTCCCTATTAAATCATTCTTCTGGAAGACTTGGAGCTGCCAGTACAACTGCCCATATATGTCATAGGGATTTACAGGGTCGGGAATTAACTTCTGGTAAAAATATTGTATTTGCACATACACTGTATTTATCCAAAGCTAAATATTGACAAGCTTCTGACTTAAGATGCACATAGACATTAAGTTTTAACATTAATTTTTATATTCAAATACTATTAATATATTTTTATATGGTTAAAAGTTGTTCTAAAAATAATGCTGTCTTTCCACTCTCCCACAATCACCAGATTACAGGTGTCTGAAGCTCTGACTGCAGAAATCATGGACCGATGTCCCTTAGTCCTTCATGTTACCTTTGCCAAGTTCTCCCTAATCCTGCAGTGTCCAACGGAACGATCTTTTGGTTAGCCTCTTCTGACAGTTCCTCTAGAAAGCTGGTACCAGAGCAGTATTATGGCTTCTTTCCTATCTCTTGCCTATCTCTTTTTCTCTTTTAAAAATAAACCTTTGGAAAACAGGGCCCCTGTCATAATTTGTCTCAAAACTAGGAAGACGCTGCCATATTTTCAGTAAGTTGCTATCAAATGCATTTTAGTGAGTTATCTGTAAGTTAGTGGATGCCCAAACTATTTTTTTTTAGCTTCACATACATGAAATTACACATATTACATTTATTGCTCCATATTCTGTATGAAAAAACTCATTTGCTCTGTAAATACAAATTCTATATTTCCAGTTTATAGCAATACTCCATTCAAAAAAGTACCATTATTTAACACCACTGCAAAGGCATATGAAGTGATATACCAGTTTGTCTAATGTAACAATTGAGTTGAAAGTTAGTGGGGTTCTTAATAGGTTTACAGGTTATTTCTCCCTATAAACATCAACCTTGTCTCACTTGTGATACAGTGTTTTGACTCCAGTTACATGTTTGAATGGGCCATCACTAAAAAACATTAATTCCTATCACTCTTGACAGCATCTATCAGTCTGTAGAAACACTTTTAGTAGAACATTCTCTTCCTTCTTTAGACTACAGTGCATTATGAAGTCAAGACATTGTTCTATAAATGCTTTTAAAATGTTTTTATCCTATTTCTTTGTTAGGAAACGTATTTCCATTTAGATTCCTACACTTTGTCTTCCACAGAAGATTTTCTGTTATTTTCACTGTAGCATCTCATTCAAGCTGCATTTTGATGAGGGCAATTTTAATATCTTGTGATCATTTTGCTTTTGTAATCCATTCTCATGATGGCAATGGCAGAAAGGAAAGAAGAGCACTAAATATGAAATTACAGTAACAGAATCTAAGCCTTACTCATAGCAAGCTTCCACTGATGACACAGATACCTCATAACAAGACATTTGAAAATCTCACACTCCAAATCAATTTATTTTACAAGTATTCTATAAAGTGTGAGTTCAAGTACTTACACTACTGTCCACTGGAAGATAAACCTGATCTGGATGTAGACTAAGGACTTGAGTGTATTACTCAGAGCAAGATCTTTCCAGTTTGCTCCCTCAAGCAGGTAGAATCCCTAGAGCTGAGCAGTCATTTGCTACAGGTGACAAAGCCACCTTTCAGATTATATAGTCCAAGTTTCTCTTCAGAGTCCAAGGATTCATATAACAACATTCTTCATACATCAGTAGCAAAATTTCCTGTGAATTTAAATTATTCCCTTATTTCTGCAACAGCATGGAGCATACCCCAAGGAACTAAAAAGCCCTATTCTAGTGAGAGCTATTAAAAGAGCAAGTACAAGAAAAAGTAAAAAAAGAAATAATTACCAAATACAGTTCTAGCAGGAACAGATTCCTTATTTATCCAAAATGAAACTTGAGAGAGGATCACGGTCATAATGCATGGGATATAGGTCTGAATCATAAAATAACCCATTTTCCGTCTGAGGTGGAAATAAACTGTCATAACAATATATTCACCTAAAAAAAAAGAAAATATTTCTCTGTGTATGAAATCTGTGTTGCAGAATAAATGTTTCAGACTCTCAACTAGGATTGTTTAAGGTGATGTTATTCATATTACTTAACATGTACACAAAGATATCTTCTTTAGAACAAGAATGAATGAAAGGTTTTTTTAAACAATCCTAGAAACAGTAGGTCCTTACAGTGCCATCCAGGAGCTGATATCAAAAATACTATAATACAGCTAATACTGGATTACAATTTACAGTATAGACATGGTTTTAAAAATCTTTTTGACAGCTGTTGAAGAAGAGAATCCCAAAACACAAATTATCTACCTACCATAGTATCCATAACATTGTGGTACCTACCTGCTGAATAAAACAATAAGAACAATGATACGCATCAAACGTTATGCAAGCATCTCAGCTTTTTGCTAGGTTTATAAGTCAGCCCTGCTATGATAATGAAACAAATGCAAAAATCATCGAGAAGGATTAAAAATACTCTAAATTTATCTAAAATGTCATCATTCATATTAAGCAAACAGACCAAAAAAGCAGTTTTACCATAAACTCAATAAACTGTCTAAATAAAGCACTACAGAATGAGCCTTTAGGGACAGCAAGGACATTTTTTTGTTAACTCATAATAATCTAGATGCTGAAAAGTAAATTTCTAGTGAATTGCAAAATGCCATTTTATCTATGAGTAAAAACATCCACAGAGCAATACATCAAATATATTTGCTTTGTTAGTTTCATTTTGACTATCTCACAACACCCAAACCTGCTGATGCTTAGAAAATTATTCCAAATTTTAAAAATATTTTGGGAATATGCTTGTTTATCACCACACTGCTCATCAGTGATACTTCACTCATTTTGGATGCCTGTAGTTGCCATTTGCCTTATTTCTTACAGCACAAATCAGCAGAAGTATCTATTGTGACTAATGTATTTGTGCCTACCCTTATCTGACTAGAGGGTTTTTATGATTTTAATGACCCATTCTGTATGCTGTTCTTCTATCCTGGGCTGTTTGCACTCCCAAACAAAGGAAGTCTTTTGCACATAACGTGGAGACAGTGCTGAGAAATTACTTCCTCACCCAGGCATCCTCTTGACTCTTCAAACTGCATTTTAAGCAGTGATTAAATGCTCATTTTGTCCCTTGGAGTAATGATCTCATTCCAGCTTTCTGAAAGACTGTCGCAATCTACTGTAATGAATCTGTAAATGTAAATCTCAAGGACAGAAATCTAATTCAGATTTACACTATCAGCCCTTAACACATACCCTATGACAGTCTGTAGAATAACTTACAGGAAGAAAAAGGAAAAAAGTTTTGGGCAATGTTACAGGTTAGTTTTACCTCAAGTTGATTTTTACTGATGAGATTCCTACCTGTAATAGATTTAATAGTTTCAGAGGATACTGTATGCCCAAGCAGGTCATACTGAACTAAACTGGAAGACTCCTCAGGAACTTCCACTGACTTCTCAGGTCCTTTTGTCCAGGTATAAATCATTTCACTCTTTGGATAAGCATCTACAACACAGCATCAGTTTGCATAAATAGAAAACTTTTTCTCATGCCTTACTAAGAAGCCAAGCCAAACCTACTGAAACCAAACAGTAAAACACACATGAACAATTTCAGAAGATACCCTTCATGTTAAGTTACCCCCAAAAAGCCACCCTCGGAGTAGAATAAATAAGATCATAATAAATATGTCAAGTGTCACACATAAATTCACTTCACATATGAATGTGAAGACTAAACACAAATCCCTTCTGGATCAGCCCTTACTGGGCATGCAAAGTTTGTCTTTATTTTAGCAATTTCTAACTGAAATTTTACTGTTAAAATATACTAATCTGAAAAAAAAGAGGAGGGAGGATATATTTGGGAGGATATATTTGGGAGGATATATTTGAAGATTGGATGCACATTTCTTTATAGAAAAGAATGACTGCACTAAAAACTACAATATTTTAAACTTCTGTTTAAAATATTTGCCAGAAACCAGAGGTCAGTAAAAAATTCACAACAGCCCCAAAATAAGCACACACAAAGAAACATTTTACATTTAATGCAAAAGACATATCTTAGGGCTAGCATTCAATCCCTACACAGTCCAAACTCCTGTTAAAATTGCATCAAATCAGTCTTACATTTGAAATGGCTACATGTTATTTCAAGTTTCGCTGTGGGAAGTATCAGACTAGGGTTCAGCACAATTCCTGCTGACTGGTGATTCTGTCTGAAGAGCTATGACTGCGGATGAGCCCCCACTATCAAAGCAGCCCTATCATACAGCTGATACCAAAGACAAATCTTGCCGCACCTGGTCTCCAGTCTCACTGTGGCAGGGATGAAAAATCATATCAGAGCAGTGTCTTTAATACCCCTGCTCAGGTTGACTACCCACCTGTATAAGCTAAATTTATGCTATGGAAAATCTCTGAGGGTTCTCCAGCCATTTCTGACTTCAGAGCTCTGGGGTCAAGGAAAACAGATTAATGTCCAGCCATCAGAGGGTCTAAAGCAGAGAAGTCAGTGACCAAGAAGGCTTAAAAGAATGACAAGATAGTTAATGGAGTGCACCAATCATCTCCAGGGGGTCTCAGAGGTCTCTGCTTTGGATTCACATCAGGGAAACACAACTACCCTCTCTTGTTTGTTATGCAGATGTCCCAAACTGTTCCTTCTATCCAAGGTTTGTACATTTTTCAAAAATCTACATCTGACTTCAAAGCAGAAAAGGAGAGTCATCTGCACTAAGATTCTTCTCACCAGTTAAAAAGTTATCTAGTCTGAACTTGCCATGCAGACTCCTCTTACAGGCCAGCAGAACAACAATTACAACTACAAGTTACATCTCTGCACATAACCTACACCTCTTTCTTAAGATGCCAATGTGCTTCCACTACCTGTAGAGAAAGTCAGCTAACCTGCTGCCCTAGGTGTCTTTTACCTTGCTGGTTTAAGCCAAGTTTGTCTTCTCTAGATAATCTCTCACTTCACTGAGTATCCAATTCCTCCCCAAGAACCAAGAAAAACTATGTATTTCAAGCAACCACATATCCAGAATAGTGGGGTTTAACGTAACAGCTGAATCACCGCCTGCTTTTTAGTTCTCTGGGTTTAATTTTTGCGGTCCTAAATGCAAGTCCCAAGGAACTTAACAGGAGTTTTGTCTGCATAGGGATTGCATATCAAGACATATCTGTATATATTCAGAAAGTCTAGTAATTGCTCAAAATTTACGTCTACTATTTAAATTCTGTAGTTACAAGAAATTTCATAATTTCAACTTACAACTCCCAAATTTGAGAGGACAAGCATGACCATCCATGGGAAAATCCACTAATCTCATGGGACACTCTGCACTTATTGTAAGCCTATAATGGAACAAATTAAATAGTCTCTGGTTGCCATTTTGTCTAGGCAGTACAACTTTTGCATACAGTAATTGTAAGAAGTCAAACAAACACATTAGATACCTCATTGTGTACAGGATGGTGCCATTTCTCATTATTCTGAAGAGTTTATTTGGGGCTGTCATATTATGTGCAACAGACTTTTTCCCATTCCTGAAGAAAGTGTCAGGAGTCCATACCTTCGAAACCATCAAGTTGTTTAGTCTTAAAATTTCAATAGGGCCATCATATTTTAATCTTTTATCTACCCATGTCTGACGAAAGAAGACATCCATTGTATATTCCTGTATTAAATTGCAGAAAAACAAAGATCACATTTGCATGTGTGTTTCCTGTAAAAGAAGAAATCCCTCAGGACCAAAGAAACCATTAGACAAGAAAATCCTAAGTCCACTACACAAACATCTTTCCACCAATTAAAGTGTCTTGTCTGCTTCTTAATAGCTTAATTTCTTACATTAGTAAACAATACTGCTACACATTTAATCATTTAGGAATAATTAACCTAATTAGGTTGCAGGAAGCAAGCAACAGAATTTGAAGTCAAGCATATAACTGGAAACAAAATGTTCTCTGACAAGAATTGTCAACAGGTTTTTAAAGGAAATACATCCATAGATTGGCTGCTGCTAGCTAAATTGAAAATACCAGGACAAATAATTAGTTCCATTTAAAAGTTAGAAAAGCAAACTTAACTTCGTCTCAAGGAAAGTAAGCTTTTAACTGAGAAAAGCCAAGTAAGTCCTTTGCCATGCCCACAAAACACGGATAATAAATTATATAGAGATTTGCATATATACATATATATTTTTTAAAGTATGTAACTATCCCATTAACTTTCTCAGAAAAGCCACTCAGATGTTCCAAAGAAAACATGCAAACAACTGCAGAACTGCAGACACAGGCACATCATAAGAAATCATATGTGAATGAACGGATGAAAGAATGCATTTCTCATTTTGGGAAGCTAAAGTATTTCACAAAATAAACTATCGTGTGACATTGAAAAAGGTCACATGGGAAGCTTTAAGTCCTTTCTAACTTACAGTTTTGATTTTGTTGTTAAGTTTTCTGACTTAATTTCAAATTCTTCTGCATAATGTTTCCATTTAAATTACTTGTAAGGCTGTATCTATTTGCATTGGCAAGGAGGCATGTCTACTAGTGCAATGCATCTTAGGATTATATCTGTCTTCTTTTCCATGACTGTATCCTCCACCGTGGTTTACAGTTAATCCATGAAAAGTGTCTCCTCTAGTGTCATTTCTTGCTGGTGACTTCATAGCTCATAAGTAGCAGTTTCTGTTATTAGCTTCTACATGACAGATTTTGTAATATAAGATTTCAACCATTTTCATTACAAAATGGAAATGGGTACAAAAGCAACTAAAAAGACATTCTGATCATCCCCTGTACTGAGACCAAATCACACTTCACTGTTGCAGCAAGTTTTAAGAGTGCAGCCACATTCAGATTACATTGGGTCACTAATGTATATATTAACTAGAGAGTATTCCAGAAACAATTCCTGTATTGCTAAATAGCCTCCTAAAAAATCCCTAATGAAGAAAGGGGAAATATCTGCTGTAAAGTTCCTCACCTGTCTTCAGTCCATGTTCTCACTTTTGCCTGCTCCAATATAACTAATAACTTCCCATGAAAATGAAACCTGAGAGAGGTCATGCAGCCCTCATTGATTTGAGGCACATATCACTAGATTTCCTTGGCACCACATTCTTGTAGCCCTTGTCACTCTGATAAGCATAATACTGCACACGATAACCAATGAAGGGGCTTTTCAACGTGAGACTGCTGTCACGAATGTAGCCTTTATAAAAATACCTTGCTATCACATACCTTTCCACATAATAGAAGTAAATCAGGTGCACCATAAAGTGAACTACGGCACTATATGGGAAGACAATTACTACCCTGAAATGGCTTTTTCCATGAAGAATTTCAGTTCAGCACATATGGCTGGTGTTATTTCCATGGGATTTCTTGAATATGTTATAAAAAGATCAACTGCTGTATGATTTAAGGGTATATCACTGTATTTTAGAAGTTGATGAGAGTTTTGCTGGATTTGACCTTGAAAGCAAAAGCCATTCAGGCACAAATAACAGAACATGCAAATGTAATATTTCTCCTCTGTTACTATTTCATGCATGTCACGCATACGTTTAACTTCTGCAGATACTTATGAAAACTCTTATCAGACAAACATTTGCTGAAAGTGATGCTTAAAGAAGCACAAAGATCAGCAAAGGGCATTCATCTGAAATGAAAACATCAACAAGTATTTGTGAAGTGATGCCATTATTATTCACCTGAGAATAACACAAGTTTCAGAAACGAAAAGCAATTTCAAAGATATTGCACATTTTCCCCACAACAGAGTGACTTAGACACTCCCTGCAAGGCCGGATTCTGCCTCTGTGCCGTGAAAATCTGTTTTAAATCCTATGAAGTGAATTTCTTAAGCCAGCCAAAACCCACTGAAAGTGTGACCAGAATCAGGCCTGATGTATCTAATTATAACCTGTAAATTAAGCTGTTACTAATCTTGCCTAATTTGCATGATTGACAGAACAGTACAGATGAAGCATCCACTCCTACTGCAGCTAATGGTTTCTCAGAACCAGGAAATGGCATTTTAATCCCAGAAATACATACCATTTCTACATCAGAAACAGGTCCAAAACTGGTGACATATATATCTGTTTTGACTTCAGTAACAGGACCTAATGTATGAAAAGGAAGTGAGCAAGAAAATTTGAATTTTGCAGGTCAACAATTCCCATAAATGATCCTGGCGTGTGAACAGTTACAGCTTTCAGGGTTCTGTGGATGAGCAAGAGCAAAATGCAAACAGAGGTCAATTCAGATAAGTCTCAAATAAGAAGCACTGCTCAATTACCTTTACCACATAAGTTAATCAAAAGCAGCATTTCCATGCAAATCCCCATTCAGAAAACCAATGTTGACTCAACAGCTAAGAAAATTGATGCCAAAAAATTAAAAAGCTCACTAAAAACACCATTCTACTTAACAGCAAGCAATGAATCTAAGAAAACCCCATTCCTCAAAGCGTTTATTAGTAATATTTGGACCTACTGGTAATAACTGGACTACAGACATTAGCATGCCATGCACTGAGCAATTTAGTATTGCAGGATCAAGAACTGAATCCATATCCTGAGATGTACTTAAGTGCTTTAATACTAATATCCAAAATAAAAGTTGGAGGTCTAAGCATTTTTGAGGGTTTGAACCAAGATCTGCATTCTGCTACAAAGCCTGTCTTGAAAGACCTAATGATACTTAGGACACTGTTAAAAACAGTGCACTGAGTGGAGGTTTTGCACTCACACAGCTGTGCACAGCAAATCAACCACCAGAGAAAACAGTTTCATTTTAATGTATAATTTCCTTTACTACCTTGAAATTTTAGATGGGCAACCACTCTACAGCACACTCTACACTTCCTCTTAAACCAAAGAATACATGCACTAATTTCACTGGGATTTAGGTCTCTTCCTAATGTAAAGGGCTAGAAAGTTGCTAATAATTATCAGCTGATAATTACGATGATTCTGTCATCAAAGCATTAGCTAACAGTTTAATTCAGGTAATTAACTCACATCATAAATTTTTTAAAAATCTACTGAAGGTCTTACCAAACAGTATCTGTTTGAAAAAACATGCATGATCTACAAATTCACAACCAGCTTCTAAACCCCTACAACTCAAATTACTAAAGAGGATAAGAGGCTCAAGTCTGATAATTCAGGCTTTATCATAGTATTTGCAATCCAAAACTGAAAGGAGGAAAGACTCAACAGAGTTAGCAGCAGAAGAATATGCCCCACTTGAAAAGAAAAAAAAAATTTAAAAAAAATCATTCTTCACAAATGTCACTTTGAATCAAATGGTAAAGATAAAAAAATAAGTAAGCAATGGGAAAACAGGGAACCTGAACTTACGACATCTAGAATGAGTCTCAAGCTGTGAAAAAAAAGTGAAAGAAAACCATGTAAAATTATTTTACTACAGAATCTGCAAATTATTTAGACAAGAATAGCTAAGAATTTTTCCGCTAAATGTCAAAAAGATTACTTTACTGGAAGCTAAGTTCCACAGACGGGCATTTTTTCAAAATAATTCTAAAGAAATTCCACTGTACAACAGTTGGTAGCTCAGAGGTCCCTGGAAAGTTGCATAGTTTGCATGTTTGTCTCGAAAAGGTTTTAAGAAGCAACTCCCAAGTTCCAGATAACACACTTTCAGACCATGTCATTTGTTTTGCAATGGGTTGCTCTCTAAACATGTCAAATGGAAGCTGCTCCCTTTTCTACAAATAACAAAGTGTTCGTCGGTGAAGGAAATCCGTGAGTGTTTAGATCACTCATTTAACTGACAACATAGTCCAATGACATTTCCTGAAGATATTATTTTCTGGAGAGAAGAGCTCCAAGAGATTAGAAGTGAAGACATTTATCTACAGTGCTAGAAGACAGGAGAGAAAAGCCCAGTCATACTTGTATGTAGGAATAGAAGAGATTCAATTACAACTGATCTCCCATAAACACACTATTACAGTTTATCAAGGGTTGGTTTAAATATATAAATATTTATTTCATTTGAACTTGAAATATTTCTGAAATCAGTTCTACAGAAATGAAAAAATCATTTTCCCACATAGCTTTAGTAAGGAAAATACAGGAATTAGTCTTTGTTATTCAATAGTAAGAGAATACTGAATATTGCACTCAGTTCCTGCAAGAATCCCTTTCAGGAACAGAGGCCAATATTCAGTATTCCCTTATTATTGAGTAACAGAGACAAGTCCCTGAATTCTGTTCAGGAACTGCTTTACTTGTTAGTTCTAAGAAACTAAATAGGAATAGTCCCTAAATAAACCCCAAACCTTTAAATGTTTTTCCTCTGATGCTATATTCTTTTCTTTAGCTCACAGAACACTGTAATTTTACAATCATACCAAATTGAGCAAAGGGACAGATTTTTCCCACAGGCATGAGCTGCTTTACCTCAGACATTGATTTCTTTTGTTTTATTAAATCATTACAGCTTCATGGACAATAGCCATTCAGAGGCTTCTGCAACTTTGTTTTTTGGAGTTTCTCAGAAAGAAGGGGTAAACTAAGATCAAGAAGCTAATCTCCAAATCAGCAAGTCTACAACTTAATGCTATTAGAAATACTATAGCAGCAGCACAAGAAAACAAACATAAAACTATGTTTGAGTTCACTCTCCAGGAACTGCTATTCTGTTTTCAAATATTTATTAGTATGAGCCATGAGAAAGAAGGAAGTAGGAACTCTCCAACAATTATGAGGCCACAAAATAGTGTCTACTTCTAGATGCTAGTCCAACATTGATGGCAGAAGAGTGACAAAACAGATGTAAAAATCACATCTTATTGAACTAGAAAATGGCAGAAGAATGCGGATCCAGAAATACTTTAGATATCATAACAGTTATCCAGCTAGTACGGACATACAAATCCTTGCTTTGCAGCCAAAACCTTGGTCAAACAGTTCAGTGTCTGGTATGAGCAAAGAGAGTGAAGTTGATTATCTCCTTAATGCTTTCTCTCCAATTGCAGCCCTTTCATACTCCACATCTTCCACCTACATTGGCCTTAACAGTTGTGAAATGACAAATCTTGGATTTTCCAGCACATCCCAGTACTTAATGCCAACCCAGGAGTATCTATGGCGACACCAATACCTATCTCTTGTTCTTGTTCTAGGAGAAAACATAACTCCAGTTGGTAACAATAGTGGGGGTATAAATAGTGAGTCATGCTGCTGCTTCTTTTTTAAACTATTATTAATCGTGGGAATTCCTGTCAACGAGGAGGTGATCTGTAGTCACCTAACCTACTTTTACTGGTGATTTAAGCAGCCCTCCAAAACGAATGTGTTGCACCACTTAATCAACTCAGGCTCTGCAAGCAGAAGATCCTATTAGAATCCTTAACGCTCTATTACTGGCAATAAAATGCAGTGAGTTGTAAGAAGGCCAATTAACTTTAAATATGACCATTCGGGTTTACCCCTCAATGGATCTTCACAAAGTATCTATCCACCATAAATCTTCAGGAATGCTGAAGAACTATTTATATCATACTGGTGTGTATTTTTATGTCAATGAAATAGGAGGAGAGTCCTACACACTGCAGTGGGAACAGTTAAGTCTGAATCACTGCTTGCAAGATAATATACTTTAAAGAAGCTCAGGCAGGATTAAAAGCAACCCCTGCAAAAAGCCAGAATAGTTCAGTGTTATAGATGTTACATGTGGGCTGAAGAAGTGATGCCAGGCCCTAGTCCTGGGAAGAGGAACATAAGAGAGCTCTCCCATGCATTTTATGTCAACATATGGGTTGAACTGCAGCACAGCTCCCAGTGAAAGACTTCGGGCTCCATTATCTCTGCGTCTCCATAGGCAACTGTCACTGCAGAGATCTCCGCTGTATGTAAACACTCAAATCCTGCACAGGCTTTCTGTATATTGCAAATTTTGCCATCAAGGGTCCCACAACTAATCAGAAACATTAACAAACAAGTCTGTACAACAGTTTCAACATACAAAGTACAATTTAAATGCTGTGCAGTTATTGCTGCTATTATGAGCTCAATCCCTGGATATAATATATAAACCACATAAAATCTTATTACATCAGTTCCTACGGCTACATTATAAAAAAAAAAAAAAAAAGTAGTTGCTACAGATTTCTTTTAAATATAACTATATGTGAAAGATTTGGTGCTCTTTCCAAATTCTTGCTGCCTGAATAGGGTTGACATTTTTTAAGTGAGGGAAAAAAAGAAAAAAAAACCCCAGCATATGAAACATGTTCTCTTGTTTCATTCTATCAGAAAGAACAGCTAAGGACACCTGCTATATGTAAGAATTCTGTCCAGAAGCCAGAACTAGGTAGGGCATTTTTAAAAAATTAATGCAGGATTCAAGCACTTGGGCTACATTCTCTACCAAAAGACAATGCAACAAACACAGCACCACACAATAACCTTTGCCTCTATGTATGTTCATCCATCAGCATGTCTGAACCTGAAAAGGGAAAAGTATACCTCAGAAATTAGGAGATTACTGTTTCTTTGCCTATTTATCAGCAAATCATCTCTGCTGAGACAGCCAATAAGCCTGATACCAGTGCCAGTTTTCATGATGTGGACACCTGTCTACTAAGAACTGGACTAAGAATATCAGCTAATTTTATACAGATCACTGAACAACAGACAGATGGTAATGACTTCAAGCATTACTAACAGGCCAAATTCAAATCTGTCACCTACAGGTATCTAACACCATATCCTGTTAAGCTTTGAGTCATCAACTCTCACCAGCTGAGAAAGAATGGACAACTGCCGGAAAAAAAAAAAATTACCCGCTTCACTTTCCAGTGCTCACTTCAAGTTCATTCGCAATCTAAATAGTAAAGATAAATTATAATATCTATTATGCTGAGTAATGGAACCTTTAAGGTACGCTTGAGTTCCTAGTAAGAGCAAATAATCATGTAGATATTTTTGTTTTCTCTAAAAACAGAAAATTGCCTTTGCTCTTCAAATGTATTCTGTGTTTATTTTCTGACTAAAGTCCTGCATAGACAGGAAATGAAACTCTTCAGAAATGCTGTTCATCAGCTGAACACACAGACTAGATGGGGCAGAGAATCCTTCTCCTACCCTTCCTCAGGGAGACAATGGCCAGCATATTTATTTCCACCAAGTACTCAGCTGCACTTCCCCAGTTACAAGATCATTAGAAAGAATACAAAAGGAGGAAGAAGAGAAAAAGGGAAATGAATGGACACAGTCCTGTTCCTTCTGTTCAGGAGTCAGCAGTGTATGTGGCAATTTCCAAAGAGAAAGCCACAGAGCTAACACCAGTAGTTGATAGTGAGATTCAAAACTTATGCCAGATTCCACCTGACACAAATGAACAGAACTCAGGAAGGGAGAGGGCTCCAGCTGTCACCAAATGATGGCAACCACACGACCACACGCCAGTAACGGGCTGTGGGCGATGCCAGCAGCTTGTGGTCAGGGGGTTTCAACAGTCAACCTAAGAACCTTGGGCAGGAGGCAAGTCATACACCACTTTCTTTCTTCAGTCTGGCCATACAATTGGCCATTAAGAGCAAGACACCAGAGATTAGATGTTCTCTGAAAGGCATAGTTCATTGAAATTAGCAGATACATGGCAGCACACAGTGCTGTCACCCTCACCAGCTTCAATCTTCTTATTCCTTCCTACATCCGTAAGTCCAGGTTTAAGTGTGATTAGTTACTGTATCATGAAAATTTCAAAGACACAATTACACTTTTTAAAGTTACCATCCAATACAGGTTTGAATCAGCCCTTGCAGGCCCTCGCTAACATCAAGAGTTGCTCAGGTAAAGTCTGAAACCATGCAAGGGTTTCAAATGGCAAATCAGACATAGGCCTTTTACTTCAAGTGAATAATGCTCCTTTCAAAGACTTTGGGCTTCTACTGTCACTTTGAAACTAGTGACAGAAAAGTAATAAGGTGATTTTCAGAGAAAATACAGCTTTCTATCATTTTTCTTCATGTAATACACAAAATTTTTTAAATCAGATGAAAACTGGAGACAGGGTTTTACTTCAGACTTTTACGGCTGAATCAAAATAGTACTAAGGTAGTACTTTTGAAGTTTTCCAGCAGATGATGATTTTAATTAATGAACTACAAGCAGCCTCTGTAAAAACACTGTGTTTATAGAGTGGTTTTGACCAGGAAACCCACTTGGATTATAAACTGCATGCTGAAATTCAGGATATGTTAAAACAGAGCATACAGTGTAGGGAATGAACTAACTTCATTTCCATCACACTATTTTCAAACATCATACAGCATTACTTTACTCATTAGTCCCTAAATACCTTCCATCTACTCAAATTCAAAACGCTTATGCATTTAAAGTCTTCCTGACAGCAGCTGCAGGTTTTTTTTTTCCTTTCATACATGAAACTGCCCATCCTGCTTTACTTCATTCAATTTCTAGGTGACATTTCTTTGCTTCGCTCTTTAGACTTTCCCCCCTGCCCCAACTTAATGGGAACTTTCACATAAATGGTCTCTACTAACCTTTTTAATAAACTCTTCTGGTTTTGTTTATCACACTACCAAGCCTCACAGTGCCTAGTAAGGTGAAAGCAACTTTTATAGTTTATAAAATTCATTTAATAAAGTGATTTTATAATGCAAGGTGTCAATCCAATGACATGGGGAACTTCATTCTGCTATTAACCCTCAACATATGCCATGCTCCTGCACAAGCACCACCAAGAGAAGCTTCCACATACTCTCCTGGGGTTCACAACTCTCCTGGGAGACCATATCCACATTTGTAAGCATGATGAGGGTTTAACTTCTCCTTCATAACTACCAAATATTGTGTAAATTAACGATAGTATGGAGACTTTTGATCCAGTTGTAGGAAATTTCCAAAATCAAATATTTTCTACTTCACTCTGCATGTGAATTATCTTCATGTATTTTTATTTGTGGTAACTCTGGAATATGCCAGTAAAATTCAGAATTTGGCTACCTCTCCAAGCCTGATTTTAAACATAATTTGTGCCAGAATTAGAAACATTTTCATCAATTTGAAGTTTAAAATCAGTTAGTCCTCTGTGAGGCCTTTTGTTCTTAAAATAAAACCTTCATTTCATTTCAGGCCATGTGAAAACTAGATGGTGAATCAGCTTCAAGAAGAAAACAAAAATAAGTATTCCGCTGTTCATCAGAAAGGGATGTAGCTTTAACGTTACCAAAACACACTATGCTTTCCATCTCTAAATACTCCCATCCCCTCTGACATTTTGTTTGCAATGGTATAAACTAGCGAGTGACCCACTTTTAAGATGCAAATCCCATTCGTCATAAAGATTTATCAGAAAAAAAAAACCCAAAATATAGGTAAAAGTTGGTGTTGATATTCTATATTTCAATAAATAGTCTGTAGTTATTACTCTGAGCAACGTCAAAAAGTGAAATCTGATCAATTACAGAAATTTCTTTCTTTGGTTGGTTTTGTTGTTTGATTTTTTTTTTTATCCAAAGTTTTTCTTCTCAAATCAGGTGTAGGTAATTTTTGCTGTAAGAAGCTAGCGAGGCAAGCATAATTTTTAAAAACAAAACATTTTTTCCTCATGTTTTACTTAAAAGTTCAAAATTCAGAGATGAGTGGTTTAAACATAAACCATAGACATGGTTATGAGGAAGGAAGAAGCAAAATAATATCCATTTTGTGAAATATTGACCCAGAAGTGTTTTCCCCAGGCTGAAATCTGAGAGTTTTTTCCTCTCTCTCTCTCATTTACTTCAATATTGCCAATATGAAAGTTCAAGAAGATACAATGAACTTTTTCTCCTTGACTGCATTTTTCTGAAAGTCTGCCACATTTACAGGGGAAAAATATCTACTCTTGCAAAACATCCTGCAAAGGACAACTGTATTAAAATAAAAATCAACATATATTACATATTTAGTAGTTGTTTAATTTTGGAAATCTGATAATGCTCATAAAGCATCTTTGCTAGATGACTGATTAGTTGGCATTCAACCTAAAACGATGCCAAACTTAGCACATCTCTTGTACGCGTGCAGAAGTGTCTGTAACCTCTCTGCAAAGACTAAATTGCAAAAGGCTATCAGTTCCCAATGACTCCTCCGGGTGTTAATAAATTTAGCTTCCTTCTCACTTAATGTGTAAGCTAACTTAAGAAGGCCTCATTTATTCCATACACTGAAAATAATAAGAGTGGTCCATGGTGCCAGGTGTTGTCCTTTATAACAATCACGATCATGCATGTGAGCACTGCATATGGCGTGTGGGGAATGTGCTGGCATACATGTCAGTGTGGATGGATCACATGTATGGAGAAGGTACTTTCAGAGGAGGAAGAAAGTATTTCGCAACATAAACCTACGCAAGGATCTCATTCAATCCTGTATTGGAAGCAGCCTATAAAAACCTCGTTACAGCTTTGAGCATCATAAAAAGGGCTGTAGCATTTATTTATAAATATTTTTTATATTACTTTTACTTTCAAATTTGCATTTTTAATATCTTCGTTCCAGATTACAAAATAAACTTTTATTTTGCCTGCATCTTAATGATTTTTCATTCCAAGTCCCTACACAAAAACATCAAAATCATAAAGAACAGCAAGTCTGGCTGCTTCTTCAGCATCACAAA
Source organism: Corvus hawaiiensis (assembly GCF_020740725.1). NCBI lineage: Eukaryota > Metazoa > Chordata > Aves > Passeriformes > Corvidae > Corvus > Corvus hawaiiensis. Next base: position 26,598,613 of record NC_063217.1, read on the forward strand.
ACTGCATCTTAACAGCCTAGGGAAAGGAAGAGGCCCAAAACCCCCACACGCAGAGAACAGGTGAAGGCAAATTTGAAACTCCGCCACATCTCATTCCTATACAGCAATGAAGTCTACTACTTCTAAATCAAAGCTGGAATTTCAGCAACTGTGGTAAAGAACTGGTGTGCTCAGGCACCTGAGCTCTTATTTTCCCTAACTAGTGGGACAATCCATCAGTCCTAACCTCCTAGGCTGGTAAAAGTATACTTGTTTCTATTAGGACCCGATCGCGGCATTTACGGGTCAAAAACTGCCAACAACGAGAAGAATCTGGGTGTTATACAGGTCCCTCCATCCCCATCAAGCCGACGCACACCGGCTTCAGGGCTTGTTTTTCCTTCAGCGCAGCAGCCTGAGCCCGGGATGTGGGCAGAGCAGCAAAGCGGGGGCTGAGCCCGGGACCGCCCCAGCGGGGCCCCCACGGCCGGGACTGCGCAGCACCCCCCGGGCTTTCGGGCCAGGCACTGCCTCGCTGCCGGCCCTTTTCGGAGGGCTCAGACCCCGGAGCAGGGAGTGGGGACACACCCCCACGGTTACGGTCAGTAACTGGTCGGTCCGAGCGCTGAGCGCTGCGTCCCCTGCCCGTGCCCAGCGACCCCCCGCCCGCCGCCGGCACCGCGCCGCCACCGTACCCCCAAATCCCGGTCGCAGCCGGTTGTCATAGCCATCCAGGAGGCTGTTCAGGATGCTGGTGAAATTCTCCGGCCACAATTTCTCTTCTTTTTTGATCTGCCCTGGCGGCCCGGTGAGACTGCGAGGCAAAGAGGGAGCGGGTGAGCGGAGCCGCCGGGAGCCCGCGGGGAGCAGCGGCAGCGGACCGGCCGCCCGGGGCCCCCGGCGCCGCCGCCGGGGTACTCACCAGGTCGCCAGGCAAAGGCAGTGCAGGAGGGCGATGGAGAGACCCGAGGACATGGCGATGGCTGGCTCCTTGGCAGAAACCATCTTTGCATGCCATACTTCACGCCTGGGCACGTTAAACGCCTTGTCCGGGGCGGGGAGGGGGACGCGGGGCCCGGCCGGGGGGCGGCGGCGCCCGGCGGTCCCACATGCGCGGCGCCCCGGTTGCCAAGAGCCCAGCACGGGCGGAGGAGCGGCGAGCGAGTTTCCCCGCACCGTTAACTCTCTCGGGGCAACAGGCGCCGGTCCCCGCCGCTCCCCCCGCTCCCGCCCCCGCCCCGCCCCGCCCGCGGCCCCGCGCTCCGCCCCGCGCTCCCCTCCCGGCCCGGCCGGCGCCAGCGGCGGCGGTGCGGAGGTGGGCTGGCAGTTCGGAAAGGGAGGCTGGGGGCGTCGCGGGGGTGACCGCGGTGGCGGAGCCTTCGCTCGTCCCGATCGCCTGTGCTCCCCACGAGGGGAACAAAACCGAGAGCGGGGGCGGGCGAGGGCGATTAATTCCCCAGCGAGGAGGGTTTGAGACCAGGAGGGTCTCTCCGCTCCAGTAGGAGAGGAGCTGGCAGGAGAGAGGCAAGAAGAGGAGGTGAAGGAAAGCTTTGACTTCAAGGTTAAAACAGAGCGCACCCAAAACAGATGGAAGCGAGTGGGTTATCCCAGGTTTCTAAACGCAAAAAATGCCAGAATAAGGGAATCGTTTCACGTTATATCTGGTGGGATTTTCTTTTTTCTTTTCTTATCATTCCTATAATTAGGAAACATGATTTGTTGACCCAAAATTTTTCCATTATGCAAGGTCCAAGGGATTCTGAAGAATTACAGTAAAATCCACTCAGGTGTTGTTAGACTGTCACAGGCTATTGGGATGGTTGGGTGGAGAGAGGAGGACAGGGGGAAAGGAGGAGAATGGGGGGTGTTCCACACACAGTAAGTATTAGCAATGAACAATTTGTTCTTCTGATCAAGTGTGCTGCAGAGACAATTGTTGAGGTTTGAAAATCAATGTGCATGTCAATTTTAATGAGGATGGTGAAATTCATCATGCACATAGGGCAGGTATTGTAATTGACTCCAAGACTACAGTACTGTCAATGTTGACATTAAAAAAGTCTTTATTCATTACTTACTACAGTATCTTTTAGCACTGAAATGCCTGATTATCTTCAAAACTACTGTACACTTGAAATCTTCCTGATTGTACTTCAGAGCTTGTTCCAGCAAGGGTGCCCTTTGCTGATTCATTTGAAAAACAATTAAAGCTGTGCTTCAAATCCATTTAGCCTGCTGACGCTGTTTATCTTTCAAAAAACTCTGTCTAGGCAGTCAGTTCTGCTTCCAATTTTAAAAGCCCTATTTAGGCCTCTGCAGATTACTAGTCTGCTTCCTGAGATTTTAACAAGGATCCTCATCTCCTAACTGCTTGACAGGATCCTGATCTGACTGCCTTAGTGGAATGACAAATGTGCTGCCAAAACCTCACCGAGTGGGGCAGCCTGCCTATGGACAGCACACATGCTCTGTGCAGTTTTTACAAACCTGGACAACGCAGACGGTAGGATGTCACGCCAAGGTCACTTCAGCTCTTGTGATGAGGCTCTGGGAGCAGCCTGTTTAACTCCACACACAGGTGAAAACCAGCACGACAGCCAGAGTCCACTGCTCTGGCTCCATTAGCAATCTGATCAGGAGCAACAAAAGGATGGATGCACAGCTCTTCAGAAGTCTAATTTCACCAGAATCAGATAAGTTTCTCTGGGTTAATCAGCCACTTGGGATCTTCTATAAAGTGTTGTGATTTGTTCCTCTGGACCGTTCTTCTGCTCTAGCATGGACTATGCCAGGGGGATACTTAGAATAGGCCTCCACTAAAGAGAGTGTCTATTTTTTCTCTATTGCAGTAAAAAGTAATCCCTTATTGCAGAATCTTGAAAATATCTCCTAGTGAGATTATCTTATATAAGGATGCCTCAAAACATGGCTCTATGGCACGGTCATTTATTGCTGCTGCTGAGGAAGAAAACAAACACCCAGGCAGAGCTGGGGACACCCTTGGGTTTAGATTGTCTTAATACCTTCTGGATATGTATAGACACCTGTGTTAACTGAAATAGAAAAGTCGAGTGGTATTCACCAGTAATGATCTCACCACCTGAATGTCATGAGAAATGCTATCGCACAACCCCTCTCAAATCCATGCCTGGAGTCAGTAGTTCTGCTACAGCTAGAAATCAAAAAACCTCTCCCTTTCATCAAATCTAGGAACTGAGCTGGTCTTTGAATGGTTTCCAAGTTCTTTAGAACAAAGACCAATATTATTGATACTTTTTGTCTCTTCAGTACAGGTACTTCAGTAAAGTAACTGAAGTAACATTCAGTAAAGGTAAAATCAGGTTACAAGATTTGTGGATGTGCCATGCAAGGGCAAGAAATACTCCTGGCTTCTAAAAAGATGCCCATGTTGTTTTTTCTAACAAAATGTAGACAGAGTGCCCTCCTGTCACACCAAGCCTGCCTCAGGTTGTATGGATGTAATATTCAGATGACATGTGAGTGCATTTACTCCCTATAGGTGCTAAAACTAAATGAAAATTCACTTTCTCTAAATCTAGAAAATTAATTCTAGCACTACTCAAATGTATCAGTGGTTAATACCTCCCTTAAATCCAGCAATTACTATCAAGAAATCCATAAGATTAATGCTAAAACCAGACTGTTGACCTTGATGTCTGAAAAATGGTATCATTTGTAGATTGATGAAGCTTTTACAAAACTAGACTTGAAAGAAACATAAAGCAATCCAAAATAACAGTTAACAGTCCTGTAAGCCACATATAGCACCTCTATTTGTTTATTACTTCTGATATATGCATTGCCCTGCTTAATTTCAATGTTTTCTGAATTACAACTTAAGAGCTATTCTAGGGGGGTTTTGGCAACATATTTGTAGCATAGACACACAGAAACTCTGGAGGTGCTTCTTTGTCACCAGCAGATGTATGCTGTTCTGAAAAGCACTGCTTCAAATGGTCTTTGATCTCTTCACAGAATATCTGGATTATATCATCTCCCTAAAAGAACTTGATGACTCCAAGAAGGTTTTAGTGGTCACAGGCTGGATTGAAGGTCCCCAAAAGTGTTGGCTGAATTCAGCTTTTTCCCAGCTTCTCCAGGTTTTACCACCAATTCTTCCAAGATTTCTCTGAAGAAATCTCACCCATCAGGGACTATTGTAAGAAGACGACTATTTTTGCCAGGCTCCATATGCTCAGAAAGCACTTGAATTTCTTAAATAGATTTTTTTTTTTTTTACTGTCCCTATGCTGATGTATGCTACTAATGATTTTTGATGAAACAGACATTCTGGCCAAGCCTCAAAAGCAGGTTTATCCAAAGCTATGGATCTTCAAGTATAGCTTAATCATTTTTTATTTGTCACAACACAGAGAAGCAGAAAATGTTCTCATCACTCTTCCCATTTCTACTTTACCATCAGATTAAGTGTAAAGAAAAAGGAAGTCAGTTCTTTTCATGTGTTAGTCATTATCTAACCTTTACGGGTTCGTATTTTTTTGGTTTGGCTTTTTTTTTTTTACCTTTTGTAAACTATAGGCTCTACCAACACTACAGGTTATATAGGTAAATTATAGGTTCCATCCTTTCCCCTAGCAGATTTAATTATGCCGATGATTTTTACCTGATTTATTTTTGGCATCAAATCCATGAAGACAGGCAAGCTACTATCGAAAAGACTGTGAAAATCTTTAATGCCCAGCTACATGTTGCATAGCTTAAAACCTCTAACCCTTAGAAAAGAGAAGATAAAACTGGGATCACTGCCAAGCATCTCAATGTTTCTTTATCTAAATAGCTAAGTCATTGATTTCTTGGATTTTTTAGTTTCTCTCCATATGAATAGAGTATCTTACATTCTTGAACAAACAACTTGTCTTCACATACATCCTTTTTAAAAAATCAGGGGTTGAGTATCCATTCTTTGGAAAATGCATACTCCAATCCCATTTTTGGTACATGACCAAGAAAAGATATGGATACCTTTACTGTACTAACAAAAGTGTCTTTCATTCCTTTCTTCTCCAACATTCACACTGATTAAAGAGATCATGGAAACCTACATGTCTTGACTTTATCAAAACTTTGACCTGGAGTTCAGGGAAAATCTGTGCTACCTGTTCAGGGAAGAGTTTTCAATCAGTGGGGATACCAGGACACTGTGGGCCTTGACTGCACCTCTAGTGATGTACTTATGTTTAAGGAATGTGGATTTGGGGCCTATTGATTGAAACTTAAGTTCTGCTCTGGGAACAGTAAGAGAGATGCATAAGCTCTTTCTGGCTCTTCTTCAAGTTCCAGTTTTCCCTGTAGTTCCGTTTCCTGATGTAGTTCTAGAAGTTTTAATTCCAGGTTCTTATTTCAGTATCTGATCACAAAGTTTTTACCTATGCACTTCCCTCTCTAAAGAATTTACAGTCTAGATAAACAAGACTAAGTAAGGACTGGATACAAGAAAGTACTATTATTACTGTTTTGCGGGGAGTAGAGATACAAAAAGCTTAAGTGGCAATGCAACACCATTTATGAAATGTAACTACTTCCCATATAAGAAATTTGCAGCAGAACTGAAGCTTCATTCCAGTCTGCCGCGTCCCAGGTCAGTTTTCCAGTCACCTCCTCATCTGTCTTTTCAGAGCACAGCATAAGCTCTATGTAAAACTGAACGTTCAGCTGGCCCAGCTTTGCTTCACTTCCATGGCCAGAACTCCTACGAAACTGCAGGAGCTGATGCCGACATGCATTTAGCTGTGTATTTTTTCCTCTGACATATGGTATTTACAAGACTGCTCTACAGTACCATGGGTATTTTAACACACATGTCCTTGATTCCTTGGAATAAGACTAGAAAATCCTTTGAATACCAAATATATATATATATATATACACACACATGCATATATTGCTATTACTGATTGCAAGAAGATTTATATGGATTCTAGTGATTGACACATGGATGTTTAAGGAGGTAAACTGTGAGCTTCATATTTAACGGGACCTCTACTCTACACACTGCAATGGAAATGTGTTTGTGGAAGCACTCACTGCAGGAACTGCAATTTGGGGCAAAAAGTGTCGTCACCAAGAAAGCACTGGAGGATTCATGTGCCTTCATCTCTTCTTTCTCATCTGACCCTAATACTTTCCTGGCACACTCACATAATTTGGCATGTCACTGACCCATGTCACATCTGCAGCTAGGGCCATCAGGACAAGTCACAGTCACATCCTCAGTGGCAAAGTGGGGAATCAAGCAGATCTCCGGCTTTCTATCTCTAAAATGGGCATCCCTGGAAAAATAAGAAAAGAAAAACCTCTTCATGCAGGGGGGCATGCAGATTTTACTAAAACCAATACAAATATGTCTCTCTTTCATCGAGGTGAAGGACATGGCAGCCGGGGTTGTGGGGAGGAATCTGAGAAGCCACTGCCCTGTATTCTGCCCTACCCTGTCAGGGCTCCCACAAATGCAAAATGTGTCAAAAATTTTGGTTGTCACGAGCAACAGTTGCAAACTTTCTGCAGCATTCAGAAGTGACAGGCAGGGCAGAGAGGGGCAGGGGGCTGAGGCAGGGGGAGTTTGTGGGGGCTGCCATAGCTCAGAAGGAGAAGGGAGGAAGGCTGGATGCTTCCACTTGCAGTCTCCTTCAGATTCCTGCTTTCAGGCAGACCCTGCTGCTCTGCCTACTGGTTTTAAGACAGCTGCATCCTGTTGCTGGCAACTGCTCCCAGATGGTACAAGAGAGAAGATGCACCAACAAACTGCCTTCCTGGAAGGCTTCATTATTCCCAGTCATTACACGTCTACTAATCCCAGAAGTATATGAGTCATGGGCAGATACCTGGGGAATGACTTAAATATTCCATGGAAGCTACAGGTCTGGCCCTTGACTCACAGTGAAGCCATTAGCAACAGCTCTAGTGATTTTCTTCCTGCCTTCCTGGTGCTTGGCTTGCACAAAAGGAGGAGGAGCCTCATTTTTCTTTAAAAGGAAGAGAGAGTTGCAAAGTCTCTGGATTGTACAATGCCAGGAAAAACCTGAAAATTTGACCTAGATGGTTTACAAGGTACTTAATAAAGAACCCAAAATCCTGCAGGCAGATACGTAAAACTTAGACTTCTGAATCTCATGAGCCCTGTGAAGCTGATTTCTGGTTTTCAGTAGTCTGGGGCTAGCAGTATTTAAGAGGCTCTGTTTATGCTGCTCTTCCCTGACGTTGCCATGCTGTGGGGTTGGTGAGCTGTGCTAAACACCACCTCTTCACTGACAATGATGTTCAGCTAAGAACTTTGCTTTGGTTTGGTTCACTTCTCAACACTGCTCACTTTGCTGATGCCAAGCACACACAGCAACAGAGACTTTCCTTTCTACCTTGAAAGAGGCACATCCTTCATGACACTTGGAGAAATATAATGGCAGCAGAAGAAGCAAGGAATACAGTCACTTAAAGGTGTTCTGCATCTACCTTCTTGCAAGAGATAGCTCATATAGTGGTACACAGATATAGTCAAAACCTTCCTTAGAATGAGAACATTTTTGAACTAAATATTAATATCAGCATTTGTGCATTAGGTAGAGAATACTCCCTTTCACATATTTTAGTATAAAAGCAAACAGAATGATTGGGGGGGTTTATGCAAATAGAGCTGCCAAGCAGACTGGCCCAGAGGTAAACAGCTGAACAAATTGGAGTTTAGACCTATAAGCTCTGCTTGTAAAAGCAAAATTTGTCACTGTGGTAATACACTAAATCTACAAAAGACACACAACTAGTCTGCTCTTCGTTACCATCTGGTGGTTGTTGCATGGAGTGGCATTACTCACATCTCAAAGTTACTGAGGAAAAATTTCATATCCTCAGAAAGGAAAGGGCGCTGTAGCAGCAGTGGGCAGCACAAGGGGGGCTGGTTTTGTGTTATAGGAATCAATACGAAGGCATCAGGCAAAAAAAACACTGTAAAGATGAGCAGGTAGAAAAGAGAAAAAACTAAGTACTTCTCTCAAGTAATTTGAGGTGTACCTGAGTATCATTTGCAAGGAGCTGAGAACTGCTTGGGAAGTGTTGTGTGCTGTTCCCTCCCACTGGCAGCAATGGCAGCTGAGATCATTTTACAAGATAAGGTATTTGTTAGCCACTTTCCATAACTAGCTCCCAGATCTTCATTACTCACCCAGAGAGGTATTTTACAGTGGTAGCCTAGCAGGGGGCCCCTGTCCTCAGTGGCAGAAGCTAATTCCATTCTACAGGTATATGAGGAGCAGCTCATCTCTTGAACAGTGAATAGTCTCTGTATCTATCCAGTGTATAGTCTCTACCTCTTCCCCTTGCCACACAATGATTCCACTGAAGGGAAATTGCAGTGAGGTTCAGCTTGGAAGTGACTTTTAGAAGTCGTTGGTCCAAACTGCTCAAAGCACAGCCAGCCTTGAAGTTAGACCAGGTAGGTCCAGGGTCTCTGAGGATATCCTCACCCTTCAATCTTCCTGGAGTATTTCTTATGAAGGGAGGATAGTCTGCTCTTTTACAGAGTGAAAGAAGTACAATAATTGACAAAGTGCAATACCCTTTTGCTTTTACCTAAATGTGTGAATCAACAGATAATTGATGTGCAGTGATAAGTCCACTCTAAGTAGTTTCAACAGTACAAATATCAACTCCTGGACACAAACACAGAGTGTGCTAGTTTGTGTACACCATGGGGTTGATCCAGTGCAGCTGCAGCATTTCATGTCTTATGTACTAGATTGAATTTTTCAAAAACAGCATGAAAAAAAATTCATTATTATAAAATTCACAGGGCATAATGCACTTAAAAACAGAAATAGTTTTATACCTCAGTTGTTTTTTACCTTGAAAGATGCACTCTTCAGATCCTTTCCCAGCTCTGCCACTGATTTCTGTGACCTTGGATAACTCATTTAGACCAAATCTTCTAACAAGTGTAGCTCATTCTATGTGCATCAATTTATACATAAGACTGACACAGACCTTGAGGAGGTCAAATACCCAAATCTGCATTTAAAATTTTGATCTCCAGACCTCCACATCTGAATTTCCTGTTCTTTAAATTTTGGAAAAGACTTCCATATATTTCAGGGATACTTGAAGGCATTAATTAGTTCAAATGTACACAGTGATTTAAAAATGTAAAGTATAGAAATACTAAGTATTATTATCAAACAGGTCAGTATTTAACCAATACTCATGTCCTTAGTAGTTTAGACGTTTTGTCAACTTTGTGTCTCATTTCAGATGTTTAATACATAATCAGCTTTCTAAATACTTCTCTGTTGGACACAGATATCAGAGTACATGAGATTAATACCATCTGAGAAATACCCTGTCTTCATGAGCAGGCCTCTACCATCACCTCCCTCATCTCTTAGCCCACTTAGACATGAGAAATGAAGATTTTCACTGCTGATGGTGAAAATGAGTGGGTGGAAAATTCAAGGGACAAAAAGGAAGCTGAATATTTAACAGAAGCAAATACAAAATTCCAGGAGGCAGACTTCACAAGATGAATGGTTTTAAGAGGATGGATAAGGTGCCTTCGCTCTCTTATTAACCCAAAGCAATACATGATCTTTTCCCTACCCAAAATGAAGAAGTAAAAATCTACCCTGACTTATGTATGATTTAGATACTAAGGTCATTTAGGTCCTGTTCCAAAACTCACTGAAGTAAACAAAAACCCTGCCACTCACACTGGTGATTCTGGATCAGAACAAGATAGCATTTTTCATTCTGAGTTCCTAATTTACTGTAGTGCTGTGTTTTTCTCTTTATTTAAAATACTTTGTTTTCTTATAGCCTCATTATTGTTGTTTTTATCCTCTTAAATTTTCTAATTCTTCAGTTCTCTATCTGACTACAGGCAGGCAACATTTTGCTTTCTCAAAGGGGGGTGAAAAGGAATTTGGCTTGTCTGCCACTCATATCACCTAGCACCTCTCACTGAAACACATTTTGCAGATTTTCTAAAATAAAAACCTTGATAATGTCCGGACCTGAAGTAAAAAATAAGCCTTAATATACCAGGTGAAGAGAGAGAAACTCTCTGAATCAAAGAACAAGTCACTTAAGGAGACACTTATCAAGACAAAGGAAGACACAACAAAGAGGTTGAGAATATGAGAAGTCAACTCATGCAAAGGATTTCAAAATCATCCCTTACAGTAGAAAGAGATGAGAGAGAAAGGTTTCCAAATTATAAAATTAATATATTGATATTTGTTCTCTTGGCCTCTTCTGCACACAAAACTAAATCTTCTTTCAACCTCTGTTCACTTCTGTCCAAAATGGTACTAAAAATTATCTGAAGCTAATATTAACATCACACATATGCTTGATGCTGCTCAAGAGAAGCTCAAGGGAACAAGAGGATGCTCCTGCATCCCTATCTTACCTTTTACTGTTTCCTGAGCTTTAACATTCTGCTGATTGCCCTAAAAGAGAAGTCATGATGGTTTTGCCCTCTGAGGTGGATTTGAAGGCAACCATAAAGAGTTCAGTCTTTTCCAAAATGTATGAACAGTGAATGAAGCAATACCCCATGCTGTTGAACCATCCCTCTGGAACACTTCTTCTCAGTGCAGTTATGCATGGGAGCATCCTTGTGCCCCTGTGCCCTCCACTGCAGTGGGAAGAGATACAAACGGGCTAAAAAAACTAGTAGCATCCCAGTTCTGTGATCTGGCTGAGGAACATCTTTACCAGTTCTCTGTCTTCGTGTTCAACTTCTTTTTTCTTCAAATTCTTAACTTAGCACTTATTTTAGCCTTTATTTTAAGGTTCTTTTTCAACTAGCTAAAAGCAGCAAAAATGACAGGGCGCAATCCATTTCTCAGTTTATGGACTGCTTCCAGTGACTGCTGCCAGCCCACACAACATATATAAATCATGAATTTTAGACGTGCACCCCTACATCACTTAAAGAGATAAGTAAAATTACTTGTTGTCTTACACTTCCCTGATGACAAAGTGACTCCCAGCAGAAGAGATTTGCATGTGCTCTTTATTTCAGCAAGCCAGAAGCATCTATCTTGCTCTTCAAATGTGCTCCTGAGACAAGAAAGGAGTGTGCAAGCAGCTGTTGTGTAGGACTATTGCATTTGTTAAAATCATGCCCACTTTGTTTTCTCCTAGCGTAGGTATGACTGTGCATGGTGATACCTAATGCTGTCATTTTCATGGCTGTAAATTGACAACAGAATTCCAGGGGACTTGGCCATCATCAAAGAAAACAGCCTGTAAGTTTTCAGTCTGGCAGGTTTTATTGTTATATTTTGCTCTTTCCATAAAACTCACTCTTAAATGTGAGAGGTAACATATTTTGTAAACATACTCTTGAAATACAATGCACATTTTTCTTATTGTCACTTCCATCTTTGGAAGCAGCAGACGACCTTGATAATGAGTAGAAATATAAAATGCCTGCCTTTCATGAGGCAGGTGCAACAGCAAGATAAAGAACTGTTTCTATTTTTGATGGTCATTCTTGGCTCTGTTCTAGCTTTTACTTTTTAGGGTTTTGCCATATATAGGCACAACCTCTTAAAAAATAATTACTATAAAATCTCAACCAAAATGTCTGTTTCCTTTCTTACTGAACTCGGCTGTGTGAGGAGTATGTGATTTGGAGTCTGGTTCTTCAGTCCACTAAGAATGATTTTGGGTAGATTTAATTCTAAAACTGGAAGTGGTGGCCAATAGAAAAGGCCTGTGTTCAGCACCAGTTTCCATCACAAATCATATTTAAGTCAAAACCCCAACACTTCTAATGTAAAACTAGTTTTGAGGGAAAACTAGCTAGGATCTTCAATCTTCTCAACAATATAACACACAAAATAAGCAGAGGCTACTAGAGAATAAAAAGGAACTGAAACTACAGTTTCTATGGAAGAATTGTAAACCAGAAGTAGAGGCAAAAAGCAATGTTACCACTGTTTAGATCCACAAGATCACAAAATATTTGAAATTGGAAGGACAAGTTGTGTAGGCTACCTCCTGCTCAACTGCAGAGCCAAGCTCAGTTTCTGCTCTGAGATGCACTAACCTCAAAGATAGACCTGGTTGCTCAGGAGTATCTTTTAATTCAAAATTTCTTGAGAGTATATAATGCAAAAATGTATATTTTCTCAAAGAAAATTTCATTTTGATCCAGTTTTTACTTTGTTCCTCCTGAGAAAGGAACTCTCTGAGCTATACACTTATGGAAGATACCTCCAGAGAAGTTGAATATGTGACTAAATTCAGCCATTCTATCTCCTTATTGCAAACAAGCTAGGCTCTTATTTACATGACTCACATTCACAAGTGTGTGCAGTGAGTGCATCACATCACTGAAATGGGACAAAGAGACACATTGCATTCTAGTGGCTCTGTGTGGTAAAATACTTGTGAGTATGAGAATACTACTCATAAAACCTGGTAATTTAAATAGGGATTTGCAGTGAGCTGCTTCAGAAAACAATAAAAAGGCAAAGCTGGGTAAAATTAATCCATTTATCAGAAAAATAATTTCTGAGCTATTCCACTAACAGTGTTTCATTTCTTAGGCTAAAAAAACCCTGTACAAATCAAGACAGGAGAAGGCCTAAACAGCATAGAAGCAAAAGTTCTCAATCCTACAAATGTGTAAGCATCTTGCCACAGTGTGCATCAGCTTCTTAAAATCAAGGGAGCTGCTTGTAATCAAAAGGTATACATGTGCTCAATTTCTACAGGATAAAACCCTTTATGTCCTGCTTCTGACATACTGCCACTACTCACAAACCTCAAATTTTAGGAGCTGTACAAAAGGATGCATCTGAAGTACCTTTTAAGAGAAATCAAAACAGCATCATACTTCATATATCTCTTTTCTCTAAATACCTCCTTAAAACCAGCTTCTGTGGGGCTGCCATCAACTGCCTTCCTTTTTCCAACAACATTTAAGATGACTGGCTCCTTGCAGTTAACTATACAAATGCATACAGACTAACTGCTGCCTTCACCTTCTTCATGTCTGTCTGAACTCCTGTGGCTCGTCTTCCTAACTGATCCTGAATGGTTTGCTCTCTGAAGCTAAGATTGTCTTTTTTGATAATCTCTATAGCAACTGGCACAAAGACCTCATTCTTTAGCCCCTACTACTTCTCTTGAGCCAGCATGAGAGGCAGAAGGAGCTTCTGAATCTCTCGCACGTGGGATGAACGATTTGGAAGGGCAGCAAGGTTGTTTCCCATAGGTAGTGAGGAAGGAGGGCGAAGAAAATGTACTGCTGTAGGGTTTTCTGTCATTAGGGATGCAGTGCTGGGCATGCACATCCTGAAAGGAAGCAAATTCTGTGAAGTTAAGAATGGATGTTGGATGGTGGTCTAGACACAAGGCTGGGAAATCTAAAAAGGGGTTTCAAATGAGTGGTACAGATGTTTATCTGACATGATTAAAGACTCACTCAATTATTCTGGCTATAGAAATTACCAGACAAAATCCTTTGGGTCTCTCAGTAAGCCCCCACTCTTACCCAGGATAAAGCACAAGTTCAGCATGTCAGTTCTCAGCTCTTCTCGATTGTTCGCGCAGCTTTGCTGCTGCCCTGAAACCCCCAAGGCACACTAAAAGTACTTCCAGCTTGCAGTTCTCTGTCATTTGAGAAGATGGCTCACAAGCTCTATTTGACTCAAGGGATTACTGTAGGTATAAAACAGCAATAGCGCTATCACTAAGCAGGTGAAATAAGTAACCTATTTCGTTACATGCATCTTTATGCATAAATATGAACAAGGTTTGTTTTTTACCTGCACAGGTAGTCATTTCACAGTTCCAAGGTTCCACTTCATAGTTTTCAAACCATTCAGCTTAATTGTTAAAAAATTTGATCTAAAATTTTGAATATATGTTATTGGTATAATTACTGCAAAATGTCACCTGCTCAGTGCCAAGTAAAAAAAAAAAAATACGTACCCATCCTAATTCTCATTTTTCTTTTAGCTGTGTATGTAGCATGAAAAATCCACACAGCAGTTCCAGGTGGACACTTAGATTAGGAGTATCCTCAGTCTGCAAGTCCCTATTTGCAGTTTTTCAAATGTCAGTATCACAAATATTAACATTCTAAGTCATAACATTCACATACAAAGACTACAGTATGAGGGACACAGCTCCCCTTTTCTGTTTTGAGCAGAAGCACGGAGACACCCACTTTCATTCTACATGTAAGAAGGCACAAAATACCACTAGAGAGAGATTGCATAGTCATCATTTTTGCAGTTTTTTCGCTTTGTTTCTTTAAAACTTGTGGTCTTCCTGCCTACAGATCTTATCCAGTGGGACACAGAAAGAATTTCTGGTTTTTTCAGTCATCTTTCACTTTTTTTACTAGCCAACATTATCTAAGCAGGACATTATCTCTGTATGGTGTGCACTTTCTGATGCCAAATTAAAATGACCAGTGCAAAAAAGGTATTTAATAAACTGGCAACGTTCATTTGTGTAAGAAAAAATATTCCCTCCTGAAAGTTCAAACATAAAAAGTAAATAAACATAAAGTAAAAAAATGAACATGCATTTGGCCCAGGATAGTTTCTGATCATGACTTATGATTATATTATTTATATTGCTTCTAGTAAGCATTTGACATGCCTCAGAATATGAAAAAAAGTCATGGTTAATATTTTAGAATTAGTAGATTTCCATTGGTTTAGTTTATTAGTGCTTACGTGTGTTTAACAAATATAAAGCTATTCCCCACTCAAAAGGTCTGCCGTCTCTAACACAGGCCAGAAAATGTATTTTTAAAATCTTATTTACAAGCTGTATGTCTGTCTCATAGACCCTCTATATACTAAACCCAGAACAGAAATGATTGGGAAAGGAATTTGGCACAATCATTAGCAATGGTTTCAAGAAAACTTATTGAACAACAAGTATGAGAAAAAACCCATAAGACTGTAAGAGCAGAAACTGAAGCCACCACAGGTGTTTGAAAACCAATCTGGGTTTGGTACAACGGGGTTACAGCTCCTACAGGCTGTAAGCTGGCTGCATCCCACCTCAGCACACTGCTGGTGTCACTAAATAGCACACATGGGTCAGAGCGGCAGCTCTACCACGGGAGCTCATTTCACTGGCAGAGTGGACAGGAAAGGCAGTAGCAGTAGAAATATTTAATGGTTTCTGTCAAGGTAGACACTTCATGCAGAGGATGTGCACTTTTCTTGGTATAGGAGCTGTGTTATCTCCAGTCTTATTAAAAACCACAGATTTACAACTGCATATCTCAGAGGTGAGAGATAATTAAAAATATTGAAAACTAGTGGCAAAACTCTCCAGATTAAGCTCCTAGAACTTTGGGCACTAAGCAGCCTGATTTCCAAAACTGCAAATTAGCCATCTACTTAGGTGCCTACATTCCGGGGTGCTCAGCAAATTCCAAGATGCCCAAAAGCCATGTTGAGTACCCATCAGGTTTCACTCAGCCTGAGTGATTGAGCAAAGCCCATTGGAATGGATGGAAAGACACACTACTATGTTTTGAATCAAATTTATTGACTGCAGAAGCAGCTGCCATTTGAAGCACATGCCAAAATCAGATCACCAGATGTCTCATCACCTGTATAAGCTTTTAGAAAATGTTTGTAAACAACAGTGATAATACCTGGGCTATGAGAGTTAGCCTGTTCCCCACAGGCATTCCTTTTGGATGTCACTTGTTCTTGGTGTAAGGGGTTGTTAAAGAGATCCTGAAGCAAGAACTATGTCACATGGAGTGTTTTTATCAAAATTACGTCAAAATTCTTCCACATTGGTGGCCTGGAAAAGCATACTATACTGTCCTAGAAACAGAACATCCGCAAAAGAGCAGAACTTCAAATTCTTATTCATTGACTACTTCAGCTAGTAACACATGTGAGAGTGGAAGTCCTGCTGATAATTTACCTTTTTCAGTCCTGAAAGCAATGGAAAATGGGTCCCAGACATGTTTCCATCATCTTCATGATGGGGCAAAAAAAATCCTTCTCAACCCCTCTGCTGTGGCAGTGTAACACCATGCAGCTCCTCCTTTGTACAGTTATTAAAAGTACCATATAAATCTCTTTGTTCCCAAGTCCTCGTTACTGAAGGATCTTTCCAGTATTGTTTCCACACTGCAGGATATTTGCGGTTGTTTCAAGACCCAAGTCTAGAACCCAGATATCCCCAGTAATCAAGCTGTACAAAATGGCATTGAATTTCAACAGTTTGGGTCTTATTTTTGGGCTGTTCAGTGGAGGAAGCTCAAGGCTGGTCTCCAGAAGCCAGGACAGCTTGGTTGGGAGAGCTCTGAGAGGAATCAGCATGCCAAGAACAACCTCATCCTCCCTGGAAATATACTTGCTGGGCTGAGACATCCCTGATTGCAGGACACCTGAAGGACAGGCTTTGCTCATGCCTTCTCAGACCAGAGGATAAGATCAGAAATTCACCTGAAACAGTTCAACCATTAAGGGGCATTCAGTCCAAGGTCCAGACTACAGCTTGTCTGCACTAAAGCTGCCCTGAAATGTACAGCAGATTAAGAATTCTAACAGAATAAACCCCTGTACTTACACCTTAAGACAGATTTTGGTAAGCCATGGAGAGCAGTGGTCGCCCTTAAATACAGGCATATCTGACTTTCACATGGCTTATGACAAAGCTAAATATAATGCTGCATACCATCAAGAAGTAAAAGGGACTATACAATTCCATGGTAAATCCTAATTCAGTGCTTTAGAAGAACCAGGTAACTTTATTATGGCTGTGTGTGATACAACCCTAAAAAGATACTTTTTGATAGATGTCTATAGGCAGGTTGTTTTGGGTTTGTTTTTTTTTAAGCACTCTACCCAAGCCATACCAATTATAATTGAACAAAACTCTTTCCAAACAGCAATGCTAAAGTACTCTCAAGTTGAGCTGGGAGGTCACATTTTTCAGCAGCTAATTACTGAACTAGGAGGAAAAGAAAAATATATAAAACTCGTCAAAGAAAATTGAAAATATTTATTAAATACTGTTACAAAGAATCAATAAAATAATTATTTTCATAAACTTGTACTGGTATGGTTGGAGAGAGCAGATGTGAGATGAAAGACTCCCATCTCTCAGGAAGCATGTGCTCCTTCTCCAAGAGTGACAAATTTTCATAGAAAAATGCATTATTCAAAAAATTGTTCCAAAAAATGCTCAAAATTACGACTAGAATGTGTGTCACAAACTATCAATATTCCATCAAATTTTCAAATATCATGGCATATTTCAGCTACAAAAACCATCACCAAAAGTCTGCCACTTCTCAGAAACAAGTGCGCTTGACGCTGTAGTAGCCTCAAAAGCATCCAATACGTATCCCAAGGGCACCGCACGCAGGACTGTGCTGCGCACAGTTGAGATGCGTTGAACCTGAAAGGGATAAATGTTATTTCTGCTGCGCTACGGTGCAGTGAAAGCGAGCGGCACCGGCAAAGCCATAAACTGCACACAGGGCTCCGATCAGTCACTGTGTAATAATGCTCAAGAGAGGTCAGGTTACGTTAGAGCATCCATTCCGAGAGTGTTTTAAAAAAAGAAAATCGCGTTATAAACGCAAGATCAATTACATTGGTTAAAAAATTGCAACTAAAATTCAGTGGCGACCTCCCCCGCGGGGCTCTGCGGGCACTGCTGCGGGGCAGCCCCCGCCGCCAGCCGGCTGCGGGAGCGCCGAGCGCTCCGCGGGACGGCCGCCTCCTCGAGCCTCCGCCGCTGGGCAAAACGCTACCTGCGCCAAAACGTGCCATTTCTCTCGGATTTGCCATTCCCCTTTCACTTTATGGCTAACATTCCATCGAGGGGATAAGCGAAGCGCCCTCAGCAATTATTCACCGTCTCTTGCCGGGAAGCCGGCGCTCCAGCGGCGGGGGGCGCGCCCGGCGGTGGCAGCCCCTTCCCCACGGCAGCCCGGGGCTCTGGGTCCCGCTGTGCCCCGCCACCCGCGAGGCCCCGCCGCCCTCAGCGCTCCCGAGGCACCTGTTGCGGCGCCGCGCCCTCGGCCCCCCGCGCCCTCGGCGCCCCGGGGCGCGGTCCCGCCGGGCCCGGGCGGCCGGGGCGGGCAGAGGGGCGCCCCGGGGCCGCGGCGCTCCGCTGCGCGCATGCGTCTCGCTCTCGGGAATTGTTTCTCCTCGCCGCTCAGCACCAAGTTCCAGTTCGCGGCTCGTCCCCCGTGAGGCGGCGGCCGGGATGGGGGCGGCGGCGAGGCGGACCGGCCCGCGGGCGCTGCTGCTGCCGCTGGCGCTGCTGCTGCCGCTGGCGCTGGCCGTGGCGTGCGCGGCGCGCAGGTGAGCGCCGCCGGGTGCGGACGGAGGGAGGGAGGGAGGCGGGCGCGGGACCGCCCGGCCGCCTCCCTAACCCGCTTGTGCTTCTTCCCGTAGCGCCGACGGGCCCAGCAACATGTCCTACGTGAAGGAGACTGTGGACAGGCTGCTCCAAGGCTACGACATCCGCCTCCGCCCCGACTTCGGAGGTAAGGCGCCCGCGGCCCCGACCCGCGCCCCGGCTCCCCGAGGTCCGCTAACGCCGCTTCCCGCTCCCTCCGCAGGTCCGCCCGTGGATGTGGGCATGCGGATAGAGATCGCCAGCATCGACGTGGTCTCGGAGGTAAACATGGTGAGTGACCCTCGGGCCGGGGCGGTGGAGCCCCAGCGCCTCCCTGCCCGTGCGGGGGCTGCCGGAGCCCCGAGGCCCGCGCTGCAACCTGCCGGGAGCCCGGCTGCGCGGGGGTGCGCGTACCGAGCCGCAGCGATCGCCACGAAATAACCGAGCACGTCGCAGTTGCTAGGAAAAGTTATTTGCGTTTTTAAGATGGTGTTGGCATGCCTGCGGTGGCACTTAGGAAGAGCTCCCTGCCTTGGTCAGAGCACCTGCTGCAGGTTTGAGGTTCTGGGTCTCACTTGCTCTCGTTTGCCCTTTGCGTAGTCAGCAGCTGCTGTCGGAAACGCTGGAGTTTCTTGAGCTGTAGCAGCAGATGGCCAGATGTGCATGTTTTCATTTTAAGTTATTTAAAGAGTTAGTTCATTTTGCACACTAGTAGCCTTGAGCAAAAGGTGTAAAGAGAAAAAGGAGTTCTAGAAAACGCTCTCTTTCTTGTAGAAGGAGAAAAACACTGTAGAATAAGTACATAAGGATGTTTCCAGCTATCAAAATCAGAAGTCTCGTAGCTACAGGTGTGAAACATACTGCATTTGATTTCATTTCTCCTGCAGGAAGGAATGCTAATAGACAAGCAGGCTTAAAGAGCAAAAATGTGACTCTTCAGTGCCTGCCTCATTTGACAGCTTTTTCCCAGAAGAAAACAATAAATCAGTTGCAAGTTTGAACATTACACAAAATCATGTTGAATTAGTCAGTGTCATGGGCATTTTGCTCTCGCTTATGTTTGATTTCGCATGAATCTAAGATGCTTTCTGTACATAGGGGAACACCTTTTTAGTTAAAAGAAGCTTAGAAACCTTACATTTCCATCCTGATTAGCAGTTTATTTCACTAGGTGATATTTGCCCATTCAAAGTAATTTACCCAAGAGTGGGGATTTCTTTGTTGGTATATTAGTTAATAGCAGTCATTAAAACAATCTCTTCATAGATTTTTTTTTTGTTTTGTTTTCATACTTAGTTTTTTTCCATTGTTTTTCTTATATATATATCACAGCTTCTGTTTGTGTGTAACTGTTATATTTGCTTATGAATATGCATGGTAGAGTGGGGAGGAAACAAAATTTGTCAGGTTGTGTGTAGCATACCAAGCTCTACAGACTGCTAATGCCACACAAAAACATTTTGCAAGTTTCAGCTCCTGGTGTTCCTGTTGCTGTGTTGTACTTTTAGGGAGGAACATGGTACAGACCACACAGATAGGGCAGAGTAAACAGAACATAGACCTTATCAAAATAGTCAAAGAACAAATCTACTCCAATTCCAAACTATTTCTACTACCCTGTAATGGAATTACACCCGGAAAAAGCTGAACAGAGCAAACACCAAAATACCTTTTCTGAAAAGTCCAGAACTTACCTTGTAAAGTCTCAACATCTGAAATACTGTTAATCTGTAGGGGAGTGGATGTGACAGTTTCCAATGGCAATCTCACAGGGCATTAATTGCATTGCACCAGCTCACAGCATTTCTTAGTTACATCCTGTACCTGTCAAAACTTTCTTCTCCATTCTAACACTTGCACAGCCTCTGGGAAAGAAAAGTTATATGCAAGATAGATTCTTTGAATAATCTCTGTGTGTAGGGGGGCAGCTTGACTAAAGCTGGTCAAAAAGTAAGAAAATGTTTTCATTTCATAAAATGCCACATCTCACAGCAGAAGGAAGCAACCAGTTGTAGCTGTAGCCATAGTCCATTCCTGAAGGCAAAACATTCTGAATCAGTTTGAGATGGCTTTCCCATATCACAAGTACTACCTGTACATACCTGTATCTAGAGTGTTCTGTGTTGCAAAATCTTTATTGTGTTGCTAGAGACTGTCTGCCTGGTTTTGGACAATGATCAGTAATTTCATCCATCATTGCAAAAACAAGGGAGTCGATATCTTGGCTTAAGAAAAGGTTTTTTTACCTAGTAAAATAATATTTTGTTCTAGTACTTTTTTTTTATTTCTGAGAAATCACAGCCTTGAGATGCTTGATGCAGTCATATGCAAGTCATTCATCTTCTTTTAAACTGTGTCTTTTAGATTTCTTAAAAAAAGAGCTACTGTTCTGTGGCTTCAGAGCCAGAAATGTTTTTCAGAAGATCGTTATTTATAGCATCCTTCAGCTATAGGGCAGTTTTGTTGCTGAAGGAAACTGGGATAGTAGCCGGGAGAGCAACACTCTCATTATGTGAAGTCCTTCTGGCAAGAGGGTCTGGTTGGATCCCCCAGAGTTCAGTCAGTCTCACCCTATCTCTATTGGAGGGAGTTGTCTTATCTCTTGG
This sequence comes from Corvus hawaiiensis, assembly GCF_020740725.1. Classification (NCBI taxonomy): domain Eukaryota; kingdom Metazoa; phylum Chordata; class Aves; order Passeriformes; family Corvidae; genus Corvus; species Corvus hawaiiensis. The sequence goes on from NC_063217.1 coordinate 26,619,582, forward strand.
CTTTCCACAGGAACATGAAGCCTTATATCCAGAGTGACGGAGACACATATCCCCAATCATGGTGGGCACAGAGTTAAATTTTGTGTTCCAGTATAAATGCATAAATGAGAGTAAAAATTATATATATGTATAGAGAGAGAAAGGCAGTGAAGGAGGTGTTCTCCTTTGGTGTGCTGGCTGAGATATGGTCATGGCTGTAGACTGTCTGCCATGTCAACAGGCTGATTTGTATGTCCAAGTAAATCTAGTTCTTGGGTAAAAAGTTGAAATATTGTTATGAATGGATGATGTGGGTTTAAGTAAGTCCCTGCCTTTTGCCCAGGCCTCTGGCAGTAGGCAGTCACATTGTTGGGGTGGCCAGCACCTCAAGACCCACTCTCATTTGTAAGTTCTTTAATAATGGCTGATTCTAGCTAGTATAGAATGAATTATTTATTTAATAGACACAAAACTAACAGGCATAAGACTTAAGACAGACTATTACTACACAGGATTAAGACAAAAAGAGGCAAATAGTATTATACACACAGGATTAAAGGTACCTATTTATTTTACAGCTAGCGAGGAAATAATATAACTTACGATCCAGTGATTCTTACCATCCAGTTCCTGATGGAGTACATATGGAAATCCTTTCCCTCAATTCCCAGGAAAGTAACCACAGAATCTGTGTCCATGCTCTGGGCAGAAGTCTTGCATGCCTTCAGGGCATCTGGGTAGAAGGCTTCTCAGGGTGTGTGTAGGAGACTTCTGCCTCTGTAATAAACTGTAGTACTTTTATAGTGTAAAAACAGGCCTTTTGGTCACCTATGTTTTATCTCTTCCCACATCTGTTAAGATGGCAGACCTTTTGGTGCCAGGAGATGATACTTGTTGGGCCTTGCCTGCCTGGGTTATCTCTCCTGTCTGCACTGGCCACCTGTGGTGGGGAGAGGGGTGATATGCCCTGCCACAGATATAGGCAATAGAATTATTTTGAATTCTGTGAGCACCAGTAAGTGTCTGTTCAAGCAGCTTGGCTGGTCGTAGTGGCTTGTTCTAATCTACTAGACTATTGTGAAATACTATACTCAGTTAATGAACCAAGACTTACACAGTCTTGTTTTTCTCTGTTCTGGTTTTTCTCTGTTAGCACTCAGTCCTCATCTCCTCAGCTCATTAAATAGCATTGTTTTATAGCTGCTTGGTAGTTCAATAATACTGTGGTGAGCTGCCATATTAACTTCTACGGAATAATTAATTGAAGCATCTATTCTTACGACTCTCCCATTTGACATCAGAGATGTTGTCTTATGTTGATTTTTGCAACTGAAGAGCTTGTCATGCATCAAACAAGCAGGAGAAGTAGAATATAAACATCCTAGTGAGCACTGCCCAGTTCTAACCATGCTTTCTCCCTAATATACTGTGATATATAAGTTTTAGTTTAGTTTTCCATCTGATTTTCACAGCCTTGCTACAGTAACTGCAAGCATTCCCTTACAAAGGTACAAGGTGACCCTTCTCCTTGTCTCAGTTAATGACCGTTCAGCTAACTTTCATTCATGACAGAGTTCCTTAAGTATAATAGAAGTTTACATAAATATAGAGTTCATTAAGAACCATGCTATTACTAGATTGTTAAGCTGCTGTGATGTCTGGTTTACTCTGATGCCTTTATGTGGTTAGCAGAAGGTGCTGCTTGTATATCAAGAATAAACATGGGTAGAATGATTGGCAGTAATTAGTGTCATGCTTCAGGGCAAACAAACAAATAATGTATTGCTCTGTCTACTAGGAAACAGTCGAGAGGAATAGCTGGACTCTCAAAAAATTCATGATGTATGATGTCATTTTCTCTAAAATGTGTTCCTTACTGAAAAAAAGGTGGTCAAACCTTTATAGTAGGCAAAAGATGTCATGTACATGTCCTAAAGTTTAAAAAAACAGTGCATATGATAAAGAACCTTTTATAGAGTAGTTAAAAAAGACACCAAAGAGGAAAAAAAAAAAAAGAAAAAAGACCTCTATTTTATATTTGGAACACTATTCCTGACCTACCATACTGATTTCACACTGATGATGTAGTTTCTGTGATTGCAGACTGAAGGTTTCATGTCCCAGCAAAAAGAAGTTAAAGAAAACATGGAAAGAACGTATTATTCTTTAGCTTCTCTAAACTTGTATTCAAGCCTTTTATATTTACGTGATCTCCCAAATAAGCCACAAATCTTGCTGAGAATTTGTATATCTTTTATGCTGTCAACATCCCAACCTGCTGGGTAACATCTTTTTGCCCCAGAAAGAATTTAATTTAGCTTAAACCACTCACTTTTTGTATCCTTTTGGTAAAGTTGATAATTTAAAAATCCAACTGCATAAAAATGTATGTATATATTATGTATGTGTGTGTACTGCAGATTGAGAAAGACTTAAGCTGTATTTACTAACATAGCCAGAGTTTCACGCATCTTATTCCTCCTTCCTGTCTTGATTAAGTATCTGAGAATTTAGCATGGCGGCTGTTGTGAATCTCGACATCAGAAATAAATCCTGGGGAACCAAATTGGCTCTTTGCATCAGAGCAGCCAAGTCCCATTTTTTGTAATCATAAGTCTTGTTCATATAGAACTAAAACGTCAAAAATTCCTTTAGCCCCAGCCAGTGTGGCAACACAAATGATAATAAATGGTCCTTGGTCTAAATATATTTACCTGAAGATATTCATACAGATTAAACTGATTTTTTTTTCTGAAAAGTCATAAAGCTTAATAGTTATTAATGAAAATTTACTTAGCTGTAGTGCAGAAGAAGAAAGGAGAAATACTTTTTTATTATATGGCAACTATCCTAAAGAGCATGGAGGACATGCAAAAGCACTTTAATAAGAATGTTCAGTAACCGATTTTTTTTTTTTTCAGAAAATATAGAAAAACTAATCAAGTAATAATACATAAAGGCCAGATCATTTCATCACTGCCTATTCCAAACAGGAGTAATTATATTATAAAGAGTGAAACATGGAATGAATGTAGAAATGGGCAGCTTGAGGTTAAACGACTGTGTCACTCTTAGTGGATGTTTTCTTGGATTGTTTTTCATTTGACAAGAATAAGCATTCCTTCAAAAAAATTGATGAATAGGCAAAAATTGTAAAGCAGTAATGTAAATGTTGCTTCATATGATCCAGAAATCAGATGCATCTTAATTTTTCAAACGTCGAACAAACTTGAGGCCAGCTTCAGGGCTGATATAAACTGTAGTCCAGATTTTCTTTTTAGGCTGACAGGCACAGTACTCTTCTGATTTCAAGGCTTAAACAAACTAGCTATGAATGCCCTTTAGAAAATACATATTTTTTTTGTCTAATGTTAAACTCACGGTTCCCCACAAGTGCAACTCTCCTGACTCCCACAATCTACGGTTAATCAATCGTATCACAGTGGTGCCTGTGAAATTAGAGGGGTGACACCCTGCCCTTTTGTAGTGGAAGTTTTAGCACCCAGTTCAAGCTATGTAGGATTTCACTAAATAAGGGGTATGCCTGCAAAGAGATAGGCTTTTTAGTTGTATGGAAGGGAAGATGAAAGGATTTCCCCAGCCCTGCCTGTTTGTGCACCTGCATCAAACAACATGGCTGTGCTGTGACTGCTGGAAACATCCAGCTGATCTGTTAATGTGCACAAGTCCCACAGTTCAGTGGTACAAACCTTTTGAAACATTCACAGTCCCAAATAGTCAACGATTAACACCAGGAGACCCATTCCCCAAAATTAACTTCTTTCAAAAAAAAAAGAAAAAGAAATCCATAAAATTAAATTTCATGTTTCTCTTCTTGTGCACAGGACAGGGTAAGTGCTTAATGAAAAGCTTTCACGTTTTCCACAACTGCATTTCCCTTTTACTTCTGATTTTGGATTTTACATCTGACTTCTGAAAGAGAATATCAGAATGTTCCAAACTAAGCATTTTTCTTCATAAGGAAATTCAAAGCATACATTTCAAATGTCTGCAGAACTTAGTCTTTTTTTTTTTAATCAGCTTTACTTTGTACTCTATTGTCTGAAAGGTTCCATACCTCCTCTAGGCCATAATAATCATCTACCAACTGCAGCTCAATACAGACCTGGAGCTGAAGCTGTGCAACCAAGAGAGGGAACACTCGTACTGTCAGATGGAGGAACCTCAGTGGAGGAACAGTAACAACCTCAGTAGCTGTTACCAGAAAGAGCTGTTTGTGTTCATAGGATGCCGAGTACTCTGACAACAGCTGAAACTGTTAAATCAAAGCCAGAGATTGCCTTCATTTAGAAGTATCTGCAGCTGATGTGTTTTGTTGATCACGGTATTCCGAACAGCAGCTGCTTGGGAGAATTCTCTATGGTTTCTCATCTCCCATCCATCTTAAGTGTGCTGTACTTCAAAGCATCAGTAAAGGCTGAAAAAACAACTATAAGGTCTTCTGGCAGGTGGTGAAAACGTCCAAGATGGCTACCTGAAGATTTTATACTTTAATGCTCTTTGAGACTCCTTATTTTCTTCAAGAAAGAGAACCCAGGATCTCAAGGTATGCACTATCATCCTTGTAGAATTCTCTCATGTTAAAAAATGCCTGTAACTGTGGTAGTGCTCCAAAAAACATATTAGAATGAAATTATTTCCACCCCAAAGGCTAAACTACTGCAAATATGTTCACAAGGAAATTGGTCGTAAGAGTCACTGGATAATCCAGCAGAATAACACCAGGTAATGCGGTGTGTTTGATTCTTTAAGCAGTAACTTTGTATTAAGATTTACGTGGGATGGAATATGTAGACCAGATTTCTTGCCTATCAACTTTTACAGTAACCTTTCAGGATTAAAAGGTTGCTTTTGGCCAAAGCAGTGTAACACTGAGGTTGGTTGCATCCTCTGCTGGGGCAAATCCTTAATGGTTCATGTCACGAACCAAGGAAAGATGATGTAACAGAAAGGTAATTTAAAAGATTCAAAGGCAGCTTCTAGAAAGCTGCATTATCACTCAGACATCCACCTTATAACAAGATTGACTTGTATGGTTTTAAATGCTCACATTACAGTACATAGTTTCAAAGCAAAGATTAATGATTTCAGACTGCCAAACTTAATTAAAAGTTGGAATAAATGTTCTCCATTAGAACTCATCAATCCATTTGACTGAGATGGAAGAATTTCAGTCATGTCTTTTTTAATTGCTTGTAGAAAGAACTGAAGAGTTAGCAAAATTAAAACTGTTGAAACAGATAAACGGTGTCTAAATATTATGCAGGATCTTAATCATATTAAAAGAGGAGTGCAGTTAATTTCCCAGCATATTTTTAACCTGAAGAGCCTCCTAAGTGTAACTGAAGTAACATGAGTGGCAGGTAGATATGTTCGTGCTTCTGTATCTCAGGAGCTTCTGTAAGTACTCATTATTGCAGTGCACCAAGGACTCCTGTCCCATCCAGGTGGACTAGATGCTGATAGTCCCATGTTTTCAATGAATATGCTCACAGATAAAATTTCTTACACCACTAAAATGAAGTACATATTAGCTCCACCAGCTCAGCAGTTTACTCAGCAGCTTGCAGGAGCAGTTCAGCTCTCCAGTTTATATAATTTGTAAACCTTTATTTATTTCCAATTTTCTGTGTTGTTGCTCTTCAACAGCATGAGAGAATAACGAAGCCTGGAATGATACCCTCCTATCCTGTGTTCTTCCATTATGATTTATCCTTTCTTTAACCAGTGGTTTATTTGTAAGCCAGTAACTGATCAAAATAATACCACTGGTCAAGGAGAGAAATGGAGGAGGTTCGGAGGCTTCATTTGTATTAGCGCATTTCACAGGCAGTGCAGCTTTGTCACTGGTTTCCTATGGAGGGAACAAAGCATGAGATTGACATCCACCTGTAAATTCTGAGTTTGTTTTAGCTACTGCACCAGGACCAACTGGGGGGGAAAAAAGTTTCAGAACATCAGTTACATGCTGGGAGTGAAATCTGTAATGCTTGACAGTCTTCACAACTTGTTCAATGCTCCATGTATTCCTAAACTAATAGGAAGCAAATACACTGTCATTTTGGTGTCAATTGGAAATGAATTCTGAATATAGATCTTTTCAGTTCCCACTGTCAAGAAAAATGAGTTTCTTTTTCAGAAGCACACTAAGGGTGTGAATTTTTGATACATTAAAGATTATTTACATTCCAGATAATACATTCTTTCTTTTTAGTTATTCCTAGTAGAAACTCAGAGTTAAGTACAGAGCAGATGATGAGAAGGAGTAGCACATATCAGGAAAATATAATGACAAAACATACCGAAGTACTAACCACTTACAGCCATTGTCTTGACTCTTCTCACCAATGTGACATGGTCTATCAGGGAAAGTTGATCTTTGGAAATTTCTACATTGGATCAATTCAGTGAACCAATTCCAAATATGAAGCTAAAAATTCTTCCTGTTTTGGGAGTGTCTTATCCCAATGGCCATTTCATCCCTACAGTGCTGAAAATTTACCATAACGTGAATCTTTCCTTTTTCCCTTCCCAGAACCCTGTAATTCTAAATGCAGTTTTCACAGTTCTGCCTTTTAGATCACACCAGGGAAATACCACTGCCAGAGACAAAATAGGGAGATATGGCCCATGTCCGACCAGTGTAGTTCTCTGGGTTTGATCTCCTCAATTTCTCACTGGAACAGGGATGTTTTTAAAGTAATACTGCTCTAACCCCTTAGAAGAGGAATAGGTAAGAGGAGACACAAGAGGAGTCAAAAGTATTCTCATGAATGATGTGATACTGCACTGTCACCCTTGGTCTCTGGACATTTTGCAGTGTGACGTGTGTACAATATTGTTATACTGTCCACTAGGAAACACAATGGATTTGAATTTATCATCTTTTAGTGTCTTCAAAGTAGCTGTAAGCACTCCAGTTAGTCAAAGAACAGACATTAAATATATCCTGAGAATTACTTTTTAAAGGGTATTAATATTAATTCTTCAACTCATTATTAGGAGTGAGTGCAGCACTGGCAAAGAGTAGCAGAACAGCCAGCAGTGCTCTCAGTGCCCTCAGGTGTTTTCATTTCACATCTGCAGAAGCCAGAAGCATTTAAAATGAGAGCTCATCTCCTGAACTGCCTTCTTCTCTCAGAAGGTAACACAAAACAAAGGTCCATCCAGGAACACTGCTCATTAAGGTGTCCAGTTTAAAAGTAGGTTTCCTTTCCCAGAAGGAAAGAGAAAAGTAACTTCCTTTTTTTTTCCCCCCCAATTTGTTTAAAAGTCACTTCTTCTCTTGAAGTAAAAGTCATGCTTATTCCCGCCCTCCTCCCACAGCAGGGTAGCTGTTAAGCCACTATCTTATTGGAAACAAACACTTTAAAAAAAAATAAGTTAAATAATAATAGGCAGATGATTCTGACCTATTACTCAGGCAAGCTTATTACCTGGGTTTATTGTGGAACCTGATGGTTTCAGTGACTTTTGCACAGCTTCTGTTTGGAAATCCAGGCAATAGTGGTGCTCCAGATCATAGAGAACAAGTAAGTGGAAGAGGCGCTGCTGGGGACAACCTGTTGTGCCAGGGAATAGCGTCAGGGCCTGACTCGGCAGGACAGGACTGCTGGCTCAGCAGGACCCCGCTGATCTCACTGCTGCTTTGCAGGGCCCATCGGGTCAAGCTGCTGTCATGACAGATGGCTAATTCTTTTCAACAGATTTGAAACAGCAATACCGTGGTTTAGATTATTTTTTATAGTACTATATAGAACCTTTTACAGTGCAGTCAACATTTTTTATGAATTACATATTTGGTTTCTTTTCCCAAGGATGTTTGTGGGGCTAGAAGGAACTTGAAATAAAGCAATTGTTGTGCTGGTTTTTTCTCATCCAAGTGATTACAGTAATGAAGAATTCAGCACAGTCTTATGGAAAGGAATTAAAAAATATGGAGCTCTGTACTTAAAACATTACAAATCTATTAAATTCATTAGTATGGATAATTTTGCAATTTTTAGCCAAAAAAAATGGGAAGTCAGTATTCCATGTGACTTCCAGTAAACAGAAGTGATCATTACAACACATTGCAATATCCAAGAACTCTGGAGCAAGAAGCTGGACAAACTTTATGCAACAGTAAGCCAAACACAATTTTGAACTAATACACTTTGGTTTAAATACTTGAGTCATCTTTTGTAGAAATTCTACGGAAGAAAAATATATTTGACATCTTGGTAGGAGAAAAGATTCTTCCCATTTATTAGCTGTTCTTCCACTGAATATCAGCTCCAAAGGCCTCCTCTGGAGTATGTGGAGCATTGAAGTGCTTGGCTCACCTTGTTCTTTGATTAGGTTCCTCTGAAATCAATGAAGATGCATCAGTAATGAATCAAACCAACCTTATTCAAGATGATTATACTTTCCTGCAGTAACTGCATTTTCTTGGAAAAATTCTGCCTGTAACATTTGTAAATTCAAGACAAAATAAACTGTTCTGAATACACACAGACATCAAGAAAAAACTTTTTTAAATGCTTAATTTTTATGATGATGCCTCTGAGAAGCAAAATGCAAAAAAGAATTAAAATGAGCAAGTGAGAAAAAGAAGAAGTCTGTTACCCTTACAGGAATATATTCTCTGTCATTGCAGAGTCTTGGCTTGCAGACAGCTTGGTTTTCCTTGCAGCTTTTTTACAATTTTCTGCTGCTATATTCATGCATCTTAGCCTAGTGTTTAAATTAGAGGTTGGAGCAACCCCCAGTATCAACACAGGCTGGGGGATGAACAGATCCAAAGCAGCCCTGCCAAGGAGGACTTAGGGGTGCCGGTGAGTGAGAGGCTGGGCGTGACCCAGCCATGTGCACTCACAGCCCAGAAAGCCAAACGTGTCCTGGGCTGCATCCAGAGCACCGTGGGCAGCAGGGCCAGGGAGGGGATTCTGCCCCTCTGCTCTGCTCTGGTGAGACCCCACCTGGAACCCTGCATCCACCTCTGGGGTCCCAGCACGGGAAGGACATGGACCTGCTGGAGCAAGTCCAGAGGAGGACACCAAGATGATGAGAGGGAAGGAGCAGCTCTCTTGTGAGGAAAGGGTGAGAGAATTGGGTTTGTTCGACCCCAGGAGAAGACTCCAGGGTGACCTAATTGCAGCCTTGCAGTCCCTAAAGCAGCCTACAAGAAAGATGGAGGAGGACTTTTTACAAGGGCATGTAGTGACAGGACAATGATTAATGGCTTTAAACAAAAAGAGAGTAGGTTTAGATTAGATATTAGGAAGAGATTTCTTACTGTGAGGGTGGTGAGGCCCTGGTACAGGTTGCCCAGAGAAGTTGTGGATGCCCCATCCCTGGAAGCATTTGAGGCCGAGTTGGATGTAGCTGTGAGAAACCTGGTCTAGTGAAAGCTGTCCCTGTCCATAGCAGGGGGGTTGGAACTAGATGATCTTGTCCCTTCCAGCCATAACCATTCTGTGATGGTATAATTTAAACGTTCTTATAAGAAGCTGTCAGTCTTTCTGACAGTAATCTGAGACCTCAGTCTTCTTTGTTTCCACTGGAGCTGAGCCAGCTCCACTGGAAACAAAATGAACATGAACATCTACCTATGCATCATCTTTTTTCTTACTCACACCCACAACCACATTATCAGAATGGCATGCACGTTTTAAAAGTCACAAGTGGGACTCTCTTCTGTTCTTTGTAGGTAGCAATCAATTTCCTTTGATTTTATTTGTATATTTGACTTTAAAATAAATCAAAAATAGATCCAGAGTAGGAGCTTTGAATTTTGTACTGAAACTGGGGAAGTGTGTGGATGTTAACGCCTCTTCCTCCTGTGGGTGTTAATGCCTTCCTTCCTCCTTCCACAACAGTCATTGTAGTGGCAGAACAAAGCTGTGAGTGGAGGTACTTTTTCCAAAGGAAAAGGCAGTGATTCAGGTGTCTGGGTCATGCTCATAAAGTGTTTTGGAGGCCTGGAGTGTCTTAGATTTCACTCTTTTGTTCAGCAGGAGATCAGTGCCTACAGGGGTTATATGGTGTTTGCTTTATGGAAGGAAAGAGTCTCAGGGGAGAGATGTTAAGTGGAACCAAAGTGTAAATTTCTGTCCTTACATGGATTTTTTTGATTGGTTGGTTTGTTTCAATTTCTCTGGCCCTCAGTTGCTTCTCTGTTAAGATTTCTACCTTACAAGGGTATTACGGGAATTAAATGCATTGTATGAGCGTTCATTTGGACAGTGAGCAAGTTTCTGCACACTCAGGTGGAAAGAAAAGGCTTACAGCCTGCAGCTAAAAAAGAATATATCCCGTGACCTGTAATTTCAACACAGCATCGTGGGTTATGACCCAGCTGGTCTGTTCCTACATCTCTGCAAGAATACTCCTGCAGTCCTGGCAGGAATTTATTTCTTACTTACCTAGTGAGAAATCCCAAGAAAGCACAAAATGTTGCATAGTAATTACATTTTCCTCAGTGGTATTGCTGAATGACATATTGTGATATATCAAGAGGCAACTGTGAATTTAGCTTCAGTCATCACAGTAGACTTTGCCCAATATGGTAGGTTTCCAGATGAACGTAGTGTGAATGTAAGAATAAAGAGAAGTTTCTGAATACCACACAGCATCATGCCTACTTTGTCAGCATTAGCTTTCAAAGCACATACGATTCTGGCTTGGGAAATCTTCATGTATTCATTATTTATTTAGCTTACATATTCACTCTAATATTTAAGAATATATTGTTGGCGGGTGGTTTCACAGGAGAAGACAGTAATGATAGTCACTTGTCAGAAGAATCAGACATCAAAATATGAAGCTTTCTCTTTCTTTCTGTTTAGTGTTTGATGCCACTAAATGCCTGTTTCTTGTGATTAACAGAACAGGTAAGCAACTTGCATGATTTTTCTGTTAGTAAGGCTATTTAACCTTACTGAATTTCAGAACAGTATTCTCCCAGTTTTTGGAACATGATAACAACATGAAAAAGCAGAAAGCTTTGCTAATCATTAAAGAGGTGGCAGATTTTCACTTTTATCCCTTTGTGATCATACTGTCTTTTGCAAGATACTGCAAGGCTGGCGTGTGGGGAGGAGAAACAATAAAGACTGGCACAAATCTGCTTTTCAGTTCACACTCTTACCAGGGCAGTTAGCATAAGCAGAAATTCCCCTCTGTGGGAAATATATTTTTCTTTAGGTGTTTGTGGAAGAGTTTTAGTGCACCCTAACGAACAATAGCCCTCATGCAAAAGTGTGTGGCTGATAAATGAAAATGGTCTTCCCAAGCCTGCCATTCTTGTTACTAGAGTGGACACTTACTTCACTGGGTGTTCTGTCAGTGCCAGGCCCAATGTGCCCTTGGACAAAAACTCTGTCTGTAGCAACCCTGCATTGCAGTTTCAGCCCTTTGGCCTCTTGGTAAGTCGTGTCTTACGCTGGGAGGAACACATTTAAAGTCAGCCATCCCTGAGCGGTACAAGAAGGTGGATACTCAGTTCCTGGGTAGATGAGGAGGTCAGTTACTTCAATTACAAAGCACTGCTACTGATATGCTGTAATGAGAATTGAGTGCAGTAGTGCCAAATATCTTCAGTCGTTATCAGTCTGTTCACCAGAGGGGTAATGCAGGTTGCTTGAAGTGACAAAGAGGAAAGTTTTCCTCCCTCCTCTAAACAATTTGTTTGAAGTATCCTAATCTCTCTCTCTATTAATCCTATCATACAAAGTCTGTGCTGATATTTCTTCAAGGTTAGGGGGCTAAAGTTAGGCAGTATGAAGACCTTGACAAAGATTTTTTTTTTTCCCCTCCTTCATAATATGTTACTCCTTAAATTCAAAGGAAGGAGCACTTTTTTTGCTCAGCAGTTCTTAGTCTCATGATTCAAGCATTACCACATTACCAAACCAGTTGCACAAGTAATTTAAAGACATCTAAAAACTGTATGGATATTAGTGTGGTTTGGTGCATAAAATTGCTTCTTGGACTCATTCTTTTGGCCATGTCTGTCTGAGAAAGACCAATCAAAGGCGGTATAAGGTAATGTGGCTGGTGTGTGCCAACTGGAAATTTTCATGCACTTGACAAGAAGTCCCAATAACTGAGTGTTATAGCTGCTTAAAGATACTGAATGAATAACAGGACCTAAAAATGACAAGATATTTAGATCCATGTCAAAACCTGATACATTTGTTAAGAGTGTTAATTGTGAAATGAGGGAAGTTATCTTACCTACTCCATCCACTTGAGTGAGGAGAATCCTGCCCTTCACTGTGTATTTACTGTTCTTACTCCAAGCCAGTCTGAAAGACTCCAGAAGCTAAAATCAGAACACAGTTGAGCAGTCCTTCCCTATCTCAGTCAGGGGGTTCCCCTAGACTCCAAGACATTATTTCTCATCCATTCATTTGATTACTTTTGTATCACATATCCCAGTATCTGCTCCTTTCATGAAAGGAAAGGAGTCATTTTGTCTCCTTGGTTTTACATTCCACAGTGCTTTTTTTTTCCTTAAGTTTTTCTCTGATACAGTACCTTTAAAATCAATGGCCATTTTACTTACTTTCAAGTTAATAAAACAGCACATCATACGCCATTGCAAGTACCAGCCTGTGTAAGGATCTGCCTTGGGTAGGCTGCAGGTGCATGCTTCACTATGGTCCTGCTTCCTAGGTGTATTTTCAGACATCACTGAGAAAACTTAACAACTGATGTGTAAAGCCATTACACATCATAGGAGTAGTCCATTTCAGAGACACACTTTTCACTACACATTGATGTTGGATCAGAACCCTTGCTCACCAACACTATTATAAGTTGGCAGTAACTAGTCTGAAATGAATGAATCATATTCAGATGAAAGAAAGAGGACAAGCAGACAAACTGTATTTTCAAAAGCCAACTTCTGCATATGTATGCATTCCAGAACAAAGCATCTTTCAGATGTTGGATGGAAAGTAATTGCAATGCCGTGTATTATTCCCAAATCTCCTAATTTTCCTGTAATTTTTGTTCCTTACAGCACACCTCTACTGGTTTTTTATACTATCAATAATATTTTATTAATTCTGTTTTCATGCCTGTTCTTACAACTAAGCAATCTTACCTGAATGTACCTGCATCCTGTTTATTTTAATACCTGACTTCCTGCATTTGCTCAACTTCCTGGTTGTCATCCTGGAAAATGATATATATTAAATTTGTTTGTGAAAAGAGCTGGGAGTAAGCAGGTTCAAGATACTTTGCTGGCATAGATTATTTCTCAAAGAGTTCCTAGGTACTCTTGACTGAAGTAAGTTTGGAACCAACATCTTTGAGATAAGGATGTAGATAAAAGGCTTTGACCACTCAGCCTGGGCATTATTACAGACCTGAAACAATCAAATTCCTGGAGAGAGTATATTTTCCACACTATGAATCCTAGTAGATGGGCAACTTCTATATTGCTTTCCACGTCAGTGCCAAGAATGAATTTTCATGCAAGGCTGAGTGAAAATATGGTGCAATAAGATAAGTAAACACATTTTTTTAGAGTCAACAATCCAGCTCATTTTCTAAGGGTTGGCTTTTCCACTGAATATGCAGCAGTAGGCTATCACCAAATGCTTTTTTTTCATATTCAGTGTCATCTGACACACAAGATATGCACAACAGGGCAGTCAAGCTGAAAGCTCACAGGGTGTCTGATTCATTGTCATGAAGGTGAGCAAACAGAATATCTGCATGGCAGATGTGAAGGGGGACTTCTGGTATCTTCTAGGAAGATACCCAGCTGGAGTTTACTTATGGACTTGCTGAAATTAGCCTGCACTTTCAGAGTTGTTCAGATGGCATTCCATGCTTTAACTGGTTCCAGGGAGAACACTGACATTTTAAAATGGCACTGGAAGCAAGAAAAGCAAATAGTGTGTGTGCCTTCAGTCCAGACACCAAGGCATACCTTAGACCCAGGTCAAGAACAGTGCTTAGAAAGAAACCAAAACCATCTTCTTTCCAGCATGTTTCTGAGTTTGGTGAGGATGGGCAGTGTGTTTCCCTGAAGTGGATTATAAGCATCAGGCAAGAATATGTTTCTCACCTTAGCAGGGAGTGATATAATACCTTGATAGCAGACACGGGCAATTTCTCAGTTTCTTTGTAGTCGTGATATGCCCAAACAGTCTTATTGACAAGTTGAGTTCACAGAGTCAAGTGATAAAAGTGTATCAGAGGATGAGCGAAATGCATTTCAGAAAGGATCAGCAGAAAGCATGTAATTATATGATAATGATGTACCTAGAGCATGCCAGACTGAAATACAAATACTAGATGGTGTATTGTATTTATCATAGTACAATCAAATTTTTTTTTAAATTTTTTAAATAATTACATTTTTCATTAAAGTAAAATATGGTTTCTGAGCAATAAAATCTCTCAGAAGAGACTACATGTTAAAAATTAAATACAAAACAATTGGTTTTTTGTCCGTCTCTGTTAACAGATTAAATCTTTCCTATCTAGATATCTGCAAGCATAATATAATCTAAAGAGAAATACAAAATGTAATTTAACTTTATTTTTTTAATTTAATTTTTTAAATTTAATTTTATTTTCTGAAATGTTTTGCTGTCTGTATTTAGCTGGATGGGAAAAGCTGGCCAAGAAAATTTCCCTTTAAAAGAGAGCTCTCTGCATTCTGCTGTCCCATGGCTCCCATCTCTTGTCCTCATTCCTTGCTGTAGCTCAAATGACAAAAAACCAGAACTGGTGTTTCAATAACCAGTGCTAGAGGTGTTTGTACAGGTAGCTGCATAACTGGGGATTTGAGTAGGAGGATTTGGGCAGAAGTACGGTGAGGAAAACACTGTCTTGAAAAATGCTTCCTAAATTCCTTTATTTATTTAGTGATTATCATTAACATAAAGGTCCACAAAAGGCCTAGGTTATGCTAGGGACTTGGCATTAACACTGGGAAATGGAATGGAATAATCTAAAGCGTCTCTTTACTCCTCACTGCTAAATAGACCGAGCAAAAGCAAAATTCACAGAAATCTTCACAAAGATGACAATCAATCCTGTAGTGCTCTACCATGATTGTGAACAGATGTTATTATATTTGGAACTGAAACAAATTCCTGGCTCTACTCTGTAGCCTCCTTGCTCCAGAAAGTGTTTTGTAAACCAGACAGTATCAACAACTGAGCATGATATTAAGCAGTGTTGTGAAATTTAGCTTTCCTACTGTTTCTACACACAGATACAAAATTTTTAAAATGTAATCAAAATACTGTGATTCAGTTTCTATATAATCAAAATACTATGACTCAGTTTCTGTCTCCCTTTAGAGTGTTCCATGGAAAATATCTAATTCCCTTGGTGAACAAAACAGTAAATGAAAACACAGTCCAGTGCAGAAATCCAAATTTTATCCTGAAGATTTTATAAACCATTCTTCCTATACCTGTGGCAGCCATTGTTTCTTTCTGTTACCCATGTTTTCATATGGGTATTATTGGTTTTCCTGTAGGAACCTTTGGAGTCCTCTTCACTTGGCATTTGCTGCTAACGAATTGTCAGTGTACAAAAATCTGTTGCAAAAAATACTTCAAAACCCATTAATCTTTCCCTTGCTTTCCATTACAAGTACTTGCATCTGTTGGAATACAATAGTTGACCAGCAGCAGGAGAACTATATGTATATTGCACTCTCCAAGCAAAACAACCTTTAAAAATAAGATATTTGAAAAAAAAGTAACTTCCAAAAGTGGTATGAATGCCTGGCCACAGTTATTTAAACATTTATTTAGTCAAAATTATGAGTCAGGCAGAGAAATGTTTCCTGGTAACAAGAAACTGCACAGGACAGTAATCAAGGACATCATATATAAAGTTGTTAGGGATCATGTAAAAGGCAGTGGTGTTCTTCCCTCAACCAGGGCTAGAAAGGAAAGCTGTTCCTTGGCTGTGATTCTAGATGGCCTGATTCAGTTCCTAAATCAGCCGTAGAGTTGCTGTTCTGTTTTATGTAGCGATATTATTTTCTTCTACGGAAGGTCTGAGCTTTTCAACATGACCAGTTATAGCAACATCCATCAGATTTATTACTAAAATACTGGATGATATTTTATGATAATTCTGATTTCATTTTAAAATAAGAATTACCTAAATTAATTTCACAGCATAAGAATTAGAGTCACAAAGAAGGATTTATTTCTCTCTATGATATATTTCTGCATCTGTATTTTTATGTTTTCTTAGGTGACTGATTTGCTTTCAGCATTTTCAGATCATGGAGGAGTTTCTTTGAATGCTCGTAATTCAAGCTCCTAATCACTTGAGAATTAATTTTTGCTGAAACAGCTGGGAGAAAAAAAGTGGTTAAGAGGATTATTTTATGAGAGAAAGTGCCTACAAAAATGCATTTTCCATAAAAATTTTCTTCTGTCCTGTTGATTATAAGCCTGAGAGTTAAACTAACTATATCTACTGGACTTGCACATGTTAGAAAAAAAAAAAGGGGGGGGGGGGAGTTTTATGGTGTCTCCCAAGTCTTTAACTGTTTTGTCTTTTCTATAAATTTCTGTAATCTGTAAACTGATTATAGAACAGCAAGAAAAAAAGCAATTTTGTTTTCACTGAGTGTGTCTGACATGTTTGTCAAATCAGTGATATAATTTGTTTCTATGCTGGGCTGCAGAGAGACAACTGGTTTTTTATTTTCTTTTCCATTATTCATCCATTCTGGAATGAAAACAACTGGAAGCAATATCAAGTAAAAATCCTTCCTGAATTAAACCAAGGGGAGGCTGGCCAACATGGACAGAGAAGGGCAAGATCTTTTGGTACAGCACTTTACAGGGTTGTCTTGCATTTACTTTTAGTTCCTCTGGGAACTTCTCTGGGAAGTTCTCCCAGTGTAGACTACTGTTTGGTTCAGAATACCTGAAAATACAGAATATAGTGTAATGATGAAGACTGGAGGGAAGGACATGAAAGAGATTCAGAGTTGTTTATCACTTTTGTAAATTTTGACATTTCAGGAATACTGGGCTTCCCTGTCTCTACATTGCTGTAAATTTTTTTTGTTCCTTTCCCCATTACGTTGTTCTTGGTCAAATAGTAGGTTCATCCACTCGTTTTGTTCAGCTTGCAAAAAACTCTGCTTCTCCATTACAGTAGTATTGGAAGGTTAGTTGTGAAGAAGAAACAGAAGGAACATTTAACACTTCAGTTTTTCAGGGGCGTTCCTTTGGAGATTGCCAGCAACGCGAAGTATTGTACAAACAAACACAAATAGCTCATAAAGGAAAATAAATAAATAAAACAAACTCTGTGACTGGGGGTTCCCCTTTGCTGTGCAGGATATTGTCTGTCAGTAATCATTCCAGAGTGCAGCCATTAAGTTCAGTGTTTCCTTTGTGTTCAAATCTGAGGAATTTTCTAGCTGTCTGTAAATCTGCCATTGGGTAAAAAGCACAAATGGTATTACTCAATATCTGTACAGATCTCCTCATAACCTGTGACATAGATCAAGTCTTTTGGCACGCTTTTCTACATTAGAGCCACCAGCATCTTTCAATACCTTTGATAACCAAAGATGCGATTATTAAAAGGTGCCTTTTTAAAGGTATTGAAGTAATTTGTTAAAGGTGTCAGAGAGCATTTGAAGTAATTTGTTAAACCGTGTCAGAGAGTATTCGCTCACTGTCTAACCAGCATCTCTTCAGAGCAAGTAGGAGTTGCTCTCTTCTCTCTATTCAGTATGACTGTTCAAAAATAATTCAAAATTTAGCACAAATATTTGAAGAATCAAAGCACACTGGTTTTTCAACCTGTTTGAAGTCTCTAAATCTCTTCAGATTTAGCTCTGTCACTCATTCAGTGTTTGGACTGTAGTCCAGACAAAGAGTAGGAACAGCAAAGACCAGTTCAGAAATAGAAAGAGCTGTAATCAAATTCCCAGTCCCATTCCCAATCCCATTCTAGTGGTAACAGCCTCAGCAGGACTTAATTCTCCAACATAAATCAAGAATAACTCCACTTATATTATACCAGGAGGTTGTACCAATGATGGAGAAATCATTGTCAGGTTTAAGAACTATAGTAACAAAATACTGGCTTCTGTAGCATGTCAAAGGCTTAGATAATGCTGATGCTATTTTATGATGCTGTTTTTATCAATACAGCTATGAACTAAACACTAGGGAGAAAAAAGAACACACTTGCTATGCTTGAGATACTCTTTTCCTGAAAAGGTTTCTAAATAAAATAGAACAAGGGCAGTACTTTAATATTCGTAGCCCAGTTAAGACGGTATGACAATATATTTGGGTAATGAAAATTTATAGTCTATTAATTGAAAAAAAAGTGGTTTCAGGTAAATTTCTTAAAGCTTAAAAATTACCTGTGTTGAAAAAAGAAGGATTATTAAAAAAAAAATCACATTAACCAATCAACTACATTTTTGAAAACCAATAAAAACTTCAAACAGAAACTTTATGACTCTCTGACTGAAAAAAAAAATCATACTGCCTTGACTAAAGAGAGACAAAAAAGGAAGTGATTAGAGGCTGAGAATTTATATTCCAAGTTTTAGTTGGATGGTTGTATTGTAAACTCCTCAGATTCATTATGTTCACACTGCCAAGAATGACTAATGTAGTAGACGAGAATTGCTCTAATCTATTATTGTTGGCTGGAAGTAATTCTTTTAATTCAAAGAACTAATGACATTTACTAGTATTGCCATGCCGCTTTATTGCAGCTTTGAAAATAGATGGGAATACTCAGTGGTGCGGTATTCTAAACAGACTAAATTTAGAGCATTGTTCCCTGCTCTTTCCACTCTTTGTTTCATGAGCACAAATCTCAATAGCAGCACTTAGTGTCAGGCCTGTAGTGGTGCAATTCAGTAGGTGGGGTGGCATGTTGGGGAGGATGAAAGTTTGGTAAGGTATGTAGGCTTGGCAGAAAGGTCTGTGAATGTAGAAGCTGGGGATGAGGTAGAAATGAAAGCAAGTTTTGATATAGAATAAAGGATGTTTTGCTGAAACAGTGATCGCTGAGTAACTGAGAAGGTGAAGGTTGGAGATGAGTTGGAAGGAGATTTTTAGGAGCAGGACAAAGGTATGTGACTACAAACAAAGACATGTTTTTCACCAAGTAAATGAGTCTCAAGAAGAGCATAAGTCAATAGAAAACATGTCTTTACCAAAAAGAGAGATATCGCAGGCAAACAAGAAATGTTGATGTAGCAAGAAGAAAGGTCTAAGAATTTTCCACTGTAAGCTTAAATTGTAACTTGCTTACTCTTGTGATTGGATAATAATGACTATAATACGGTGATGGTAGTAGCTATGATAGGCTATAGGCAAATGTAAAGGTATTGTGTATGGTGCTTATTGGTTGTTATGTGTTAAGATACTCTGCAAAGAAAAGTATAAAATGCTTTGTAACTTGATCAGAAAGGGGCTTCAGGTATGCCTACAGCTGGAGCTGGCAGCTGTAGGGCTGGCTCTGGATACCCACTCCCTGAAATGCTGTAACTTCGCCTATGCAATAAACAGCTTTCAAGAGAGCCATCTGAAGTCCAGACATCCTTCGTGAAACTTTCTCCTATAGTGGCACCTTGAATTAACGACTCTGCAGCATACCTGGAGAATGTGAGGTGTCCAGGACAGTGATGGGTCACCCTGTGATGGAGTACAAGATGATCATCAAGCTAATCCCTTTCCAGGCTTGTATTTTCACATCGTGCAGGGCAAAATGAAGATACTGGTTTTAGTCTGAAAGCAGGGAAGCCAGTCTTGCAGCACTGTGCCCAAAATAATTAGTCCAGACTCAGCAGGCATTATTAATCTGACCTTGGCATCCAGAAATACAGCTGTATCATTTCTCTTTCAGTACAGACATGGGTCAGAAGTGGTTTAGGTTGCCTGTACCAAGAATTGAAGCAAAAGACTCACATGCACAAAATTAAAGCATAGGGTCAGCTCACTCAGCCTAACTTAGCCAGACAGAAGTTGTCTTCCTAACTGAATGCTCATGGTGTGGCCATGCAAACCAGATGTTCTTCCCAGAGGAGGAAGGTACAGCACTGTTGACTTTTCACTTGGCTTCCTTTGGGCTTGAGCAGTTGTGCAAAACACAGTTTCTGTGTTCTAGAGTAACTGATTCCATGCCTCCTTGAGGAATGATCTGAACAAAGTTATCCTGGTGCAGTGCTAAGTTGCTCCTGTAGAAGTAGTTGCATGTTTTGAAGCAAGAAGACATGAGGTGTAATGTATCTGAGGTCCTGCCCTGCCTCCATAAATGCCTAATATTAAAACCACACTAATACTAGATTAAAATGTTCGCATGTGCAGTTCTGGTGAGAATTCTCTTTCCCCAGGAGTTAAGCAGTAAACTTACAAAATAGGAATGTATGAAAACTCACAATTAAAATGTTCTTTTCATTGCCTTGGCAGGGAATAAGGACTGGACATACTCCCCTGTCAAGGGGGGCTTCTTCCCCTGTCTAGAAATCTATGTAGTTCTATGCAAGAACCTGTATTACAAATTTTCAGCACACATTTGCATGAACACATTTTCAGCAGAGGTAAGAATAACAAATTATCTCTAAATCATAAAGATAATTTTTATTAAGAGAAACAGTATATTTCTCAGTATTTTTTACAGTGAAGTAAAACCCCCCTAGAAAGATAAAAGAAGCCTGCTTAGAAGATAATCTGGATATTTGAAGTCCCTCTGTACCAAATGTGCAGACAGGCTTTATTTTTCAGATGACAAATTTCTTAATATGAAGTCCCTTCTCAAAGGTATTAAAATCTAGCAGCAATACAGCAGTAGCCATAAGGGTTATAAACAGGAATCTGTCTAGTCATAAATAATTTGTTACCTTTCTCTGGTCTTGTAGCAAATTCATCATCAAAATACATGGTGTGTGTAATTGTAACTGAAATACACTCGACAGCTCTGCATGAGTGGTTGTACTGGGAAGTGCAGACCAGAGCACATGCAGCATCCTGCTCCTTTGTGACTGCACGTGCTAAAAAAGAGTGGAAGGCAGGAAGTCAGTAGTTCCACTGCATCACAAAATGATTCCCAGCTGGTGCAATATATGGGAACATAACAGTTATTCCTTATTGGCTTGTGGTTCCCAGACAGAACAGGTTAAAACAGAGCTCTGAGAGCTGTGGTTAGTGATGGCAAAGGCTCAAGCAAAGTAAGTGTTTACCTAAACTAATCAACTGCTGGACACAGGAAATTTGTAAGGGTAAGCACAGGAGGGAAATCCTGTAGTTCTCGCAGCAGTGACCCCAACTCTGCTCCAGGTTCAGGCCCTCTTCCCAAAACAACTGATTCGAGTGCCCTCTCCCCAAGCATCCCTGAATGCAGTTTCCTCTTTCAATGCACCCCTGGTTCTGCTGTGCTTGCCCGTGTTGCCACTGAAGGGAAAGGCTCCACAGCTAAAGCTGCTTTGGTAGGAGGGAGAGGCAGTTGGCAACCTTCTCTTCACATTCCTCTAGACAGCAGGGCACAGTGTGGGTACATGAGCCCAGCACTGGCAGGGAAAGCAGCTGCTTTAGATGTAACTGAATACACAAACAGACACAAGTGTCAGAAAAGGAAGCTCGTTCAGCCTTTGCTTTCAACCCACGCAGGTAGATGCTGCCTGACAGAGCCACACGCTTGTGGCTGTGAAACTGAATTTTGTCTGAATTAGTGAGTTATTTTATCTTATCCTCAAGGCAGTAAATTTATTTGTGTTTGTACTGATACGAAACCTGCAACCCACTGAGTATATGGGTGGATACTAACCAGCTCATGCTGCATCTTCCGTGTACTTTTCACAACAGAAGACTGCAGATCCTGACACAGCATGCTTTGCCACAAGGAGAATCTGTTTGCTATCATTGCACATGTCCTCCGCAGTTTGTAAGACGTGATTTCACTGCGCTGAATCCGTAAGGAACAAGGAGCACTTGCATATCAAATAAGCTTAAGTTTCCTACACTTGAATTTCCATATAGCATATCCTCTAACCCCAGGTCTTCTCACTCACTGTTTCTGGCTAGTGTAAGGGTTAACTCTGAGGGAACAAGAACACTCTCAGATTCATCCTAGCAGAGTTACTTCAGTTTCCAAAAGAGAAATTTGCGGAAGAACCTAGAGCCTGAACCGATCCTTCCATCTGCAATTCCAGGAAGGCAGCATCTATCTAGAGGGTTAGGCTTGGATTCGAATAGAGAATTTGCTGCAGGTGTTAATGATTTAAAAATAGCTTTATTTTTTACATCAGTTCTCTCATTTTTTCTGTTACCTTGTAGCAGGTTGGGTTTTAACCAGGTGGAAACACCAATTTAGTGTAGTGGTTTGGTTCAAACGACTCATTACTGTTTATCCTCTGTGAGATAAGAATTAGGAGAAATGCAAAGCAGGCACCAAACTTGAAAGAATATAAAGTAGTTTATTAACAGACCTAAAAGAAGAAAAAAAAATCATACCACACCTGCAGAACTCTTCTCCTCCCCCCACCTTCCTCCCTCCTCCCACTGACAATGTAAAAAGACAACCCTTGAGATGTTCAGTCTGTTTACCACTTCCATAATAACCTTGTTCAGTCCATTTAGGAAGAGGAGTCTCTCTTGCTCATGCTGTGAAAACATTATCACAACGAGACAGCCGCCCACTTCCAAATACCTTTTTCAGTCCATTTAGGAAGAGGAGTCTCTCTGCTCGCGATGTGAGTCCCTTCCCCTGACTTGCAGCTTTTCCCACAACTGCTTTCAGGGGTCCACTCTTGAAGGTTTTTGGGGTACAATTTTAAGGTTGAGCCATTCAGAAACAAAAGTTCTCGTCACCCATCTCTGGGAGCATTTCATCTCTAAGAACAGAAGCCCTTCTCCTTCCTTGGGAGCAAAGGGTCTTCCTCATCTTCATCTTTAGGACTGTCTCTGGGAGCATCTCTAGGAACTGAGGTTTTCTCCTTTCCCATTTGGAGCACAAGTCCTCATCGCTTCCATCTCTCCCTGTTCAAACTTCTCATGAAATTACAGCTGCGTCAGCATCTGCCTATCTCAGCGCAGGTGCTTTTGCTCACAAGTACAAGTTGAACACTCCACCCCCCATATCTTCATGAAATTACAACGGGATACTCTGATATATCATAGCTTCACAACAGAATTTCAGCTTTAAGCATCTCCTCTCTCTCTTCCCTCAGGTTTTCAGCTCTTCACAGCAAGAAAAGCATTAATCTCACCTCGGCCTTGCAGCTGGAATTTTTCTTATCGCAGTGGAGAGGGGGGAGAGCCGAGCCGCTCCCGCTGCCCACGGCAAGGCAGTGGGGGGGGTTCCACGGCTGGAACAGGTCCATCGGCTCCAGGATGGCCGTGGCCCGGCCCGGCCTGGCCCAAGCAGGGCCTGGCCGGGCCCGCTGGCCCCCACACGGGGCCTGCAGCCACCTGTCCCAGCACTGGAAAGAAGAGAGAGCTGTGGGGGGGAGTTTGTCTATTCTTAAGTGTGAATCACAGAGGCGGTCACAACTTTAAGTGGCATAAAGAATTATCCATATTCAAACTGGCCAGCTGATAGGTTCTGTCAGGTCATAGAGAAAGCTGTAAGAAGAACATCACTTCCAAGACTATGCTTGCTAACCTATGACAACCTGAAAAAACCTTTTCAGATTATTGAAGAGAAATTATGAAGGCCTAAAATGTATAAACTAATCTGCTCACTGTAAGCCTTGTTTGTGTTCCACCAAGGTAGAAATTTTCAGGTCAGAGCACAGCCCCATAGGTGTTAGGAATCTGGTCCAAATCATAATCTAAGCTCATTTTTACTGTCATAAGAGAAAGAAATGTCTGCCCAACAAGTTATCGATCAATTCATTGTCATTTTAAGATGCATAAAGTGTCTGTCAAAGGTGTGGTGAAAAATTCTTCTTCTGTTAAGTGAAATGACACTTCAAATAAAGAGAAAAAATATTTATTAAATGAGGGGGACAATTTAGGTGAGATAGTGAGCAGGGGGAAAAATTAAATCAAGAATCAACAATAAAATATGTCAATAAGCCAGGGTAATTGAATCAGTCGTAAATGTTATTAGACATTTTTCTCCATTCCCAGTATGAAGCAGAGTGAGTGGCTATAACAAAGCTCTGTTTGGAGATACTCTCCAGTTCCATATTTACCATCTGGAAATGGCATGACAGCAACACACTGATGTGCATTTAAACACACACCCACCCACACAGTCAGTGGTCCCAGTTACATAAGAGTATAAAGCAATTAAAGCCTCCTGGAAATGAATGATGTTGTTTATTGCAGCTAATTTCATGCCTCCTTCTTACATGCAGTCCTTCTTACAACCACAGCCTTGGTGTGCCCAGACCCTTCCCTGTGCTGGGAGGAGGCATTTCATG
This sequence comes from Corvus hawaiiensis, assembly GCF_020740725.1. Taxonomy (NCBI): domain Eukaryota; kingdom Metazoa; phylum Chordata; class Aves; order Passeriformes; family Corvidae; genus Corvus; species Corvus hawaiiensis. The sequence continues at coordinate 26,643,970 of NC_063217.1, forward strand.
CCATGGCTTCAAGTCCTTTTGGTCCCAACAGTGCAGCCAGAGAATGAACAGGAGCACAGTAATACTTCTCCTGTCTATGCACTCAACTTGTCAAGCATGGAAATAGAGTCAAGGGAAGATGAAACAAATTACACTGATTTCAGATGTTGTCAGTCTTAATTTGTAGACGTAATTTGTGTAATTAAGTCATAGAAGCACTAGGTCTTAGGGGCATCTGATGCCATCAGACTTGCACTGATGAGTTAAAAAATAAGATACTGTTTTTCTGTGTGCATTTCAAATTAAAATTACTTTCAGCTGAAGAAAACTTCATCATTCAAGTCTTATGGGGCTGAAATTTGAAGGCATGGTGGCAGTTAAGAGACTCACAATAGCACACAAATTATAAAAAGGCAGAAACTATGTAATTTTCTGTAAAAATAAAGGTCTGCCATAAACATAAAAACATAAAAAATACTATACTAATTGTTACATTTGATAGGAAAAAATGCTGCACCTTACTGCCCTCTGTACTAGTTTAAGTGTTAATGTTGCAATCAGCAGCACTTAGATTTTTGTTGATAAACCTTCAAAACAGGGAGGTATGTTCATTTTTTGCTTGCAAAGCTAGGTTCCCTGAGTTCAGTTCCTACCTGGACCAAACAGACTGCGTGCAGATGTGCTACCACAAGGAGTTTCTTTAAAATAGCTTGATAATGAATGACTTTGCTAGAAAATAGGGGAAGTTCCTTGTTAGAAGCACACCATTTTTTCTAAGCTTGTTTTCTTTCATGTTACCAAGTACTTCATCATGGATTTTGCTAGGAGTAAGAGTATTCAAAAAATCTTTAAGTCCATCCTTCTGACAGGTTTTGCTCCTTTTCCTGTCAAGACCCTCTGGTTGCTCAGTGACTAGTTTTGAAACACTTTTTAAAATTTTTACCGTCTTCCAGTGTAGTTCACGGGGCCAAAAGCAGCATTTCCAATTAATTAATCTCTGAATGAGAGCAGCTTCCCTGAGGTGGTCTTATGCTGTGATCTAACCCTTAGCTTGTGCTCAGTTCACTTTGCTCAGCAACTAACTGGCTGCAAAATTTTTATCTTGGCTCCAGCCTCTGTCTTCATGTGGAGCTGAAATATAATGCAGTAAAAAAAAAAAAAAAAAAAATCAGATGGGAAATGCTGAGTAATCAACTTGAAACAAGTAGGTTCAATCCCTGTGTTTGACCTGATAAGCAGCGGCTGCAGCCTCCTCCCCTAGGTCCTAAAACACTTCCTTTCTTTTCCATCATTGCTACTACCCCTCTACCATTTCTTTTCTACCATGCCCTGTTTTTTTCTCCCTGTGATGCCCCATGCTCACACAGGGCTTGGCAGCTTGCTTCACTTGCACTCTGGCTGGCTGGCCAATATGCTGAACAGCACAGCGGGTGTCTTAACAGATGTCCACTTTCATATGCTACATATTGTGCATAGCATACCATAATGGATAAGATTTATTAAATGCTTAACTGGAAATCAGGCACTAATCAAATAATCAAGCTCTGCTGCTTAAAGCCATTTCCAGAATGAGTACTCTACTCATATGTCTTGCCAAGGGTTTGACCTGAAATCATTCCACTTACTAAGCTGATCTACTGCCTTAGGCACTCTGAGCCAGTGAAGGGCAAGAAAGCAAGTACCAAAGAGAGACACAGACATCTTTACAGAGGGAAAACCCATGTGCAAGATGTTAATCAAACAGTAGGTGGAAGCTCTGACTCAAAAGACTTTATCAGTTACAAGTCTTAATACTTTGATAAAGGAAACATGTGAGCCAAAAAAAAAGCACATAGGAATGCAGCTGGTATGAAAGAGCAAATTTTTTTCTTCTCCAGTTCCCACTGTCCTGAGTACACAATTGAGAAAGGGTGGTCCTTATTACAACTTACCACCTGTCATAGTCAGATTGAAAGACTGTGTGTCATGGTAGAGGGGGTTGAAGAAGTTGTCTGTAGGAAGTTTTCCACAGCTGGTAATAGAGGAGAGGTAATAGAAGAGAATAAAGGTTTTGGGGGCTGTAGGGAACCTCAAAAACAAGACTGCAGATGAGGATGACGTGCAGCTCTGTTAACAGGATAATTTATATCATAGAGATCACTCTGTATGTATTTAGGACTCTTTAGATGTTACTGACATTTGCTACTGGGATGGTAGGAATTGGCACGAATAGGTATTTGAGTAATTGTAAAATAAATTCACGTACTTCAAAACTATATTGCCTTTCATCCTGCCTCTGACCAAATACTGATAATGAAATAATGCAGTTGTACATATTGGCATAATCCCAGAGAAGCCTGAGAAGGTCACACAGTCCATTTCTTCGAATGTTGCAAGTGTTAGTGGTGCTATAGTAGTACCTGCACAACACATGTGGTTAGTAGAAACTGACAGTGACCGACCGATTCCCTGTAACATCCTGAAGTAACTGATGTAAAACATAACCTCAGTATTAGAAAGTCTTCCCCTTGCCTAATGACATCTACTTGTTGCATTCTAAGCCCGTGCTGTCTTGACTTAGCAGGTCAAAAAGTCAGCAACATTAGTCAAGTCAGCAGTAGCCTTTTATATATTTGGAGACTGATCTATCTTATCCCCTACATGTCTTCTCTGTAGTGTTAAATACAAGATGTTGCAGGTTGTCCTTCTCTTTACACATCCTGCTAGAGCATATCCCACTTTTCCTTCTGCAACAGCTTGCGATTAGTCCACATTCATGTTGTAAGCTACAGATCATTTTGCTCAGAGCTGCTTCTTGCTCCCTGTCCTGTATATATACACTGTATATATACAGGACAGGGATACTGTAAACAGTATTCCTGTTGAGTACGGAACCTGAATGTGTCTTTAACTGAATCACATCACACTTTTTTCAGGCTATTTTTTGAGTTTATCAGTATCTTGACACAAAGACAAGATAAGTAAAGGAAAAGACAGAGCAGAATCTTTTCTGTCATTAGTCACTGCTTTTTCTATTACAGACAGAAATCTAAAAAAAAACCCAACCAACAATTCTTTGTCAATAACATGTTTAAGGCTGAATTCACCACTGTTGTGACAGGCTTGTATCTTGTAATTTCTTTACAGCATTCTTAGAGATAGTGACAACTTCCAGTGACATTTTCTCCCATAGAAAGAATGCTGAAAACTCACAAAGCCAGAATGGGAACTCAGTCCTCTCAGTGTCTCTGATAGTTTACAAGTTAATATCAAGTCACTTAAAGTTACCATGAGGAAGTCATAAGCTACAATATTTTACTACTGCATTTGGTCACTTCAAAACATGAAATTATTCTTTAATATAATCTTTTTTTTTTTGAGATGTGATGTGTGTCAGCTTCTAGGAGCTGTAGAGAAAGCTTGGCTTGTTGAACTACTTGTACTGTAACGAAATCCGAGAGAAATAGTCCAGCTCATAACACATCAAATTGGAGATAACTACTTACTGAAGCAAGAATTGCTGCACTCCCTCTGCTTATGGGAGTAATTTAAAAGGGTAATCCAGGAATCAGTACAGTATTTTTTCTGTGTAATATTTAGGGTAATGTGTCCAACTCCCTTTTTACAGTATTACAGCATACACCTCAAAATACTGCAAAGAGTAAAACATTAAACAAAGATTGGAATTTCCAAATTCCAGCTCCAAATGCCATTGGAAACAATGGTGTACTTGCATTATCTCAAAATAAATGCAATTAGTAAGCAAAGATTAGAAAGAAAAGTTAAGGCCTTAAATCAGTCTCGCTGACTATCTGTAATCCTGTAACATCCAAAATGTCTATCCAGAATCAAATCATCTGTCTGAGAATGTACAGAGGTATAGGAAAGAAGCACTTGTCAAAATTGAGAATATCTCCACTTATTCATTTCATATTTAATACTGAGCCAGAGTAAGGGTTCTTTACCTCAGAAAGAAAAAATTGCAGATCATAGTCTGTTGCAAAAGATGGAGGGCAACTTATAAGCATGGAAATCAACACAGATCATTCTCCATTCTTTTTCTATCTGTACAAGAAAGAAGGAAGGAGGTTGAGCAACATCTCCCACAAATGCTGCCCCATCTCTGAACTCAAGCAACTTATGGTAACTTATGAAAAAAACAAATCCACAGCCCTCGCCTTGCTGTGGGAGCAGGTAGGGCAAGAACAACCTGGACTGGCATGATTTAATACCTGCCAAGGATGCTACTGCTCAGAAGATATATTTTACGGTACTAAGTAGTGCAAAATCTGTGGAGACCAACTGTGGTGTATACATGACATCCATGACAGGATGGATTTATAAAAGACAGCTCTGAGAAGTTGCTAGGTAACGGTGTCTTGTCCTCACAACTGCCGAGTGCTGATCATCTGTTCTCATGATGCTCTGCTGCATCCTCTTGTCCCTGCTCAAAATTTGTGTGTATACAGATTTTTAAATTAAAGGTAGATCTGAGATGATTCCTCTAATTTATAAAATGTTTCCTTTGCCAACCTTCTAAAAGTCTGCCTAATTCAACACTCTTACACCAAACACAGCTCTTCATAATTCTGGGAAATTACTGCCTGGTCCTGAATGCTTGCTCACTCTTCCTGAAAGATCAGTAAGGAAATTTTACATTAGAAAGCTCCCCCCTCTGCCTGATTTTATTAAGAGAATATATGACATACAGTATTGCATTCAAAGTATACATTCAGTATGGTGTCAATTAAAAAAAAAGTGTTCCAGCAACAGATACAGAAAAGTAACTTTTGAAGTTTAAGGACATCTTGAGAAAAGACTAGCTCTGCACCAGGACTCTCAGAAGACCTGAAACAGCCTAGGGGAGCAAAGATGTTAGCACCAAAACAAATCAACTAAAAGGCAAGTTCCCCACAGCCCATTGTAAATAATAAAACACAATCTGCTGCAGATATAACATCACTGGCATTTGTATGATTGAATGTGACAGCCAAGGATCTCTGACACTGACAATGGCTTTGCTCGGGCTTTGTTTTTTTCCAAGCATGTTAATATGGCTTAGCCATTCCCTTGTTTCATTTCATTGTGGCATTTTGTCCTTTCTGTTGTTTTTTAAAAAGGGAGTTAGCAATACATTATAGATCATTGTCATCCTGAGTTAGAAATTGAAAGCTAAGAAGTCACTATCTGAGAGTGAGCTGGTACAGCAGTTCCCTGGGGCCTTGGGTCCAAGGTGAGCACAAGGCCTCTAAAGGAACAGCTTAGCTGCCCCATCTATTCACTGTGATGCTTTACCCCCCAGCAGTGCAGGCAAAAGGCATGAAAACCTGGCTGCAAGAGCCCAGGGGAAAGAAACAAACTCAGGTTACTATGCAGAAAGCTTTCAGAGGCCATGGATCTTTGGTCAGATCCATTATAGCAGGAGCTGTAACTCCAACTGATGCTTCAAGTGATCCCAAACTGCCCAACAGTGGTGTCCTGCTTCTGGCAGTTTCGATCAGTTCCAGTCAGGAGAAGAGTTATTAGCTTAATAAATTCTGTTCAGCCAGAAGCCAAATATTCTCAAAAACAGCTTTTTGGAAGTAATCATCATATTCTTCTGCTGGATTTCTTATTTTAGTGTATTGCCCTAAGCATTCTCTGTACTATCTAGAAGTAATGGCTCCATGTTAAAGACTCTCTAAAGGCGAACAAGAGTTTTTAAGGTTGCCTTACACCCTTTCCAACAAGTGCCACAATTGAAGTGCATCTGAAACCTCCCTCGCTTGTTTTATAGACACTCTTCCCAAGTAGGCCAAGAACTGCTTTTTCACCAAGATTAAAGCTTCACAGTCATTAGGTGCTGTGACTTCAGGCTAGGCTGTACAGTACACCCTTGGCAGCAGCCCTCCTCCACCCAGGATACAGAGTGTGCCTCTGAAGGCAGAGCCTCACGACTCTGCCAGGATTATCCTGCTTGAATAATTCATCGAATCCTACTGCCAGTGGTGTTAGCTGTTTGGGGACCAAGTTCATTAAAATTTCTTCGTAACACAGGCACTTAGTATATGAAGTAAAAGGCAACAGCACATCTGACCACTAATAAACCATAAAATTTTCCTTGAAATTTTTGTTACGTTCAACTTCTTCAGGCACAAAATAGATGTTGGTGCTGATTTCAGCCCCTTACCCCCTGCAACTTCCCTTTTGAGTGCACAGTGAAGCTAATTTCAGCATCTTTCCCAGCACATAATACTTTCAGAAATAGTCTCTTTTCCCTGGCATCTTTCCCGGTCTTCAGAGTACACCTGAGTTTTCAACTTACTAAATGTTGCTTCCTTAGATGTTGCATCTTTTATAACCAGTCGCACATGCCTTCACCTGCAACACATTCCCCCATTCCCGTGTGCAGCACCTTGGTCAGCTGCCTACAGGCACACCAAACACACCTTTACCTCGAGGAAACACAGCATATTTTAAAAGCTGTTGTTACATAGTTTAGAAATGTCCTGTCCCCTGTGTATGTTTGAATCTGTTCCTTCTACCTACAAAAGCTTCTGTTGCAAAAAACTCAACAGATTTCTTTTTTTAATCTGAAGCTTTGGTAGGAGTAGTATTGGACACAAAAGGAAGAGTTCAAAGAAAACAGAGACTTCTCTTACACGTATCACAGCTGTAGATTTCCTCTGATTCTCTCTGCTGCTGTAGTGCTCTTTTTTTCATTAGTGTATTACATGGTCTGCCATCAGCTTCCAGTCTTGGGTTAGGTTCAGCTGTGAGCTATTTGGAACACCAGTCTTGAAATAATTTGTTTGTAACCAGAGATTTCACTTATCACAGCTGCACACTGTACTATCCAAGTCCCCATTTTTCTTTTGTAATTAATTTTGCAGACATCTCAAATCCTAAATCCCTAATTTCTTACTGTTGGCTAAATGTTAGACATTAAAATCTTCTTCAGTGACTGCTACTGGCTTCTCAAAACATCCCTCTTCATAACATAACAAATGATTAAGGAACATCATTTTGATACTTGTTACCTGATTAGCACTAGATTTATTCTTCCTTGTAGTCATTTCAATGCCAAACTAGTCAGTACAGTTCTTCACTGCCACAGATCTTTACCCATTTACCTTGCTAGAAAACACCATAAAAACAACACAATATGAAACAGGTGCAGTGTGTATGAATCTATTCCACGTGAAAAAAAATCCAGTGATTTCATTATTTTCAAACTGGTTTGAAATAAATCTGATGTCTACAATTTTACAGTAAATAGAAAATTATAATTAAGCTCCCTTTCAGGAGGAGTGAGTTTAAGTTCATATCATACTTCTGTTGGGAGCTGCTTGTCTCTATATCAGATCCACTTCAGAATGGATCACCTAAAGGCTTCCTTGACATGTACATGAATGCTTGTTTTTTAACTGCCTGTGTTGTATGGCACAACAACATCATTTTCAGCCGACATCAACATCAGAAACAAAATGACAATGCAGATTACCGTCATTCTGCCTGAGCCACAGAAATTACATACAGAGGTCAAAGCAAAATATCTGGGACTCCAAGAACTGTTTTAGGTAGTTGAGTTCACCACATGCCCAGTGTGCCCCTTCAGTGAATGTCTCTGCCGTAGAACTTTTGAGCTAAAGTGTTCGTAAAGTGCAAAAGTGGGAAGCAGGAGACAAGTCAGGTACCCAGAAATTTCACTGAGAAGTTAAACAAACAAAACACTTGCAAAAAAAGGTTTACAAAATTTTCCATTTTTTTCTAAAGAATGGATGCCTGAAAAATTACCTTGCTTGTAATAGATACCTGTTAATACCATATGTCAGCTCAAAGTCCCCAGAGCACATTGCATTCTTGTTCATTTGCCTGTACTTCTCACTTCCTAGCTTGCTGTGACAGGAAGTGAAAAGGTACATTACTGTTCATGAGATGTTTCTACTTTATCCCCTCTCTTTAAAACTGGTTGTTAGTTCATCCATTAACACTAATTGCAGCAGCAGAGGTATCAGATGTGGAAAGCCAATTCTCTCACAAAACATTTAGAACTTCATAGAGTAATAAGGCAGAAAGCAGCTAATGCAGCATGCAATGGGCTAGCAGAATGTGTGGAGCACTACAGCTTAGATAAACCCATTTGAGTCTAATTCACCTTTTGGGTGATCTCAGTAAACATTTCCATCTACTCAACAAACATGTATTGGTGAAGGGTGATTGCATTAGTCAGAAAAGCCAAATTCTCCTCAGTAGACATTGTGGCTGCATAAACATCCACGATTTAAACCATCTAAGAACTGCAAGCTTATCAATAAACTCTACATTAATAAAAATCACAGAATTTTTGAGGTTGGAAGGCCCCCCTAGAGGTAATCTGGTCCAACCCCTCTGCTCAAGCAGGGCCACTCTAAGTGTGTTGTGCAGGATCATTCCCCGATACCTTTTGAATCTCTCCAAGAGATGAGACTCCATGACCTCTCTTGGTAACCTCTACCAGTGCTCCGTCACCCCTCACAGTGAAAACCGCGTTTCCTGAAATTCAGGAGAAACTTCCTGTGTGTCAGTTTGTGCCTGCTCATTATTGTCCTGTCACTGGGCACCACTGGAAATAGCCTGGCTCTGTTCTCTTTGCACACTCCCTTCAGGCATTTATAGACATGAGTGTAATTGCCCCTGAGCCTTCTCTTCTCCGGGCTAAACCGTCCCACCTCGCACAGCCTTTCCTCATAGGAGAGGTGCTCCTGTCCCTTAAATGCCTTTTTGGCCCTCTAACTGAACTTTCTCCAGTAGTTCCATGTGTGTGTTGTTCTAAGGAACCCAGAAGTGGACACAGTATCCAGCTTTGGTCTTGCCAGGGCTGCGTGGAGGGGAATGAATGATCACCTTCACTGACCTGCTGGCAACATGTCTGACAAACACAGCCCAAGGTAACATTAACCTTCTTTGCAACAAGGGCACGTTTCTGGCTCATGTTCAGGTTGCTTTCCAGGTGAGTGTCCACCAGTATATACCAGTGAATGTTGTTGTTCCTCCCCAGAGGCAGAAATTTACATTTCTTCAAATATGTGTATATATGTGTGTGTGTGTGTGTGTGTGTGTGTGTGTGTGTGTGTGTGTGTGTAGATACATATATTTCTCTCTGTATCAAGGAATTGCAAATTTCTTAACCAAATGTTAATTTTCTCCTGTAGTGTAGCTGCAGGGAGTGTTTCAAGTAATAAATACTAATTGAGTTGAGAGTAGCTGCTATACCCAAACTACTTGAAAGGATGAAAAGCAATTTCCCTCCTAAGCATTCAAAAAATCGCTTGGGATTGCAAGCCTACCAAAATTTCAAGCAGAACTGTACTAAAAGCCTTCAGAGGAGGCACATGCTTGCAGTTCCCCAGGCAATGACAAATACACTTTGCCTTGGTTCTGAATCAAAAAAAGGTCTCAAAAAATATACTCAGTAAAAAGACACTATTTCTAGTGCCAGAGCTATAGCTTTCCAAAGGATTCAGCTGCTATAATCATAGTAGGTGGTAGGTTAACAGGATGCCTTCAGTAGCTGAGTTCCAGACCCTCTTTCTAGGCTGAAGACACTATGCTGTCTTTTGTTTTGTCTCCAGTTCCCAAAGCCTACGCATTCCCACTTTAAACAAGTCTTGCAAAGTTAGCAGCAGAGGAAACATTTTAGTGATTTATTTTTCATTCCTATTCCTTTCTGCTTTTCAAATTACTCCTGTAGTGAAAGGTAAAAGTGCTACAGTCCTTTAATGAGTGTAATCAATTAAGTCTCAGAACATCCCTGTGAAATAGCCAAGATGTATTATTTTACAGGTGAGTGAGCTAAGGCACAGAGAAGTTGGGGACCGTGAAAAAACAAAAAAAATACTCAGTGCAAACTCACCACAATTATTCTTGCACAAATGCTGTTAAGTTTACATTACTTAATACTAGCAACTTACTAATTTGCAAGAAGACATTCAGAATTGTTTGTTAATTGTGAATTGGGACATGTTTTGAATAGTCTGTTAAGCTCTTATTTTTCTACTTCCTTCCAAGTTTAGCATATGGCTTGAAAGTCTGTATTTTCAGCGTCTGAAGACACCACACAGAGATGACTTACGAAGGTCATTAAAAAATAAAAATAATAAATTTCTGAAACTAGTTATGGTAGAGGATGATGGATTAATCAGCCTTACCTGTCAGTTGTACAGTAGATTGGAGCATTATCATGACATATTTTAGCAGCAATAAATCTATACTATGTCTAGTTTTACAATGGCTTATAAAACAAGCCACTGAATGTTGTAAATAGGTAAAGTAGTAAATATTGGCTAAATAGCACATATAAATTAGAACAATAAAGCATGGCATGGTGGATATAGCTGCCAATAAACCGTATTTTTAAAATTCCAACAGCATTCTAGGGCTAGAATGATTTTCATTTCTCCTTGTTTCCAAATTCTTCTTAGTTACATCTTCAGATAAGTGGTCTGATTTTTTAAAAACTGCTAGAACCCACAGACCTGCTCTTTGGATGTATTTCAGCATGTGGCACATATCTGGGGTTTGTGCCTGGCTTTTGAAGTCCTGGGTGTAGTTGTAGAATGTAACTTAAGACCTATTAATAGTCATGGGAATTAAGGCAGAAATAGTTGACACCTTGGTAAAAGTTGGCATAAAGCGCCATAGTATGTAAAAGAAAAGACACTTAAAAAAAATCTCAATCAGGACATTCTTCAGGGATTGTTTTTTGACTTTTCCCTTTCCAAACTACAGAAGCCTTGAAGAGTTTGTCCCAAAAAGGACTGTTAGCATCACATGTCATATTCCCAAAGTGATTGCCCAAGGAGGTTTTGGCTCAGAAAGCTGTCCTCTGGAGAAAGAAATAATATCCTTAGTATAACGGGGCTGGCAGTCTAAACTAAAATGCTAATCAAAGGACTTACAACGTCATATTCTGTAAAACAGACAAATTAATAGCATTCATTCACATGTGTGCCAATTTAATTCTTGTGTCTAGTTTTCTTTTTTTTAAATTATTTTCCCACTTGCATAGCACAATATTTATGAACCCATTTTGAAGATGTTTATCACAAGGTTTTGACTCAAATCTCTGTGGGTAGCTCTTTAGCACAGAGCAGAATTCATTTACAGAGCAGTTGTTTCAACGTCTGCAACCACTTCAGCAGGACAGGTGACCTATTTTATATATGGTTTTTGTAAAAGTCTTACAGCACCATGTAGTCCTTCAGACTTTGTGACCTGGTTCTAAAGATCATCCTTTCTAAACTCCTTTGTTGTGTACTTGTTTATTCAAGGGTTGAAGTTTATACTTTCAAGGAGAAACTACTCAGAGTTTAGTCAGCACAGGACTTAGTTAACCCAACACTTAGTTAAGAGAAACAGGCCCTAAGTCAATTAACACTCATTGAAACCTCAGTAATGAAGTACTTGACGTGTCTGATTTTCCTTCTGGGAGGCACGTGTTCATGAAGTGACGTGTGCACTCACAATGAAGTGAACTCTGTGCTAACACAAGGTTCTGATTCTCCTACATCTTGGTTTCCCACAAAGGACCAGTACCTGTCACTGCTGCAGGCATGTGGAAGGAAAGAAGGCACAAAACATCTTTCCAGATCTTGTCCATATTATAACTTACTTTCTCCTTCCATACTAGTCCTCGGACCAGAACCTACATGTAGTGCTAATTTGATGAATCTCATACAGATGTGGTAATAAGCATTATTCTCAAACAGAGCTTCTTTTTACTTGTCTGTGTACATGGATAATGCATCTCAGATGGCTACATAACTCTTTCCTAATTCAAGCCTCTTTCCCTCACCTACACAGACGCAGGATTTTAATCAGACTAATTGTGGTCCATTTACACGGTGGACAAACAAGTGAACAAAAATGGTCTTTCCTTGGTGGGTTGCTGAAGATATACGAGACAGGAAAACATTAAAACACAGAACTCTCCTGCCATGTAGTTGGAGAGACAATTTGTCCTAGCGACATCAGAGGCTGATGATAATTAAATGCAAACTAAAAACAATAAGGCAAGCTGGTAAGTACTGAACATGAAAGAACAGTTCACTGTGGCAAGTGTAATTATACTCTTAGGCTTTAACATTAAAAAAATTTAAATGACATCTACTTCTGTATTGACCAGTGTCAACACAAGATGGTTTTAATGTTCTGAACTTCTAGGAGAAGTGTGTATTCCTGTCCCTGAGTTTCAGAAAGCATTTCTTCTCTCCCAGCACCTAACATTTGTTAGGATCAAAGTGAAGAAGAAATTCCCATACAGTTTCTGTGACTCTCAGACAGCTGACCAAGAAATCCCTGAGGGAGCACACCGAGAAATAGCTTGATATAAACTCAGCAAGACTAAGTGAAAAAAACATGATATAGAGATAGATGTCTTGGGCATGTTTTTATTAATTGAATCTGGCTAGAAATGGCAGAAGAGGAAGAATAAATGTGGGACATGACAAAACAGGAAAAGCACAAGAAAACAAATGGCCAACATTCGCTTCTTTATTTTAAACATCACTATTATTTAAGACAAAGTCCAGTCATAAACCAAAAGAAAATGTTAGTTACCAACTAATTTGGGTGTTGTCAAACCAAAGTTAGAACCCTTACCAAAAGCTCTGAAATACTGTAAAAGATGACTTTGGGACTCCTCAAATGCCATAGGAGAACCTAAAAAACATAAAAGCAGTGATTCACTTCCTCCAAGAAAACCACAAAACTGTTCAGTTCAAATCATCTGCTTCCATTATTTATGGTGTTCATCAAATATAAGTATGTTTTCCTATCCTCTGTTGTTTGAAACGTGGAAATACTCAAGTCTACGCACAAAAATTAACTCCAAGCCTGAATCCACTGCCCTCACCATGATTAGGAGGAAACATGCTTTGAGGTGATCTAGAAGGCTAGAAAAACAGCCTTGGGTCATGCCCCTGTACCGAGGACTTTTCACAAAGTAACCCTACAGCACGCCTTAGAAAAATTAATTTATTAAAAACAGAAAAATTGAAAAATTACAAAAATTAGAAAAATATAAAAATTTGGGATCCTAGTGGCTCAGGAGGTATGCCCTAGGAGCGCAGGGATTATAGATCTTCAGGCTTACACAGCACTGGACGTCTGGTAGAAGAACTTGCAGTGCTGGGCTGACCTTTAGCTAATCCAAAAGTTAAGGAAAAATTATTATTAAAGGCTTCTTAATAGGAGTAAGGCTGATAATACCCAACACTAGCATCCACCACAACCAACCTGCAGTAGTCTCCACACTGCTCTGAAGCTTGCCTCGTTGTTTTATAGTGCCTTTGCTCCGCCCCAGTCAGCCCACAGCACACCCCTTTGGTCCAAAGTGATTGGTACTTTCCCTTTGACAGATCATCTCTGTCTACCAATAGCTCGTCGTTGTCAGGGGGGTAGTATCAGCTGAAGCAAGGGTGGTAACATGCCCTCATTAAGATTCAGGTTGCCATGGAGCTTGCCTGCAGAATAACGGCGATGGGGCTAAAAATAGCTGTTGGCTGTTAGAATCTGGGGTTTTGGAGTTGGTCCAGGGTCTAAGGTGCAAAGTAGAAACCCTTAAAAAAATATTAAAATACATCTAATACATCTTAAAACATTTGTAAAAGTATACAATGAACATGGGGAAAATAACTCTTATAATGTACAAGTGGCTTAAAGTTTGAAAAGGGATTTTTAAGTGGGAAACTTTTAACTGGGGAATTTTAACTGGGACTGGTGTAAATAAACTGCTTTGAACAAGTGAAAACATTAATAACAGAACTTGATTTCTGTACCTGGGCTGATGGTTAATTTTAACATTCAATTAAAACATATTTAACTCAAAATTAACTTATTAAAGCACTTAACATGCAAAGACCAAGCTAATTAGGGATTTCATGTATGACACCTTCCAACAGATCACAGGTGTCCTGGTGTATCCACTGTAAGCAGCAGAGTTGCACAGACCTGCCTGAGGGTCATGGGCACCCTGTTGTTCTCACCCTGCTTTCCAGACCACAAACGGACTTTGCCACCAGCTCATTCTCCAAAGGGGTCGTGCTGATCCATTATTTCCACAGTTCACCTGGGCTTCCTCCCAAAGGAAATTTAAGGATTTGGCTAAATGAAAGCCACTGGCTGTTTGAATAGGTCCTCTGGCTGGGATGACTGATATACCAGGTCTAATGAGGGTATAGCAGAGAACATCTGCTCAACATAGGTTGAACCAGTAATAAGACACAAGAAGGCAAATTTTCCGTCCCCTGCCCATTAGAGCTCTGGAGATTAGTATTTGTTCCTTCAGTGTTGCCTGGTAGTCACCAGTGGGCCAGGTTGTGGACTCCATTATACATACACATAATTTTCCCATTAAGGTGATGCTGGAATTAGGAAGTCATAAGAAGCAGGAAGGACTAGCTGTCTGAGCATACATCACATTAAGTTGACTTATGGCAAAACTAACAGAAAGTATTTTCTATTTTCATATTCAAGAGAAATTATGCTAGATATCCACTAAATAAATTAAATATCCACTAAAGCTAACACTGACTGCTGAAATATGTTGAATACAGTGAAGAAAAGTGAGTTAGGAACATATGACAGAAACCTCATTCTCTTAAATTCTTAAATAGTGTGTTGTAGATTCATGTGCAAGTGGAAGAAAACTGCTACAGGCACCCTTTTCATGCAGCATCTTCCAACTTCTGTGAAAAGTATGAGACTCATATAAGAAAGTTGAGCTTTAAAACATCTAACAGATTGTGGGCTTTAGACTTTAATTAGAGAGGGGAAAAAAAGAAACAAAGTAGACATGCTAGCTAGAATGAGCTGAAAAGTAGATCATAACGTTAGGAAACTAAGAAAAATATGTTGAAGTAAGCCTCATACTTTAAAGGTCCAGCCTTGTGTCACTGCTGGGGAAGAGAAATCCTTTGGCGAGGTGATCTGTGAGTTTTCATGATCAGTGATGCTTTAAACAGGAAATAATATGCCTTTCTCCTCTATGGAAAAAGATCATGTTTCTTATGGATTCATTTCAAAATTAATTGAGCTTGACCCATCATTTCTTCTTCCTTCATTTTCTAAAACACCTTATATCAAGTCCATTACAAAACAAATTCTGTAAATGGACTTGACATAGCCTTTCGTACTAGTCTTTTCTGTAATCAGTAAACAATTATACCTATGATAAAGGAGTATTTTTATGTTCACATAGTAAAAGGCTAAAATGGAAAAATAGACTATCCTATAAGAGAGGAATTTGGAAGCAAAAATGAAAGAAAAGGAACTCAGACAAAAATCTTAGGATCAAAAAAGATTTTTTTAAATCTTCGAATAATTCTGATACTCATCATTGCATGAATGGCTCTGGCAAGTACGTTTTTTAGTGTACTGAGAAAATGTTGAGAATTCTCTCTTTCTTTATGTGTGATGCACTCATAAAAAGGCATATTTTTAGTATTTAAAGTATTTTAGGTTTTAGGTTAAAGTCATAAACTGTGGTGGAACTGATATGGTTGGCTGTTGCAGGGTGTGAAACACCATTTTACTCCAAAACAAGGCCCCTCTAAATACTGTCTTTGTAAACACATTCCCATGAGCGAAGGTAATTACAAACTTTCCCCTGCAAGATAATGGGCATATTGCTCTAGTATGTTCAAAACTAGTCCGTTCACAGGTGAACTTCGTTACATAAAAGACATTGGTTTTACGAAGAAATGAAAACCAATTATGTGGTACACAATAAGCAAATAACAAAAACTGAAAGAATTGCAGAAATTCAGGCCAATTGCTTCAAAATTCAGGTTATCAGAATAGTCAAAGCGGTATGCACAGACTTTCTAATTTACCAGAAATACAGCAAAACAGACATCAAAAGAATTTAATATGATTCTTCTATTTCCTTTAAAGGTCCTTGTCAGACATAAGTCTGTGCTCGTTAACATGCAAGTTCTTGTGAACAAAACGTTCAGAAAATTTTGCTTCTTTCACTTTGTAATATTACAGATTTTCTTGATGGGATCATTATTGCAAAGTTGCAAAGTAGGGGTTTGAAAGTTTGATATGTATGAGCAGAAATAGAAATTAAATGCTTAATTAACTTGCTAGAGAAATAGAAGCACTTAAAGAAAACTCACAAGAATGTTCAAGTGGGTAGCGTGTATAATCGCAGAATTTAGTGTTGAATTCTCTGTTAATGTCCCCAAAAAAATCTACCTATTTTGTATCTCTCAACAAGCATTTTCAAAATTATCTCATCATTGTAGGAGAAAAAATTACACGTGGCCACTCACAGTGGAAAGCAGCAGCTAAAGGAAGGATTTTAGGTTTCTTTCATTAAAGCATTTCTCCAGACTGGCATCAAATTTAGATTTAGATTTCAGCATCTGTGAAATGTAAGAGTTGTCTTTATGAGATCAGGGAGGTTGCCTACAGCTGATACTACCGGCTGTTATAAATTAATGCTTTTGTCAGAAAAGAGCATTGATTTTCAAAGGCAATCCACACCTACCCCTACCATTTTTTCTGTGGAAAGCTGGTGTGCTGCTTTTCATTGCTTAGGGAGCTCTGTGAATCCCATGTTACTTTATAATTTTCTGGGTTTGCTGGTGGCTATTATTACCTATGTCTTCTCACTTTGGAATATATGTTACAAACCTTCATAGAGTGTGTTAGATCTCTAGCCCCATTGTGCTGGGTGTGGCTAAGATCATAAATATATATACATTCTTACCCATCAGAAATACTAACTCCTTTCAAGAAAAGGACTTGGACCCAGGTCCCACTGCCTCTAAATTCAGCTGAGAAAACGAAGGAATGGCGTGCTCAGTAACTTCTGATTGAATGGAAGCAGTCAAAAGGTTTGTTCTAAATCAAGGCTGAATATTCTTGCTGAGAGGACACTGCAATCAAAAAGTTACAGAAAGTACATGAGAAAACTAGTGTCAAAGTTCAGATGATCAAATTGTGTGTTCGTACATCTCTGAAGTATATATAGGAGCTTGAGAAGTTCTAACAGAGCAGTTCAGTATTTTAAACTAACAGTGTATAAAAATCAAGAGGCTCAGAAACAATTACTGTATGACGCTAACACCTTGATAAATTTACAGTAAAGCTTCTGACTTTCTCCTGTAATTTCTTCTTCCAGATTTTCCCAGGACTGAAATAAGATCTTCCTTTTTTCTGCAATACTGTCTTCCTCTGTCCCAGCATCTCCGCTGGCAATTTTGCTTTCTCTTTGTCCCCATACAAATGATGTATTGCCTTAACCACCACACCCCTCTCTAGCCTTTCTTTGCAGTCTGATTGAAGAACATCTGTAAGCCTGGGCAACAGCCAGGCTATCTGTTGACCTAACCAAAGCAGTGTTTACAGACAAATTCAAAAGGTAGGATGCATTGTGTTCAGAATTTGTACAGGCTCCAGTTGTCTTTGATTCCTCAGTGGCTTTACAGCATATGCTCAGGAGATGAAGAGAGCCAGGAGCACTGTGGCTTGAATAGGAAGTATCTTACTTTTCATAGCCACACGAAACAGCCACATCAAAGTAAAAATTGATATTAAATAATATTTGCAAGAAGATGAGAAATTAATGCAAACACTGTCTCAGTCCTTATGGCTTCTATTATGCTCCTTTATCGTAATATCAGTGTCTTCTGTTAGGGAGATGTTTCTTTTTTATTAAAGAAATATGATATACCTTAGAGAAAAGAAAGGGAAATGAACTAGTATTCTAAAATCAAATGTCAGATCTTCCTCTATCTAAGCTTGCAGATGATTACAAAAGGCTTAGCTGTAAGCCAGTTTTTATGCCGAGATACACACTGAAGCATTCCTATAGACTTAGTATTTGAGCTACACTCTTATTCCTCTATACAATATACAATGGCCAAAAAGAAATATTATTTGCAAACACCAGCTAAAGAAAATGCTTGATGTATTTGGAAAGCACCTGTGCGTCTCTATAAGCCTGCAAATACAGAATTTGATTCCCAACATTCCTTTAGTAAAAGTATACTACAAAAGTTGCTTTTCTTTCCTTTCCTCCTCATCCCTCAGTTTTCCTCACGTTTCTTTGGGAATTCAACAAGAATCTAAAGAAAGTAAAACACATCTGACTTTTAATAGCTGTTACTCAGAGTGACTCAAAGCTCTCACTATTATTTTGTTCTTTATTAATAAGAATTCAATCACAGTAAAATGATCTAGATTAATTGTTCATGAGCTCCAGTTCTGTCATTTTTCTGCTGAGACATGATGGCATTTCGTGGCTAAAAAAAATTAATTCCCAGTATTTTTCCAAAACACTTAAAAAGAAAAATAACATAGATGCACACAGGTGCTATTACTGGAATATTACAGGGTAAAATAATGCAGGAGATTACCTCAGAAAATATCATATGTGGATGGAAGTAATTTCCTGGATTACCTACACCTGAATGGGAGACAGACTTTCCCCACCAGTTGAAGGTTTAAGATCATCAACCCAACACATGTCTGTGAGAACTTTTCCTTCACCTGTAAGTGAAGATTTAGCAAATTACAGAAGTCCTTTGATCTACTTTATTTTCTTGTGTACATGTTTAAAACTAAGCATTTCAGCCAGAATTTCGAATATAAACTCAGTGGTGCAAAAATTACTTTACAAATAATTACAATACAGTTGAAACTTTTAACCATATATTATGTTGTCGCATGAAATTCTACTTTAACATGCTTTTAAACAATGAGAAATTTCCTGTTCAAAAATAAATGTTAAAATATATACAGGAATATATAAGAAGAATTTAAAAGTCAGTGTCATCATTCAATATCATTTATAATCATAATCAGCTCTAATGAAATTTTTAGTTCAGTATGTGAGGTTTCTTGTGTTTAACTTACACACGTCATAGGGATTAGATGAGAGACAAGGGGCAAAATTGGAATGTGAGAAATTCTGGCTGAAGAAGAGAATGGAGATTTTCTCTTCTAGAATGATGAAACACCAGAACGGGTTGACCAGGGAGGTTGTGCAGTTTCCATCCTTGAAGATACTCAAAGCTCAAGTGCATGAGACCCCAAGAAGCCTGATCTTATTGGATATGCTGTGAGCTGGAGGAGGTTTTCTGGAGCTTCCCTCCAACTTGTGTGATTCTGGAATTCATATAAAAACTGGTAGGTGTACCTTAGAAAGAGGCTGAACACCCACATGCTTTGAATCCTTTAAGTGGAACTTCAGGGAGGGCTTTCAGAACAGAAATAATTTTTTTTTAATTATTCTTTAGTTCTTTTCACAATTTATGAAGTCTTTTGACCTCTCCAGGGTTAAAAGATACAGTGTCAACAGCCTGATGTATTGATTTTTATGATTATATTTTTATAGTATATTCATCTATACTTAATTATTTAATAAAGTAGTTTAGAAAAAGCAGAACAAAACAAATAAGAGGTGTCATTTGATTAAAAACATTTTAGAGGAACTCTCATTAAGTATTTACTTCTGGGTGATCCAAAATTCTTTTCATTTTCCATTTCTCTGCTGACCTAAAAAAAAAAGCCAACCCCCCCAAACAGCAAACCCCAAATACCTCCTGCTTCCTTCTGATGTTGCTATTCCCTGATGCTCAAGTGACATATCAGATAGATAAGTATTCATCTGTTTCATCTTTTTTTTCATCCCATTCCCCAATCTCATCCCATAAAAGAAATCCTTATAATCGGTCTCAGTAACTTTTCAGTATTGAATATAATCCCACTTGTACTACCCCAGCATTCAAAATGATCATTTTGATATTCTGATACTCTCTGATGTTAACAGTGGCTCCTTATTTTAATATCAGCTGCAAATTTCATTGATACATTTTGATTTTTCTAGTGGCAGAAAAAATATAAGAGAAAATAAAAATTAGTCCCAAATCTCATTGTTTGAGTATTCTCATCATTTGAGTATGTCCACCTGTAGTCTCCCTTGGCATGTTACTTCTGTGTTCACCATACAGTACTGGCACAGCCCCTTTTATCCAGAATCTTAAGCATTCTGCTCGTTTTTCTGGGTTTGGCTGGAGTAGAGTTAATTCTCTTCACAGTTGCACCGTATGGCACTGTGTTTTGGGTTTGTGCTGGCTACACTGCTGAGCACCCAGGGATGTTCTCGTTATTGTTGAGCAGTGATTACAGAGAGGCAGGACTGCCTCTGCTCCTCATACCACACCGCCAGTGAGAAGGCTGGGGATGCACAAGGAGTTGGGAGGCAGCACAGCCAGGACAGCTGACCCCAACTGGCCCAAGGGATATTCCATACCCGTATGCTGCCATGCTGACCAGTGAACTAGGGCAGAAGTGGCCGGGGTGCCACTAGACCCTGGCTGAGCAATGGCCAACTAGTGCTGAGCAATTGCTTTCATTTTCATCACTTGTCTTCCTTGGGTTTTATCTCTCCCCTTTTCTCCCTCTCTTTGTGATTTTGATTTTCAATATGATTTTATTACTGATACTATTTAATTTATATTATTCAACTGTTCTTATCTCAACCCATGGGTTTTCTCACTTTTACCCTTTCAGTTCTCTTGCCCCCATCCTGCTGGGAGGGGTGGGAGAGTAAGCAAGTGGCTGTGGAGTGCTTAGTTGCCAGCTGGGGTTAAACCATGACACTTCTTTTGTTCTAATTCCCATCTTCTTCCATTTGCATCATGTAATCAAAGATGTTTTACTGAACTTTAGATAGCTAAGGTCCACCAGATTTCTTTTATCTAGGGAGCCAGTCACAATAAACAAGAATTGACGCTGATCTACAATTGCTAAGCATATGTTGCATTTTATTTCATCACCAGCTGTTTCTAATTTTGTCCCTTATGGTGTTAAAACAACAACCAAACAAAAAAAAAGAACCCACACAATTTACATATTTATTGAGATTCCTCTAAGCAAAACAAAACAAACTCCAGGGTAAAAGGAGTTATCAGTTAATCTGAGAGCTCAGATACAAATGAAACTTAATCTGAAACAATGCATCCTTTTAAACATCCTCAATCGAAAAGTCAAGTGAGAGCAGCACCAGCTGCCACATCCTAATTCGTATACCAAAACAAACAAACAAAGAAATCCCATGGTAAATATGTACTAGCTGGTTGTGATACAGTTGACTTAGGTATAAAGATCAAAGACATGCTGGAGAATATTCTACATCTAATATTATATTTAATAGATTCAGGACAAAAATAAACCACAATTAAGATGAGTCACTAAATATAAAAGTTACGTGCAGTTAAGCATTATATAAGATTTCAGTTTCCTCAGAGACTCAAAAACCAGTATCATAAAGTTGAAAATGTCATATATCAAATGAAAAAATACAGTGTGCTATTTACAACTGAATGGGATCTGCTTAAAGATTTGATTTAAAATTCTAATTAGTTTTGCCCTTGATTATGAAAATGTATTAGAGAATAAGTCATAAAACCATAGAATAGCTTGGATTGGAAGGGGCTTCAAAGACCACCTAGTTCCAACACCCCTGAACTGGGTGGGAGCACCTTTTACTAGTACATGTTGCTCAAAGCCCCATCCAGCCCTGCCTTGAACACTGCCAGAGATGGGGCATCCACAGCCTCTCTGGGCAACCTGTTCCAGTGCCTCGCCAGCCTTGCAGTAAAGACTTTTTTCATAATACCTAATCTAAAGTTAACTGTCTTTCAGTTTGAACCCATTCCCCCTTGCCCTGTCACTACATGTCATCATAAAAAGCCTCTCTTCATCTTCCTTGTAGGTTCTCTCCAGGTACTGAAGGCTGCAATCATGTCATCCCAAAGTCTTCTTTTCTTCAGAATGAGCAAATATACTGTTAGATATTATGAAAAGTGATAGGATAATGAGCCCTTTGAGATTAGCAAGTAGTGCCATTCTGAGAATTCAATAACAAAACCCACGTTGTCATGATTTGGGATGTAGAATCTCTTGACCTACACTAGTTAGCAGTCATGTTAGAAGTTCAGCTCTCAGGGAACTCTACACTTTTTTCCCATCCATTAGGCATAAAGCACAATCCTGTATTAACTGAAGTACAGAATGGTCCAGATTAGACATTCTTATCTAGATTCATTCCTATGCCTGAGCCACAATCAGAAGAGACATTTGCCAGCTTAAAAGCATTATTTGTCTAGATTTTCCCATTAGACTTGTCTCTGAGAAGAGCCACTAGTACTGAAATAACAGTACTCAGGCAGTGATGTCATCTCAACAAATCGCCCTGGGCGATTCTGGTCTTGGGTTGTTAGTTTGGCTTATGGATGGATACCTCTCTATTAGAGAGAACTGTGGTAGATCAGTGATTTTCTGCCATCTGTAAACAGATGGATTGAAATTAGTTACTAATTGGGGTGAGGGACATCAGCATATGAAATACCAACCACCTGGGCCATAAAGTCATCTGCTGTAGGATTGTAAAACTCTGGTGCTTCATAATGTCCATAGCTCTCGTAATGCCTAAAAATGGCTCAGAGTGATGTCTTGGTAATATTTGCAGCTGGGAAGGATCCAGGTTTCAATCTTTCTTTTGGCTGACAGTGTTGACACAGACTTCAAACCAGACAGTGATTAAATCTTAGATTTCTGAGTTTAAAAACCCAATATTGCTTTGAGCTGCATTTTAAACTAGTAAGTATTCTTTCACCTCTTATGTAAGCAATCTGCTTATAATAGCAGACCACCGTCTTGCAAGCAAAGCATTGCAATGGAATTATATCAAACTGTCAGCGTCTGTTTTAACACTTGCAGACACGATCCCAAATGTCCGTGGGTGTCTCACATATATATATTTCGCTACAAGCGTTAAAACTTAAATCTTGGATTTGTTGCTAGAACTGGATGCTGTAACCATAGCGATTACCTTTCAGTTGCTAGACTTTGAGTCGCCATGAAATGAAGAAGGAAAAGGCTTGGGGAGAGATTTTAACAGTTCACCCAATATTGAACTGACACCTACTGCTGAATCTACATTGATACTGTAGGAAATAGATATCTCTATGACAAGCAGTCTTTACAGACAGAATTTGTAGAAGGAATACAACTAAAAACTGACTGAAATCAGGATTAAGGAACAAGAATTCTTCCTGTAAATACAAAAAGGGAGAAATACTGTTCTCACAGTACACAGAACGCTAATATAACAGATATATGCCCATCACAAAAAGGCTTTTCCCAAACATCAGGTTGGTGATACAGGAGAGGATAGATGATAAAAAAAACAAGTGCTGGGCAGGGACTAAGCTGTCTTAGTTGCTCCCCTGGAGCTGAGACATAAGAATATTATGCATGTCATGTGGCAGCTACCATTGCTGCAGACCACGTACAATACCTATTAAGCCTACTGAATTTCATTTTGCTACAGCCAAAACCAAGCTATTCTCCCATCCTGTCTTCTACACATTCTCAGTAGGATTACATTACCTATATACATGTTTCTTGCAGAAGCCACAAAGCTCTAACTCATCTGCAGCTATTTCACTGCTCAATATACCAACATTTGTTTGTCTGTTTTATCACATCTTTAATCTAGGAGAGACCCAAGAGTTAACATTCATCTGTCTGTCTTAGAACAAGAGGGCTGTCATACTGTCTAAGACTGGTGTCCATTTAAAGTCCTGTCTCCACTGTAGGCAACATCCAATACTATATAAAAAAGTACAAGAATCCTCCAACACAGAGAAGTGGAGCAATCTCCCCCCAACATTATTTTCATTCTGACCCACAAACGGGAAGCTATTTTACCCTGAACCATGCTAATTTATATTCCTCCCAAGATTTATTTACAACACACTTTGGTAAGCCTGTTTTAACAAGCGCAAATTAGGTGTCACTTCTATCACTAAAAATAGCAAACTGAAAAGCATACTGGAAGAGTAATCTATTTCACTCAAATTATGAGAAATTATAGGAGATCTCCCCATGACAACACTGGTGAATGCTGGAGATTTGTTTCTAGTATTGTGCTTTAGGGTTCAGAGTAGGTGGAAAGAGGAGGCAGGACTATCTGCTTCTGATAATTTGCTGACACCAACTGTTAGAGCAAGGTGTTTGAGTCCCAGTGCCGCTATCTGACTTTCTATCCTTTTCCAAAGAAAATGGAGTATTGCATCTGAAAAGTTTGCTGTAGGGTATGTTAGAAAGTTAGTCTAATGAAAGGAATGTACTAAGGTGAGAGCAAATAAAGGCAGAGCTGACCCTTGTTGTTTCTTAAACTCCATTCTCCACTCTGTTCACTAGCTCTATAATTATTGTCTGAGAAGAGTTGATCTTCAGGGAACAGATGTTCATACTATCCTGAGATACCTTAAGATGTTGTAATTAGCAGAAAGCAAGCAGAAGGATAAATTATTTTGTAGTTCAGTAAATTTATTACTACACTCTAACAGATCTAAAAGCCATTCCTGCTATAAATAAGTGAAAAACTACAAATCCATTCGGATAAAACATACCCGTCTGGAGAGACCTGTGACTAGCCGGCATGTTTATCTCTAAGCATTCAGTGTCTACTGATGCAAACCCACTGGTTCTGTAACTATTTAATCAAGGTTTATGTGATTAAGTAAGGCAAATAACAGGCAAAATATGGAAAAGGTCCATTTTACTAAGCCCACATTTGACTTCACCTATACGGTATCATCAGGAGCTTTAAGTGAAGGCACTTGCCATATTGCTTCAAAGATTTTCTTTCTGCATGGCATGTTGCTGCATCCTACTTTGTGCTGTAGCTTCACTTGTCTCATTGCCCATGAAAGCCTTAAGTCACATTAGAAGTCACCACCCAGAGCTATTTTATCATATTGAAGATTAGCAAGACTCACCGCCAATACCACATGAAGAAAAACCTTCCCATCATCTGCATTGTTCCTCATACCATGAACAGTGGCATGACTTGGTCACCTCTGCCATGTACCAAAACTTCCAAACAACTGATCTCCTGTCCCAGGAGTTCCTGCTGTTCAGTTTCTCACTATCATCCCCTTCTTGCCACAGACTCTTTTTGTGGGTGGCAAGAGGAAAAAAGTTACGTCTGCCCCATAATTTACTTCTCTACAGGAGTGCTGTTTCATTGACATTGGTTTCCACTTGTGTCCATAAACACCTCATTTATCAGCACTGTCTTCAGAAAAGCCAAGCCTTCTGGACCTCTACACTTCATACTACTCTGATAATAGCATCTATGGTTAGTTGTGCAAGAAGTTAAACCAGTCCGACAAAAGGCTGTAGGTGAGAAAATACTACATTTCAGTTTTGAGCGATAGTGTCACAGACTTAGGCTTCACAGTTTGGCCAGCTGCATGTAGAGCTTCTCTGGCTGAATACAAGTCTATTTTAGTGGAAAATTAGTCTTACTACACAGTGGAAGCATTAAGAAAAAGAAACAGAAAAGCAGTCATATTTGTAGGAGGAGGAATAAATGCATAGGAACAATTTGAAATGCCTGTTTCACTCCTGAAAACACACTGAATTTCCATTCCTCTCTTGGATTGAAATAGTCTAATTTGCAAAATGGTGAAAACTTAGCAGTAACAAAAAGCTGTTTGCTTGTTTCTAAATGGAAAAATATTCATGAGGACTTTCAGTTGACACAGTTAAGGCTCTACAATGACTCCAGAAATTAAAGCTTCAGAAGAAAACATTGCTTGGCCAACAGCCCATGGATTTAAGATCCCTCAGCCCTCAATCGTCCCTCTAGCATATATCATATGAGTTGCAATAAATTCAGGACACCAGGATACACCAGACTTACACCATCTGCACCAGTGATCATCACACATGAATGTCTTTTTAGACATTTTAACTTTATTCTTCATAGTGTGACACAGCTGTCTCCAAAAAGCACCAAGGGAAGTGAAGCTATGTGCAAGAGAAGTGCTACATGTACTTCTGCTGTCCTTTCAAGATGGACAAAAAAATGAATATTTCAGAAGCACGACAGGTTAAAAAAAAAAAAAACAGACAAGAACTCAACAAATCAACTCCATGCTTCTGCCAGCAAGGCTCCATCTGCCCCTCTCAGAGGTCACCATGGTGGACAAGCTTCACAACAGCACCTCAGTATTCTGTAGCAGGCTGTAGCAAACCAAGGAAAGCTGAAGAGTCAAGAGTGGCTTTCTTTGTTTCTTTTTCAAATTTTGTGGATGCTAATTGTTTTTTCCCCAAGTTAATAAATGAGCAGACAAAGACACGGTAATTCTGAAATAGTTGACTGGCTGCTGAGCTCCTATGGTATTTTAGTACTGTGAAAACACTAACAAACTTACATAGCAAATATAAGAGCACAGATAGGCTACTAGATGCCAACCCACTAGATGCTTGGGTGTCACAGTCATTTAAGAAGGATTGGTGCAATCCTGGCAATAGATCTGAGCTGCTTCTGTCACTCTGACTTGACGCTGTAGAACAGCTGTACATAGCTACTAAACCCAGCCTCTGCTGTAGCCTCCTGCCTGGCACCACACTGCTAACTCATTCTGGTTCACCGTGGCCTCCTCTGACTAGAAAGCATGAAAATTGCCTTGACTGAGAACAGTGGTGCATGTGTTCTGGGATCTTTCACAAGTCCTGTAGTTTTTCCTGCCTCATTCTTGGGACTGTAAATCCCACTCCAGAACGGTAGTATCACAGCTGCTGGGAGCTGCTCTGCAAAGCTGCTTTGCCTTCCTCCTTCACTCTTATTTGTCCTTTCCTGCCCCAGAACCAATGCTTGGGTAGCCATTGGTGGTGCAGACAGGATCAAGGAATTTACTTACATGAAAAACACCATGCAAAAATAGTAATGACAAAAGTTCATCTCTAACCTGGATTCCTTCCATGTCCTAAGTAGTTATTCAAATGTGTGCAGTCACACAGGAAGGGATGGAAGTAGCAGCTGTCTGGAGCTTCACTGAGGTGAAATCCTTCTGAAACTTCAGTCTCAGAGAGAGGTTTTACTGTCCCAAGCATTAAATAAAACTGATTTTGAGGTTTACTTTATTTATAAAGTTATTTGCATAAAGACACTTTTTTTCAGTATATTGGCACCAATCCCAATTTTCTGCACTAAGCTACTCGATTCTTCAAATAATTGCTAATCTCATGTTCTCCCTAGTTACATATTTTGCAGGAAAGAGAGCCTGCACCTCCATATCCTAATCAGTACTCAAGAGTATTAATCAGATGCTTTCCAACCGACGGATGAGTTATTTGCTCTTGCTTGGTTTTATTTTCTTCTCCTACAATGTCTACACATACTATACAATATTTTGCAATGTTGGTTCCCATGAGACTGGCAACAGCACTGGATTGTAGGGTTTTAATCAGATTAATCATGTTAAATTGGCCAACGCCATTAGTAATCCATTCGAATATGCTGTTAGTAAAATAAAAGTAAAACAAAAAGTCCTTTTCTATCAACACTCTAAAAATACTCTGCATTCTGCTCTGAAGATATGGTGTCAACAATACATGCATTTAAAGGCAAACTGATTCCCTGCAAAAGCCAAAAGCAAATTTTCTGTAGAAGGTCTGCATCAGTGTTGTAAACCCGTTGACTATGATGTTAGGTTATCATGTAAGCAGCTTAATGATATTTAAATTATGCAGCTCATGAGAAATCTCATGAAGAGCTTTTCCACAAGCTGCCTTTTGTAAAAACATCCCAGATGAAAAGCAGGTATTTACAGCATGTTTGGTTTGCAGTGACCCCAAGATGACAGAATTCAGTATCTGGAGGATAGCTGAGACAGTGAGCTGCGGAGTTAGGACTCAGGACATCAGGGCAGTAGAATTTGGCTTATTTGGGTAATTGCTATGTAAAATTCCCCAGCAAGCAGCCATCGAGCAGAAAGAGATGAGGCTGAATTTAAAAAAAAAAAAAAAAAACAGAAACAATCCACCATGTCATGCAAGAGGGCCAGAATTTCACCAGCAGAACTGCCAGGCTAAGACAGAAGCCCCTCCATGAACTAAAACACAGAAGGGAGCATACAGGAGGAGGAAACAAGGCAACAGAACTGGCAAGGAAACCAGAAACAAGAATTACTGTTCAACTGGCTGGAAAAGAGAGGAAATAGAGATGCCCTCTATGTGAGAAAACAGCTGGAATACTTGGAGCTCTGCCTTAGGGTGGATCAGAAGCCAAACAACAGTTTATGGATCAAGATTAGCAGCCAAACATTGTTTGGCCTTGTAGTGGGTATGTACTATAGATTTCGTGACCAGGAAGAAAATGCAGATGAGACTTTCTTCCAACAACTGGAAGAAGTCTCACATGCACAGGTCCTGTTCCTTGTGGGAGACAAACCACTGCTGTATCTGCCCGAAGGATGATAGAGGAGGGCTCTGGTAATCTAGAAGACTTCTTGAATGCACTGATGACAACTTCCTGGTAACTAAGAAGCTAACAGGAGAATATGATCTGCTAGACCTTGTAGTTGCAAGAAGAAAAATTTGTCTGAGATAAGAAAGTCAGAGGCAGCCTTAGCTGCAATGACTCTGAGATGGTAAACTTCAGGAATCTGAGAGGAGAAAAAAACGACAAAAAGCAGGATCACAGCCCTGGATTTCAGGAGAACAGCTAAGGCTTCCTCTGACTTTCATGTCTCAAATTCTCTCTAAATCTCAATGAGATCCTTTAAACCTGAGTCTTTAATTCTGTGAACCATAAAAATATTGCTTCAAATCCTAGTTGGACCTGACAGTAAAAAGAGACAGGGCAACAAGAAAGGCTTCTCTAGTTACATGAATTGTAAAAAGAAGAGGCATACAACATGGGTCAAAAGGTAATTAGGAGTTCACTGATAATAATTTCGAAACTTCTGCCTGCCCTGGTGAAAAATGTGTGTCCTCAGGGAGGTCTCTGGTGATATGAAAACCAGCAAACACTATACCCGTCTCTGGGTCCAGCCAGGAAACTCAGAATTCAGCAGATGGGAAACTGATGGATTAAGTAGCAGGTGAATACAAGCCACAAAGGGCATTGTCATCATGTAAACTGTATACTAAGTGACACTGGCAGGGGTGTGGGCAGCGCAGAGGGGAATTATTACCCTGCCATATTCTGTAATGGTAAGGCTGCACTTAAAACAGTGTCTCCCATTTCTTTCCTGATACTGAGAAACTGAAAAAGATCCAGTGAAGAGCTTTCAGTGTGGCCAGGGCCTTGAGCCTATAACCTATCAGGAGAGACATGGGAACTTGACTTGCTTTGGTTGGCAAGGACAAAAGCCAAATGCAAACCTCATGGCAGCCTTCAGTTTCCTGGAAGGAGGATTGCAGTAAAACCACTCTCAGTAATGGCAGATGAAATAATGAAGGGCAGCAGCTACTAATTGCACATAGGGAAGGTCAGAGTAGATGTCGGGAAAGATTTCTCGCCAAAGAGGTAGTGCAGCACTGGCAGAGTGTGCATACAGATGGGACACGATGCGAGTGGGGGGGCTGAAAGAGCATTGCGTCCGTCCCGATCACGTCCCTGTCGGAGCAGCTCTGGAGGTGCTGCGCAAACGCTCGCACACACTGTGACACACCAGAGCTGGTGGATACTCACAGCCACTCACACCCACAGAGCCTGACAGCTCCTGCAGCGTCGCCAGGGACAGAGAGGCAGGAGGGGTCCTTTGTATTGAGTTCTGAGGGGTTTATTGGGGTCCCTGCTCGAGGGGACCCAGGGACAAAGAACACAGAACACTGAAGGATCCAGGGTTTTATCCGGAGCGGCACCAGGCGTGGGCAGAACATCAGAGACCTATCACCTGGGGGCCAGGGGGTGGAGAGGACGTGGGGTGACAGGACAGTGACTGGGGACAGCGAGGGGTGGAACAAGGGTACCAGGAACCAGTGGGGTATTAAGTAAAGGAGAACTGTCTAGAACATGGACTTAAAAGGGGGTGGTCTTAGACCTCTGAGCTTGCCCACCAGC